>NC_090937.1:1645558468-1645864921 GCF_040938575.1 Ambystoma mexicanum
AGGATGGATTTCATTGTACGTGTTTAATGTAACTTAAATTGATAGCTAACATAAATATGTACTGTGTATGTACAATTATAAATTGGGGACTGAAATATATTTTTGCATTCTCGATTTTACATAGCTATATTATACTGACGTGGGTCTGTCATGGGTACATTTTCCGATCAATGGCTTCTTCAACTGAAATTGGACAATAATCATCAGCAACGCATCTGTGATAACCATTATCTGTGATGATCGGCAGACACCAATCAGTCCTTTTGCAGTTGCAGTAATAAGAAGCAACATGGCGGCATATAGGTTCTGAAAATGTGCAGATGTGAAAGTGTTTCATTTGAAATTTAAACCACTCATTTTTTTCTCGGTTTTGGAATGCCACGTGTGCCGATCAGAAATCGGCGATGGATAGGCCTCCAGATAAGGTTTGTACTAGGCCTTTTTACGCATGTAAATCTTGTAAATACGACAGCTTTATTATTTTCCTGTGTACTTTTACGCACAAGTTTAGAGCAGAGGGCAGTGCAAAGGTCACGTTAGATGACAAAAACCAGAACGCTTATTTTGATTTTTATGTACATTGATGTAATTGCAAGCCATGGAGAAAGTCCTCTGAAACAGAATGCATTTCTCTAAAGCCTTTCCAAAAATGAAACTGCACACTGTGATAAAAGGAAAGGTTTCTTTCCATTCAGCTTCTGCTGTGTTGTGTGTAGATGCTCATGGAGCAAACAGAAGCACTCTGCATATTTATTTTGCTAGCATTTTAGGATTGTATAATTAATAAGATGGAAAACTAAGTTGCAATGGAGAATTCATATTTTGTAACAAATTATGCTTTTTTCCAGTGAAAGCAAACCAGTATTGCACAACTGTATTTTTCAGAGTTCCTGTGCTGTGTGCATAATCATGTGGAGGCAGATCATTTTTACACGTATAATTTAATGTACACTCCAATTATAAAAATAGCATGTACAATTAGGAGTATGCACAGTCTAGTTTACATCCAGTCAACCTTGCAGTCAATGGGGTACATTACTATTAATGGTCAGTGGCAGCAGAGTCTTTGCTCAAGGGCGAGTGATTGACATTACACCAATCACATGTGTTATAGCCTCTGAAATCTTTAAGACTACAATTAAAACATCCAAAACCGGACTCTCCAGGAAGTGCAAGCGCTGTTCAAAAACAACCAAATGAAAGTTACGTTTGTAATTGAAATAGAAACTCAGAAAAACCTGTCCCTGTGATAATCCAGATAGGTATTTAACTTTAATGTAGCGCTTCATACATGGTCCATACAACATCTGGGCACTTTGATTATTATACCTCAAACGATACTCAGTTTACCAACCTCTGAAGGATGCTAGTCAATAAGATATCTCAGCCGGTTGAGTGTTCGTTGCTGCGATCTGTGCGTGATATGTAGGTTGCCGGTTTGTATCCCGGAAAGGCCAATTCTGCCTTTCTTCCTTTCGAGGTCAATAATGGTTTGGTGATAATTGTGATAAATGTGTTCTATGTACAGCGCTTTGCCAAAAGCACTATATAAATAAACATTTGACAATGAGATTAGGTATAAAATTTATAATGGAGTCCTTCACTCTCTGCACTGTTGTATCACAACATTAGCATACCAATAGGTAGTAATAGCTCTAGGAAATGAGGACCTTCATTAAAAATCAAAAGACAATTCTGCTATCGAACGTTAAAACACACAATGAAATTCATGTTTGCTTTACTATGTAATTGGCTAGGTTTTTGTGTTTTCAACATTTGGATAAATACAGGAGAGAGCAAATGGCCAGACCTTAGAGAAATAATGAAAGGTGTATTCTGTCACAATGCAGAAAGCTGCCGCATGCTAATGAATTCCATACAGATTTTGCACACGTTGGCTGGATGGTTCATACATTTTACTCTCTTGCAAAGGACAAAAGTCATTTTTACTCTCTTGAAATCATATTTACTAGGGAGTAAAATACTACCACCTCAAAATCTTATCTGGAGCGCTGGTGATGGAAGAGTCTGTGAAGAATGCAAAGAGTGGGATTAATCGATCGATGAACGGAATCAGCATTAGAAGATCACTGTCCACACTTAAACAAAAAATAAGAACTGTGCGATGTTCGCTAGCTACAACCTTGATTGGAAAAGGTAAATCACTTTTTCATGAACTTAATTATCTCTTTTCAGCATTATGTCAAAATTAAAAGTACTTGTTACGCTCCCAGCTATTGCTGTTTTCTTCAAAATAAACAGTTTTGCGTCTGTTGTGGATGTGCATGTTTATGTTCCTGGTTCTGTGGTAAATAACGTTATCCTGTTGGTGATGACAGAGTACGTTTGGCTACGCCGCCCACTAATGTCATTAAAATAGGTGGAGCTCATCATGAGCGTCTAGTGATGTCAGCGTTAGGGGCGCGTGATCTGAATTAGTGCCGCAAGGGCACTTGAACTTAGGGTGACGGATCAACGGATAACATTAGCACAAGATGGCAGTACCCAACCTGTCGTGTTCACAAGTGTTAAAGTGATCAAATCTCGGGTAAATTGCATTGGAAATTGGTTTAAGAACAATCGATGTATGATCTAAAATACTTGCCCGATTGATTGGTCCAATAACATTTCTGACCGAACTACCCCTTTAATGCAAGAAAACCAGGACAATCTTAGCCAGTATTGCCACATGGCTCCACACCTCATGTCATCCTAGGTCTTCATCAGTTGAGTGGCAGAGTCTGCATTGAATGTAGGCTAGGTCTGAGACACTTAGGCTGCTTGCTGGGGACTTGATCTTTCTTTTGAGGACGGGTCCTTGACATCTGCACACACACACAAACGCGCACACCCATACTGGGTGTGTGGTATGTGATTCCCTCTCTGATCTTCTCTTCTCATCAGGTTCCAAATCTCCTCTTTCCTCCAACTCCTCCTTGAGCCACCTCCCTGGGGTTCTTCCTACCCCCCTTCCTCCTCACTGCTCTCTTCACTACCACTTCTCAAAGCTTCCCTCTTCACCAAATCCTCTTCTGCACTGCTTTTTACCAGTACCTCTATCACTGCTCCTCTATTAACCACCTCCTATGTTATGTCAAAGGGTCTTAAACTGTGCGCTGTCACCACATCCGTGGCTTCTTGGCGTTCTTATGCTGTACTCTTCATCACCACCTCTGCTCCTCTCCATCCCTCATCCTCTGCTCCTCACTTCTGGTCTCCTCCCTCTCTTCAACACCTTCTCCTATCTTCCTTCTGTCCACCACTTCCTTTACTGCTCCTCTTTTCACCACCACCTATGCAACTCACTTCATGGCGTCTTTCTTGGCTTTTACTCTCTTCACACTTCCTTAACTCTTACTCTCTCCACCATCTCCTCTGTCTCTCTCCGGTCTCCTCGAAGCTCCTCTCTGTCTCTAGCCTCTCCTATCGCCATCTGCAGCCAATCGTGCATCATTTCCTTCCCCAAACATCCACACAAACCATTTACCTCTAAAGAGTTTTATGCTGGTAACCCCTCTGCTGTTTCATGGCCTTTCGGTAGGGTTTGCATTTTGGGCCCGTCATTCGTGTTTGACTGTGATGCTTGTATTGTTTTCCTCTTTCAAGTGTTTCAGAACAGGTCTCGCTATTCGTACAAGCTGTAAGCCACCGCCCAGGGTGAACCCGGTCTTTGTCTCTGGAAGATGATGGTAGCGGGGAAGAGAAGGAAAGGCGGAAGTTTAAATACATAAAACTGCTATAAGGATGACAATGGGAATGTTGGAGAAGAGGATATATTACAGCATGTTTAAGGAATGGTGTCCGGACATTTCGTCAAAAGACATTTCGTCGAAAGACATTTGGTCGACTTAATTTGGTCGAAAACCAAATGGTCGAATTTTTTTTTTTATTTATAGATTTTTTTTAGGTTGTAGTTTAGGGAAAAAAAGGTATTTTTTAGATAAAGGTGGTTTGGGGGGACCCCCCCCAAAAAAAAAAAAGTGAAAATAAAAAAAATAAACATTCGTCCATTTGGTTTTCGACCAAATGGTTTCGACCAAATGTCCTGTCGACGAATTTTTTTCGGCCAAATGTCTGGCAACCTTAAGGAATATAGGTGGACCAGATGTAGGCCGGGTCAGGAAAGAGGAAATGTAGACATGCTCAGGAGGTTTCAGCATTTTTGATAAACAGCGTGTTCCAATATCTTGCCAAAAGGAACTTTATGATGGACTCGAGATGTGCTCGAGTGACCCTTTAAGTATACAGGCTCTATCCAGATGGGGCTCGTAAAACATCAAAACCTCGGACAGGGAGAAAGATCTGTTGGTGCTGAGCCATCGACTTCAGATAGCTGGTTACCTTCTGCAATGGCACAGAGAGGCTAAATCAATGGTGTGTAAGGTTGCCCATTGCCCGGTGCAATGCCAGTGGTTGAGATTAATTCATAACCTTCCACCCATCGCATCTTTTGGTTATAGGTGAATGTAGTGACACAACAGGAGGTAGGGAATGGGGAAATAAGGACAAGAGCCACCTTCTGGCTGCAGCGCAGTGGGAAGGGGGACAGGCTTGGGCATGTACCCCTGATCACTTATGTGCAGAATAACCTGACAACTCACTTTAGTGATCAAGAGCCGGGAGGCGCCCCTCCCCTTTGGCTGCAGTGCTGATGAGGTAAGCGTACCGTGGCCCTGAGCAGCATTGCATGGCAAGTAGAAACACTGTCGTAAGACACTGATGGCGAGCATAAACAGAACGAAGCATGGTCAATTAGCCTGTAGGGTATACTATTTTTGATCAGGCACATAACTCCTTCAAAGTAGTTTTGTCCTGCAACAAACTCAGACCCCTAGGGAAGTCTCTCTTTATGGGGTAGACACAGACCTCTGCGCCCACTCTATGTAGATGCAAAGTAGACACAAACCTGTGCCTAGTCCTCACTTGAAGAGTGAAGGTTGTTGCTTGAAGCAGAATGGGTTTGGGCAGGGACCCATTGGCCGTGACTCGGAAAGGCTTCCTGCTTGAGGAAGAAGATGCAGGCGGAGCAGATCAGCGATAATCTGGTAGGACACAGGCTCTTGGACCTCACTGGTCCCAGGGAGGCAGATGAAGGGAGGGCAGAGCAGATGCACGGCTGGACCGTCTCTTGGACCTCACTGGTCCCAGGGAGGCAGATGAAGGGAGGGCAGAGCAGATGCACGGCTGGACAGTCTCTTGGGCCTCACTTCTTTGAGGGTGTAGCTGTAGAGAGGGCCGACGAGATGCACGAGGTAGGCACAGCCACAAAGCCCTCGCTGGGGGCAGCGCGCAACATCACAGCAGCTTTCCCTTGATTCTGAATTCCAGAGCTGCTTGGTAGGAGAAGGATGGTGTTCAGTGCTTATGGAGGTGGTGAGCATCTGTTGAGGGGTGGTGGGGGCACCCTCTCACAGCACAGCAGGCGCTCACTCAGATCACTCTCCCAACATTACACTCAGCTTCATACATTAATGTCAACCACATGCAGCATAACCCATTCACAGGATACAACAAAAAGGACATATTTCACTGAAATTGGTGTCCAGCTTTCTGGGAAGTGAGTCTCTTTCTGGAAAATAGTTAAAACCGGGGACAATTATTAATGTAGTGTTGCCTAGGTCACAAATGTATTCATGCCAGATTGAAAGAGCAGCAATGCGCATACTCTAGGCTCCATCTGTGTTGGCAGGGGTTGCCTAATGTTATTCCATATGCAAAGTGGATGGGATGTGAATGCAGACCTCCACCCATACAATAAGTCATTGACATGCTTGTCTGCAAATTGTGGACTCGCTCAGCAATTTGCGGAATTACAATATTGGCTACAAAGCCTCGATCTTAATACAAAGCCTTGATCTAAATACAATAATGACCTCAACAGGAAGTAGTCACAGAGAAAGATGACAACTGGACACAGCATCATCACAGACAACGGACACACAGCACTACTCGTCCTCCTCAACTTCTGTAGCCTTCAACACCATTAACCACACTATTCTACTCGCCATCCTAGCCCGCAGTATGAAATTCTCATGCACCGTCCTCGACTGCTTCACGTGTCTGTATGTATGTATGTATGTATTTATGAATTTGTATAGCGCATACCCCCCAAAGGAAGGACCGGGCAACAAGTTGCATCTGGGCGCAGATAGTAGAAAGCAGACAGAACAAAGGCCAGCTATTAGCAAAGACTGTTTAGATAAAGAGGTGGGTTTTTTACTTTTTCCTGAACTCAAGCAAAGTCTTTATATTACGCAGTTCAGTTTGTAAAGCATTCCAGGCTCTTAGTCCTGCACAAGAAAAGCGTCAGTCACCCCATGTGATCGATTTTGAGTGGGGAACCAATAGGAGCTGTTGATTGGAGGAACGCAAGCAACGCCTTGGTTGGTAGGCCTGGATTTTAGAAACGAAATATCTCGAGGCCTTACCTTGGATGCACCTGAAAACCAAACAGATGTTCGTAAACAAAATCCTTTGTTGCACAGGCAGCCAATGGAGATCCCTCCGAGGTTGCGTAATATGTGAACGGTTTAACAATGAAAAGATAAGCCTAATGGCTGCATTCTGTGCAAACCTGTAGGCGCTGAATCTGCTTTTTCTAAACTCCTATAAGCAAAGCATTGCAGTAGTCGAGCCTGGAATTAACCAAGGCCCCAACCACCAGAGGACAATCTTTAGGTAAGATTAATGGAAGTAGAGGCTTTAGGAGTCTAAGTTGGTAATATACCGATTTCACAGTTTCATTAACCTGCAGATTACAATTTAGGTCTCCCTGCCAAGTACAACCTACATTTTTTACTTTTGAGGCAAATAACGTAGAAGCCTCATAAAACTTGGACAAGGCACAAGTGGCAGGGTTGTAGCCAGTCTCTTATTGGGGCCAAACAGGATAATTTCTGTTTTCTTTGGATTTAACTGGAGCTTGTTGGCGGTCATACAACTCTTAACTTTGCCAGCACATGCACGTACTTTCTGCATGGCTGCCAAAGGTTCATTCCGCCGCACATAGGCCTGTGTATCATCGGCATACGAATGATAGAAGAGACCAAAATGGACGAAGATTTCCAACTAAGGGCGAATGTAGATATTAAAAAGCAATGGTGATAATGAAAAGCCTTGAGGGAGAACCAATATTCTCCTTTCAATATTTAACTTTCAACATATCTGAGATAAAGGATCCCAGCTTTACCTGTTGGAAACAATAATGTAAGAAAGAGTTAAACCATTTCAAAGCGGCTTTGGAGACTTGGGCTGTGGCAGAGAGTCTTGAGATGAGTAGTTCGAAATCAACTTTATCAAAGGCAGCCAAGAGGTCTAGCATGACCAGCATACTAACATCACCCTCATCGGCTGCCTTTAGAATGTCATCCCAGACTGTTAACAGTGCTGTCTCGGGTCCCATCACCTGGCCTGAAGCGAGACTGGTACAGGTCCAAAATGCCTTGCTTCTCCAAGAATTCCTACAATTGAATTGTAACGATCTTTACGATCTTTACAACATTTTAGCCAACCAGGTACACTGAAAAATTCCACATGTCTCCAGACTAAATAAGCAGGAATGAAATCATAATTGTGATTAGTCGGTTTTAGTTTCGCCATGAGATTCCTAATCAGGTCCAATTCCACAGCTTTAAATTCAAACTTTGGAAGAGTCAGATCTGGCAAAGCCCTCTGATTGGAGTTCAAATGGTTATTTGATTCGGGTAATATTTCCAGTTCTATAATTTGGCATTAATATAGTGCTACAAACCCTCAGGTATCTGAGCGCTGCTTATTATTACCCACGGTGTGTGGTGCTCATTTATCGACCTCGGAAGGATGAAAGGCTGAATTTGGCTCTGCCGGGATTCAAACCTGCATCAGCAGGCCGTGCACAGATGTCAAAGCGAGCGCTCTACTCGCTGTGCCACTATATTGGCTCAGATCTGGTCAATCTTTTCTGTAAAGAATTTCTGTAAAGAAAATATTGAAATCGTTGGCCAGAGATAAGAAAGGAGTGGGACGCAGAGTGGTACAGGACGGACAACTCATGTTTTTTACCATTTCGAATAGAGCCTTTGGTCTTGACTTCTATTTGTCTTTGCAAACAGCCTGCTTTGGCCCTAATGATGCTGTCCTTGTACTTTTTTAAAGCTGCGTTTACCTCCAATAAATCAGCGGAGGATCTAGATTTTAACCAGAATTTCTCGCTATTCCGATAATCTTTTTTCATCTTCCTCAATGATTCGTCGAACCATTGGTTATTCCTACAGTTAGATTTTTTTTGTGCAACTAATAGGGGTTAGTTTATCACAGTTTAACTGTAAGCAGGTAGAAAAGCTGGTATAAAGTTTTTCGCACCCTAGGTTGGCCGAATCAGCCAAAAAGCCTGGCATTAAATCTGAACTGCTGATAATGTCAATTTTCTTCTTACTACGAGTATGATATGATATGATATGGCATTTATAATGCGCCTATACACACGTGTAAACTGGACACTATCATTACTGGTTTTTCCACTTTGTTTTAAATCTTTTGGTAAATTTAAGGTGATCTGACCATGATACTGGTAGGTTTTCCTGATGATATATTTTCTTGTCTCTCGACAATATTATGTCCAAACAATGGCCCCCTACATGAGATATGGCTTTAGTCAATAAAGAGAGGCCATGCGAAAGCAAGATGTCTTTAAATTGCAAATATTCAGCATGGTCTGAAACATTGCACCAGATGTTAAAATCACCCGAAATTATTACATTTTGATGGTGCAGAGGACCCACTCCCAAATAACTATCTAGCCCCTGTAGGAAAGAGCCCATGGGACCTGGGGGTCTGTAACATAGCACCAGGTGAAAAGAACAGTTTTGAAACGTATGTAACGTAAACCCTAGGAGTCGAGACTGTATATCCCAGTTTGCACTTGGAAATGCAATATTTCTAGTGATGTTTGGGCAATAACCGCCATCCCTCCTCCCCTTGCCCCCTCTCTATTTGCTCACTTGATTAAAAAGTTGTCAGGTACTAAAAGATGAAAGTGTGCAGCAGAGGCTTCATTGAACCAGGTCTCCGTGATAAACAGGTTGTCCAGGTTCATAGACACAATAAGGTAATTAATGGCCACACAATCTTTTATGGCAGACCTTGCATTGATTAAAGCAACTTGTAACAAGGCAGTATGTTCCTCACTTAATGTATTTTTATTTTTAATAATTCCCAGGTGCCTTATTTGGTTCAGTGTTCGCAGGGAAATATTTCCCTCTCCCCCCGTTTGCATTTTCAACAGTTCACTAGTAGAGTAAGACAGCATCGTTATGCATACACGTGGTATCCAAGGCAATATCAAACAATTTATTTGAACTTATGAAAATGCTAGGCAGCTTACTAGAAGCTACCAGCCTATTCATCTTACTTCCGCGGCAGTCTTTCACGCCGACCGTCGAACAGGCCCAAACAGACTTCGCTTCTAGATGACGCAACCGTGTGCGACGATGAATGGAAAAACAGCCTTTAATGATCAAAACAAGCTACAAAATTATACTAGGCTACACGTAGCTATAATCTTAGAACTATTGCTAAATTAACTTAAGAACCCTTTAAATTCACATCAAAATCGGACACCATTTTTAAAAAAATGCAAATCAATAAATCTTATAATAGAATTTGATAAGAGCTTGCTAATCTATTTTTCAAACGGTTTCGCCTCATGCAAATGTATTTTAGCAAAAAACTGATAAGTGCCTCCATGTCTCCGTGACCCCCTTTTTGGTCCAACCCCACCCTTGTCAAGTACGGGGGTGCCGCAAGGCTCCTCCCTGTCTCCAATCCTCCTCAACCTATGGGGGGTCATTCTGACCCTGGCGGTAAGGGGTTAACGGCGCCGGTAAAGGTGCCGGAGCCGTCAACGTCTTACTGCCTTATTACAAGTTCTGCTCGCGGGACCCGCTAAGGACGCCTGGTTTTATCAGGCGGCCTTAGCGGGTCCCGCGAGCAGCCCAGCATGCTAACAACGGGCCCGTTATTAACGAGCCCGTTGTTAGCATGCTCCCCATTCCCATTGAGCCCTATGGAGGCTCGAATGGGAATGGGTTCCTTGAATGAAGAATTACCGGGCCCTCCAAGGTCGGAATGGCCCGGTAATTCCTCATTCAAGCAACCCGGACCCGGTACCCGGTAAGGTGGTAGCCATGACGCTAATTGCGGCATGGTTACCTCCTACCTCGTAATGACCCCCAATATGTTCAATCCCTTGGACAGACCCTTAGCAAACACAAAATATACTTGGAAATCCCATCCCCTCCAAAACCCCACATCCTCAAAAGCAGTCTTTTAACCATCATCCGCTAGACACCCACTTCCTCAAGCTCAACCCTTCTCCTCTGCCCCCCTCAGGCAAAAACCTCATAACATCACACATCACCCTAGCTTTCGTTCACCTCCACTGACTCCCCGTACGCAAAAGGATTGCCTTCAAAGTACTCTGCATTGTTTTCAAAACCTTCCACCACAAAACCCTATTTTACCTTCAGGACAAACTCAAACCCATCATCCACACAAATACTAGACAAGCAAGCCAGCATCTCCTACACGTTCCACTCTTCAAACTAAGATGCACACAAACAAGCATCTACTCACTGGGCACCCAGGGCATAGAACACCCTACCTCTTCACATTCGCACTGCACCCTTCATCAACACTTTCAGAAAGAGCTTAATAACATACCTGTTTCCCCACACATAACACCGCCCCTCCATCTTCCCTGCTACCACTTGTCTATACTACTATGTCTATCCTATCTTGAAAACATTTTTATAACTTCTGGTTCACCCTTTCAACTTTTGAACCTTGTAAGGCGCTCCGACACCATCTGGGTAGGTACAGCATTGAAACGAATTCTAATAAATAAATGACAGACAATGACAAGAAAATGTCTTGCCGCAGATACAGGTGTGCCTACCCTACACAAGCCTGTGTCTGCGAATATCTTGCAAAACACACAAATCACACTGGGGAGCTGCGATTAATGGAGTGGAAGCTGGTTGGAGGGCTGCTTGCAGACACAAGGGTCAAGCAGTCTGCTCCTTCAAACCTGCATACCAGTTGGGCACACATGCATCTCATGCAGCCTTCACTACATTCAGCTACATATGTATGTTGTTATGCATGGATGCATAGTTCAAAGTTACTTTCAAAGCAATTCTCAGCCACAAACTATGGATGCTGTTTGGGAAAGGTAAGTGTGGGGTTAATGCAGGGAGCACTTTGAAAGTGAACAGGACCATGCAACCACTGGCTGGTGGGGAAATCGCTTCAGGAGTATAGTCTGTATTTCCCGCCTTCAATACCCAAGGAGTTAGGTGCCCTGATTAGTTATGTACCACAGCAATGCCTGCCCTCTTCTTGGCACTTACTAGCACTTTGCATTTTTCAGGTTGTGAGATTGTGGCATCTTTGCATCTGAAACAAAGCATAAGCAGCACGCTCCGCTGGATTCTCATGACATGTAAAAGAATACGATTTGGGGGATGGTACCCAACAAAAACCTACTCTTGGCCCCAAGCACCTACTGCTTGTGGTCCTTATCCACAACACGCTATGGAATCGGCCCATATCAGTCATCCTCCATGGCTTCCTAGCAATAAAGGGTGGACAAAGAAAAGGGGAGCAGCATGTGCCGACACCTGCTTGGGACTCTAAGGACTCATGTCTCATGCCCACCTACTCTGCTCCATGGGGCTCTAATACTCTCTGGTACTTGTAAGAAAGGGCGCTCTGCATCTGCCGGTTATTACATACCAAGGTACATTGCTGTCTGTCCTATTCTCCATGCACATCCTAATTCTCCTTCTAACCGGTCTATCCCTATCTGTCTCCTGTGGACTCTATTGCAAACCCCTTTATCTCCATTTTACATTGCCGCACCACTTACGGTCACTTCAACTTCTTCTACCTCTCTTCTCCTCAAGTAAGACTCATTCTTCTCTAAACAATCTCCTGCTCCAAAACGCAAATCACTCTGCAACTAAACCAGCTCTCTAACAGACCTCTTTCACTCTCACCACCCCCATCTTTCATCACTGAAACATCAATTATCCTATATAAAATTGCCTTTCTGGCAGTATGTACGGCAGTCACCATGTCTCATACCAGAACATAGGATCGAAAGAAACAGACGAACACTGAACTCATGTTTAACGGGTTTAATGGACACATGTTACAGGCTTGGATCAAAAATAAAAACACTAGAATAAATTCAACTAATTGTCAAGATCGTCTGAGTGGACATGACTTACTAAATGTCCCAACTCAACACACAGTTCAAAGTAAACTAAAGGCCCAGGAGAACCTCTTCACAGTATGGACTAGATTTAGGGTTTCTCACCCGGGGTAAACTTTGCCAAAGTCCTCACACAAAGTCTGTTGCACCTCCTCTGTATTTACAAATTCAGGCTTCATGGTTACCCACACCTCTTCACTCAAATCTCTGCACCTGTATTCCTCATATCTGGCTTAAGGGTGACTCAAACCATTCTTCTCAGATCTCTCCAGTCACCATGCCCAAGTTTCTCTGGTTTCACTCGGGCCGTCTCTAGTCCTCTTCCTGGCTCTTTGGAAACCTCTAATAGTTACATGAGCTGGGACAGAGGATGAGGCAATCCTCAGTGCCTTTTCTGCGGGCCAGCTAAAGGTAGCAGGATTAGCAGGTGGCCAACTGAACTAAGCCCTAAGTCTACTTTTAACTAGGCTTATCCACGTTGTTAGGCCTCACCTTTGGATGCACTTCCCTTCTGACCACTCTCGTTCTCACTCGTCTCCCTCTTATTCTTGCTACCGCTCCTATCCAACTCTCAATGAACTCTTCATCAATCGATCTCCTGCGCCTTCTTCACCCGGTGTCTGGCACTGTCTGCTTCCCTCCTAGGTTTTCTCCTTCTCCTCTTAGGACACCTTGTCCTTTGCCCCTTTGGGCACCTCTCTTCCCAGTTTCCAATGACTAACAGACTAAGGTCTATCTTCTCCTCACTCCCCTCTGGATTCCCTTCTTCCAACTCCGAACAATAAATCTCTTCCCAGTCCTGTTGTTTGCCTGCTTCAAAATCCTTATATTTACTTCATTGGCCCCCATGATAGTCCCTCCTTTCACCTCCTGAAGCCCACTCCTGCCTTCTAATATTCCTGGCCTCTTGCCTCCCGATAATTATGTTCTATCTCAGAATCGCCTTCAGCCTCCTCTTGATCGTCCCCATCTTCCCTCATCTGATAATGATTTCCTCATAGCTTCTCAAAATCACTCCACCCTGCTCCTGATAATTCCCTTTTCCATTTCCCCCTCTTACACCTCCTGAAAATGACTCCATCGTCCTCCTCATGTTCTGCCTCTTTAAACTCCTCTGATCGTCCTGTCAGATCCTCACAATCCAGCTGCCTCATCATCCCTAGGTTCAAGCTCCAAAAGGTAGGAGGCAGTAGATTCCCGGTCTTAGCAGCCAAACTATGGAACTCATTACCTACAACCATCAGAGCCGAACCTTCCTTCCACAGATTCGGAAATCATGTAAATACTTGGCTCACACTGAATGAAGCCTAAAAAACAGGCTCCAAAGAGTCTACCATTGTAATGTACACTTTTGCCTTGCTATAACTGCAAATCATCCTGTAATCTCTTGCCTATCTTACTGTATAGCTCTTAACTGTATCCTCCCTATGTAAACACCTGCCTTATACCATTTGTAAATACTTATTGTATGTTATTGTAATATATCTATTCTATCTAACTGTAAGAAATGCGCCCAGATGCCTAAGGGCTTTGGCGCACTATATGAATAAATACAAACATGAAAATAGAAATAATAAACACCTCTTCTTAGCCTCTCAAAATGGGCTTGATAATTAATAAGATACATCTCAAGGGTTTGAACTCTCCATCTTAGAGAACACAATTGAGAAGAGAATCCAGGAAATTTGGGGTTGAGCATACTGGGAGTACAAGTGACTCCCTTTGTGAGGGGCAAAGAGTTTTGGTTAAAGGGGGGCATCATATCCCAGGCATACACGGCCACATACTGCAAGAAGAGGTGATGGGTGCCCTTGCTGCTAGTATCTAACTTTCCGTTCGTTCCGGGCGCCACCCAAACAGACAGTGAATGACGATATGTTTTTGTGAAGTGTATGAATTTAGATAAGAGAACACTGGCTTCGATCTACTGTCCAAACCAAGAGCAGGGTGATTTCTGGGGCTGTCCATGGAAGAAACTAAAACTCTTCACAGAGGGACATGTAGTCACATGTGGGGATTTCAGCATGCACAAGACCCAGAAAAGGACAGGTTGGGGTCCACGGGTAAAACGTGGAGGGAATCACAATGCTTCAAAGCGATAAATGCAGAAGTAGGGCAGGCCGATGCATGGAGGTTGCTCTTCCCTCAAGAGGTGGGGCTTACGTATTACTCCCAGACCTTTCATTCTTTTTCACGCATATATTATATTCTCTTAGACGCAAACCTTGTTTGATATAACTATCGAGGGATGGTGTGAGGGGTCAGAAATGCAAGATGGACACAAAAGGTATAGTTTTATCAAAGTTTGCTATTTCATTAAATTAAAAGGGTGTGATAAACTCCTGTCTTTCCCTAGCCTGACAAGGATGTCCCTGCCTAGCAAACCAAAACTAAAGAAAAGTGACCTCCTCATTACAAGTTTGGCGGTAGCCTTGCCGGTAAAACCGGCAGGCTGCCGCCAAATCTGCAAATTTTACCGGTCCCTGGCAATGAGGAAATACAGGGCCATTACAACCCTGGCGGACCCTGTATTTCCCCATTGCCAGGGGCCGGAAACTTTTACTCCCCATTCCCATTTGAGCCCCATAGGGCTCAATGGGATTGGGAAGGTCAGATGCACCGGCACCATTCAGAATGTTGCCTGTGCATCCGACATGCTCAGCTAGCGGGTGCCGTTTCGCCCGGTAGGCCAGTCCTGGCGGGTGAAAAGGTACCTGCGAGCAGAACTCGTAGTTTGCCTGTCCGGTAACTACGGTATAGGAAAGCTTACCGGTACCGTAGTTACCAGACAGGCAAACTTGTAATGAGGCCCCTTGTGTCCAAAAAGTCTCTGACCTGTACACTAATACATATAACAAAATAACACAGGGAATGTTTGGCAGTCTTCAATTCAACACAAAAGAATAAGAGTTCAAACATAGAAGTTGTTGAAAGTACTCCTTGTAACCAGGGTTGGAGTCCCTTCCCCTGGGTAAATGCAGGAATACCTTTGGAGAAGTTCTGATTAAACACAGTTCTGTTCAGTTCAACACAAAAGATTTTTTCCTTCTACTTTTTAAAGTAAATGCCTTTCATAAAACGTGTTGACAATAAGCCCAATATTCTTCTTCCTAAAGCAAAAAATGTCTCTTTCAAAATATAAGTTCATAAACCTAAGCAATTATCAGCAGATCACTTTTCTTCAATTAGAATGCTCTTGTTACGATAACACAACAACTGCTTCTGTTAATGCCACACCTATTCATTAAAATGAAAATACTTTTGTCAAGATAGCACTGCAACTACTTCTGGTAATGTCACATTTGTTCTTTAAATGAAGTGTTCTTAACACACTCATTTCATCCCAACACTTTGCCAGAAAACAACATCTTCTTTCCTGGTCCTCTCGCCTGCCAGAACTTACTACTATTGGTCCCTTTCCTGGTTTACTCGCCTGCCAGGATGTAAACTCTTACAACTAAAATTCTGCTTTGCAACAATATTTATTTCAAGATCCTCAACACTGTATCCTTTGCGGGGAGGGTTGAACAATGTCTGCCTCTCTTTATAGTCTCTTGACTCTGGGTAATGCAGATTAGAGGTCTCTCCCAGTTGGAGTCCCAGATAAGGGGAGTTGCGCCCTTGTTGTCTTAGCAATCCTCCTTTTGCAACCTCTTGGCTGTTGGCAGTGTGGGTTATATGTTTTCCCCAGTTGGTGGCCCAAAAAGGGAGGTTGCGCCCTTGATGCTTTTCTTCTGCACCTTTACAGCCTCTTGGCAATGGGGGTTACAGGTTTCCCACAATATGTGTCCCATTTAAGGGGAATTGCACCCTTGTTTTGCTTTATTTGTTTGGTATTTAAAAATAGGGTTTCTTGCTAAATGTTTGATACAAGGTGCCCCGCGGTTACCTTTAGTTTTAGGCCAACTCACCAGTCCTCCCTGGCATCCCCTTTTCACTCGCAGGTGCTGCGGTAGACCTTCTATCTTCTTTCTGCTTTCCGGTCGGCTTCCGCGTAACTCCTATGGTCTGCCTATCTTCTACCCAGAGCTCTGACGCTCCGGCGGTCCTCCTGCATGCTAAAGCGCTGCTTGTCAGGTTGGGAGTGCGTCTCCCTCTCGGCTGGGCTCTTCTTCCCAATACTGCTTATCGATGCGCTTACTCTGCCCCTCACCGGCCTTCACATCTCGTGTCGGCATCAGCTGGCTTTCTTCCGTCTGCTTCTGCAACCGACCTAGCATTCAGGTTTGCCTCTGCCTCAGCTACTTCTTCAGCATCCTCCTCTCTTCTCTTCAGCTGCAACTCATTCCTGAATTTAAATGTCCCACGCAGGTGTTGTGGTCTATAACAACTAGACTGCACATTCTGGTTAATGGCATTGTTGATTCTTACTAACTCTGGGCCCCTCTTCTTCTTCCCAGTACCAAGGGCATGATGGATGCTCAAGTCCATAATGTTTGTGGGATTTTGATGTTCAATTATTTTGGATTGCTTGAATACTTTAGTATTGTCAGAATTGGGAAATTTGTATAAAAGGATTGTGTTTTAACATTGGGTTTTAAACCTCTATTTAAGACATGATCATGACAATTAAAGTATGGTCCATTTAATTCTTGAAACCCCAAACGATTAGATGACTTTTGGGTATTTTCATAGGAGGGACTTGTACAATGACAGCAAGCCACTAGGTACTTGGGGATTATAGGGTTTTCATCCACATAAGAGGTTGAATGCTGCATTTCCCCCAAAGGAGTCATCACTTCCCCCTGATATTCATCTCCTCCCATGTGATCCTCTAGCGTGGTACCACCCCCGGGGTTAGGATCAGGTAGCAGTTGCCTTCCCCTGTGCACATGGGAGGATACTTTAGGCTGGGTTTAGTGGTGTCTCTGCAGGATTCATCGCAATGGCCAAGCTGACAAGAAGGTGGAGATGTAATGATCACCTACTAGTTGACCAGGCGAGAGTACAGGAGCTGGTACAAGCAAAGAAACATTTCTTTAGGTAAAATGATACGGCAGAGATGGGCTTAGCCACAGTATAGGAAAGCTTTCAGGTAACGATGAGGGTCATACTGACAGGACTGGGCACTCACTTACAAAATATTAAAAGTTTCCAAGGAATCAGACTTGCAAGTCAGGATTGACAAATCATAGAAAAAACATGACACATGGCCAGGGATAAAGAAACAGCGTAGTCTTTCAAAATTTCTTATATCTGAATTTAAAATGTTAATGAACCAGACTGAAGCCAAATAAAGATAGCTAAGAAAATATATGTGAACAGCGACAAAGCCGACAAACTATTGACAAAAGGAGCAGGGCCGCCGCAAATAAGCAGACAAATACTGGGCATTGAAGATGCTGACGGGTAAGTCAGGTGCGACAGGGAAAAAATTGGGGAAATAATGCTCAGATTTCTATAAACAACTGTATAGGTCAGAAGTTATAGGTCAGAAGTGGGAGGTCGCTGAGAAGGGAACATCTGGGGAAAATGAAGGTGCCATGTCTCACTAGAGAGGATATCCAGTTCTTCGATGTCCCAATTCATAGAGAAAATAGAAGAAGTCATGAAGAATATGAAAAGCAGAAAATCCCCAGGCAGAGGCGGCTTCCTGGGCACATTTCTCAAGATCTTTGGGAAATGTTTGGCCCCTTTCTAAAGAAGATTACTTAAAAGCATACTAGAGGGGGTGCACTTCCAAAACCGGGGATCCATGCCACAAAGGGTGGAGTGGTCATTTATATCTGCTCCCCTGGAGAAAGTGGGGATCGGTACACATTTTAGGGGATGGCTAAAGGCCTCATATGAAAGTCTGGGCGCTAGCGTAGCTGTAATTGGAGGTACAATGTAACCATTTGACCTATCCAGCGGTACGTGGATGGGATCTCCACTAACGCCTCTCTTATTTGCCCTCGTTATGGAGCACTTGGCATGCGCAATGAAAGCAAATGATAAAATCATTGGGATTAAGCATGGATGTATATATACTCTCCATATTTGCAGAGGACCTTTTGCTATACATGACAAATCCATCGGTCTCATTCTTAGAATTAATGAGTGTTTTTAAGGTTGTAATTCAAGGTAATGTGAAAAAATCTTTATTTCTTACGATGGGGGACGGGACAGATTCTGTTTGGACATGCGGATGAAAAGGTCAAATACACAGGGGTATGGATTGCTAACGATCTCTCCTGACTGTAAGAAGACAACTTAACCCCCACCCCTTAAGCAAAGCGGTGAAGGATGAATTAGAGCGATGGAAAACCCTGACTATGCTATTGTGTGGGAGGGTGACATCTGTAAAAATGAACGTACTGCATAGGCTACACTTATTTCTCAATGCTACTGATTATAATCCCTGAAACAGTTTTCAAACATATCAATAGTGAGTTATACAAATTCATTTGGGACGGTAAGAAGCCCAGAGTGGCACCCCAAAGAACAGGCAGGATTGGCATTACCAGATTTATTTTTCGCATCTACTATAAGGTGGCCCAATTATGGGTGTACGTGGTCTTTCTGGTGAAAAAGGGGTCAAATAATTATGTGTAGTGTGTGAGAAACCTGACGGTGTCTCACTTGCTAGTCCTCTGAGATCTGTCATCCAGGTGGCCAGGACACGTCCATCACTATTGGATCCAGTTCCTGGGGGTGGACCAGTGCGGGAGGATCACTTGGATGGGGGGTACTCAGGAGTGGAAGTGAAACACAGACTGGTGAGACGCAGTATCCCCTTTCTTATAACACCTTATCCCCATCCTACCTCATAGGATACTCAGAAATTCTACCCCCCGCCCCTTCCAAGACAAACTCTTTCCTACACTGTGACAGACAACGGACCAACACCAGGGCCGTTTACCTGACATGTACCAACACAGGGGTCAGGCAATTAACAATAACTACGCACACCTGACAGCCCTTCCCTACAGGAATAAAAGGAGGAGCATGAAAGCTAACTTCATGCAAGGCCCAACGCACGAGAAAGCAGCTATTCCGGACCGACAGTTCAAACGGAGGACCAAGCCGCAGAAACCTGGAGGGATGACGCAGAGGGAATTGCCCTTGCCCTTAACAAATCAAATCTGCAAAGCCTCTGAAAGGGAAGGCATAAGACCAGGAAGTCCAACTGGCATGTGGTGTGACAGGTGTCAATGGCACACAGGGCACTCCCGCACTGATAGAAAAAGCAGGGAGAACCGATTGTTGCCGTGGTACCGTCCTTGACTCCTGACACATGAAACTCCAATAGTTCAGCACAGTTGGTGATTCGGGGAAGACAGATAGTAAAACCGAATTGTGCTAGGCCCAAGGTTGCAGAATGCAACCTTGTTGAACAAAGAACTTGTGTAATTGAACTTTAAAGCAACCTGACTAAAAGGTTCAGAAACAGCGTGGTCAGGGCTTTGGGGGGATGCTCATTTGAAGGAAGCTCTTTTGGGTTGTGTTGTTTGTTGAAACTACGAAAGCCAAGAGGCCTTAGGAGAGGCTAGTGTGAAGTGTCAAGGGATGCCAAGGGAAAAGCTAAGAGAAGTCAATCCTGCATTGAGAGTGAAAGGTCATAGTGATCCCGATTGAGAGAAGCTAACGTTGCAAGAAGGATCAGAGCTTGGCTGAGGGGGATCAAAGAGGCGAAGAGCAGTCGGCCAACGTCCAAGATTGCCAAAGGAACTTTGGTTTGTTTCTTGTTTTTGGTACTGCCGGCCTTCTAAGGCAAGAGACTTTGCAGGAAAGCGACTTGGCCCCAGAAAGCCCTGGCATTGTTGAAAAGACCTGTAAACTCGTGCTGGCGAGGCCCAGGAGTGTGCTGCGCTCAAAGGTCCTGCCTTGTCCCGTGCTAAAAACATGGTGGAAGGGAGACCCCCGACTATAACAATCTGACTTATCATTTGTCAACACTTCTTTCTTTTCTTGTGAACACTATCTCACACTTTATTTTTAACTTAGCAGTAAGGATTGGTAATAAGTTGGTTAGTATAGGCCCTTTTAATTGACAAGACGCCACTAGGACTGCCTTAGTAGTTGATGGTCGTAGCTTGCTCCCATCTTAGATTCAGGTTTTAGGCATTTTTCCAACCAATTTATACGGTTTAATAAACACCATTGAATGGGAACGAAAGAAGTAGCAGTCTTCTGACAATAGGTGGCTGCCATAGCCGGTCTCCATGGCAACTTCCAAAGCCTCAAGAACGGAGCAGAGAAACGCTGTATGCCATGCCGAATAGCAGGAAACAGTCTATTTACCAGCTCTCACAGAGACATGTTTGTTGGAATGCGACCCTGCGGGCCAGGAACCTTGGACCCAGCTTCTGGGGTGTGACAACCACAAGTAAAAGGCATAAAAATAACTCTACACAGAAACAGAAAAAACAGAAAGCTCTTTTGCCTCTATCGTATGTGCCCAAGCTCAGGCTGAAGCTGCTAAGTATCTACGAATGGTTAACAAACCTGGTGAAGGAAAGAGCACAAACCTATGCCCAAACCAAACCCAATCCCAGATAAGTGAGGGAAAAACAGAAGAAACTATATGAATCGGGGAGACTTGAAAAGAAACTACCCTTCAAAATATTTCCCACACAAGAATCCGAAAAATGAAAACATCAAATCCGCTTCTCCCCTATTTGTTTTTCCTGTGGTGAAAAGGGACACCTTGCTAGGGTGTGCCGTAAAAATAGGTTGGAGGAACTAATGGAGGTTGGATGGACCTCCATGGAACCTTGGCAGGGGGAGGAGCGAGGCCTAGAAGAGGAAGTTGAAAGTATTTCAGTGAATGGGTTGCAAACAATTGCACTGGTAGATTCAGGAACCAAGCAAACTGCAGATCGCGCTGACTTGATCTACCACTGGCATCCAGGGAGATGCAGAGATTTATCACAAGATTCCTGTGAACCTGAAGGTTAGGAGACAATAAATGCGAATAGAATTGGCCATACTACCATATTCTCCCGTGGAAGTTATTATTGCCTCCAGATGGTCCTGGCACAATCCTCAGGAAGTAAATATTCACCTTTCTTTGCTTGGGACTCTCCCATCCATTATTGAAGTGGAGCCCCTTAGCAATGGGGGAAGGAAAGAAAGTACAGTGAGCAAAGAGAAGGGGAAGCCAGTGAATCAAGGAAAACGGTATGTAGGGTGAGCCCGCTATGCAACACCTTCCTTAGGGGTAGAGGCAAGCAGGACCTCACCGGGAGAGACTTCCCTAGTTGGGGACAAGGACTCCCCTAGCAGGCATGATGAGCTTGGGTTTATGGAGTTCCAGTGAAGAACTCCATAAACCCAAGCTCATCATACCTGCTTTTTCAAGATCTTGTGAAGGAAGACATGACGAACAAACCCATGTTTATTATTGTCACGCAAGTACTCCTTTAAAGGAAACTGGAACAAAGACGATAATTCGAGCCACAAGGAGTGAACAAGTAAAAGAGAAGAAGGATTTATGAGAAACCGAGATAACCAAAGCAGGTTACCAATGCGCTGCATTGGGAACAGAGAGAGAACTAGAATGCTAAAGGAGTGTGTACCGAGAGAGGTCATGGTCACGAGAGAAAGGGTGGTGGCGTGCCCGCAAGAGAGATGCAGTGATCACTTTAGTCCAGGAACAGCGGTGAGACCACAGAATTGAAGCGGACCAAGAACGTAGCGAAGGATGGTGCAGCCGTTATCGGCAAGAGAGACTATCCCGACACGCAGAGAAGGAATCCCCAGTGCTTGCAGGACCCTAGTGACGTTACTCCGACAAACCAGAGGTGAGGGGATGAGGGGGAGAACGGGAGACCCAGGAGGGGAATGAAAAAGAATAATAAGCATTACTGGGACACACATACTCGTCTCAGTACACTAGAAGCTTTAAAGATACTGAGAGAATGATAAGCATTACTGGGACATGCATACTCGTCTCAGTACACTAGAAGCTTTAAAGATACTGAGAGAATGATAAGCATTACTGGGACACGCATACTCGTCTCAGTACACTAGAAGCTTTAAAGATACTGAGAGAATGATAAGCATTACTGGGACACGCATACTCGTCTCAGTACACTAGAAGCTTTAAAGATACTGAGAGAATGATAAGCATTACTGGGACACACATACTCGTCTCAGTACACTAGAAGCTTTAAAGATACTGAGAGAATGATAAGCATTACTGGGACACACATACTCGTCTCAGTACACTAGAAGCTTTAAAGATACTGAGAGAATGATAAGCATTACTGGGACACACATACTCGTCTCAGTACACTAGAAGCTTTAAAGATACTGAGAGAATGATAAGCATTACTGGGACACACATACTCGTCTCAGTACACTAGAAGCTTTAAAGATACTGAGAGAATGATAAGCATTACTGGGACACACATACTCGTCTCAGTACACTAGAAGCTTTAAAGATACTGAGAGAATGATAAGCATTACTGGGACACACATACTCGTCTCAGTACACTAGAAGCTTTAAAGATACTGAGAGAATGATAAGCATTACTGGGACACACATACTCGTCTCAGTACACTAGAAGCTTTAAAGATACTGAGAGAATGATAAGCATTACTGGGACACACATACTCGTCTCAGTACACTAGAAGCTTTAAAGATACTGAGAGAATGATAAGCATTACTGGGACATGCATACGCGTTCTAGTACATGATAAGATTGAAAGATACTGAGTGAGAATAATAAAGGTTATTGGAATAGGCCTACTGGGCCCAGTCAGCTTCAAGTTGTAAAACTACCAGGAAAAAGAAGCAATCATTATTGGAACCTTCCTACTCATCACAGTCAAGACGAAATAGTGGAAATACCGAGGAAAAGCTATGAATGTTACTGGAACATTCCTACTCGGCCCAGTACAGGAGGAGTATTAAAAGGGAGTGAGAAAGAGCGTTGGAAATGTACAGTTTGTGTTCAATAAGAGGAAAAGGAATATACGAAGACAGGAAAGACTGTTTTGAGTGTAAAAAGAGAAATATTGAGCGATCCTATGCGAAGAAAAGGATAATTGAGAGAACAGAAGAACGAGAAAAAGAAGAGAAACCAAGTGGAGAGCCATCCTGAAAACCGGGAGAGTCCAGTAGATGAACTGTTAAGATTAATCAGAGCGGTGGAAAAGAGAAATCTAAGTGTGCCGCATTGAGCTGAACTTGGGGGAAGACCCAGCCAAAAGGAAAATGCAGTCTCCTGTCCTTTAGTTATTATAATAGTGGAAGAGCCAGAATAGCGTAGTTCTGGAAAGTGGACTGAATCTGATTTGGGACTTGCTCCGACGACTGACAAGCACCTTAGTTTAGCAAGGTAGCGAATGTCCATAGTTTAGGGAAAGATAGGAGTTTGCATCTTTTTGTTCAATAAAAATCTCTGAAAATGGAAGGTCAGAGCTCGTGTCCTCCTTCTGACCCGCCACAGTAGACATAGAAAATGAATTGACATACCCATCAGAGGTGAAGGACCTGTTATGGTGGCCAGGAAAGGACTGCAAGACAAATATTTGAACACCTAGTACTGGAAATCATCTGGTAAATTTGTAGTGACAGCTGGATGAATAAGGGTTTATCCACATGGCTAAAACCATTTAGTTCGATCTGGGACCCACTTTTAAGATGGCGAAAATAGAGCACAACATCAAAACTGACCGAGGGGCTTCAGATGGGAAAGAGCAGGCAGCTTTTTTGATAAAGGTCTCTCCAATCAGCTAGTCCAGTTACAAGATAGGCACAGGGAGAATCTGAGTTGTCTCCTACCGAAGAATAAAAGGGACTGCGAACAGACACCCCCTGGAGAGATAAATTAAATTAATTGACAGAGTTTGAGAAAATACTGATATCTGTAGACTCCACAAGACATGTCCAAGTTATGTAAATGTCTACCGATGCAGAAAGGTGTGAAATATTGAGGTTTAGAGTGGCTTGGGAGAAAGACCTTGGGGTAAACCTGCCTGAAAAGTCCTGGAAGGACATATGTATGTCCTAAATCAGGCGTCACCTTTCACGCATGCAGCGGCCCTGTCCTACGTGATATTACTTTTAGATTTAAAAAGGACTCGAAGATGTATCCCTTTAAAAAGGAGAAACACTGTCTCCTGCCCTCCTTGCCTGTGTGTTGTTCTTTCTTTTGCTCTGTGTTTTTGTGGGCGCTCTGAGGCCTTCGGGCATGGGCTGCCTTATAAATATTGGAATAAATAAATAAATTACATAGATGGCATTTAGACCCACTAAAGTTGGCAAAGATGGTCCCATCCATTGGCCGCAACTTTCCTAAAGATCGTTGTGATAGGGCAAATGCCTTCCATATTTGGTGGATCAGTCCTGTGATACAGGTATACTGGAGAGAACTATTAATCTGGATAGGGTGACAACCCTCCCTGTGGATCCATAAGTGATACTCCTATGCCCTTCGAATAGGAGAAGATGAGGAGAGTAGGATCTCAAGGCTAAGCAAAGCTCTCCTGACCACAGGTCGGATGTCTCAGGTCCACTATTCAAGTTGCTTTCCAGACAAGAATAGCACCACAATGTTATATGATCTGAATGGTTATTTATAACGCGCTTAATACCCAGAGGCTTTTCAGCATGGACCCGGGGATCGACCCTGTGTTGTTCCGTTTCGTCTTGCTTCCAAGGCGAGCATGTTGCCCCTGAGCTATCCTCCAAAGATCCTCCCATGGTTTGGGACACATTCATGAGGGAAAAGTAACATCTTTGCAGCCTGGGTAAGGGGCCTCTTTTTCAGAGGATTGGCGCCCATTGCTGAATAGATGTTGTTATTGTGCATTTGTATAGCGCCTTTTACTATTGGTAGGATTCCAAAGCGCTGTGGATTGAACGCCATCAATGACTGTAATTCAGGTCAGTGGAGAGAGTAATGTACTTGGGTGCACTCGGTATGTGTGCTGCCAGGCTGGATTAATTAGTGTGTAGCTGCATTCTAGTGCTAGGTGTGGTGCAGTGGTTGTGTGAAAATTAATCAAGGGGTATAGCTGCATTCTATTGTTTGTTGGTGCAGAGGAAAGAGTTAGCATATTGGTATGTTTGAGTGTCTGCATGCATTAAAGGAGGACCCTGTTCCCTGATGAGCTTCCAGTGCCTTTCAAGGGAATGTTATCTTCCTTTGGGTTCAGGCTGTTAGGCTAAGGTCCTTCCTGTGTCTCGTTGGGTCAGTTGTTTCTGACGGACGGTGACAAACAGATCTGTCCCAACTCATGTCATTACTGTGTAGGTGCTAGAGACGCCTTTGGTCGGTAGTTCTGCTAAATAGATTTCCCGATAGGTAGTTCTGCCAAATACTTTCCCCGATATGTGGGATTAGCAAAGAATAACTGCTAGACGGCCCTTGGTATGTAGTTCTGCTCAAGGATTTGCAGATGAGTAGGATTAGGAAGCATGGGTATTTCCTGGACAGCATAGTGCACAATTGTATGGCAATGATCAAGCTCATCAGTGTTATTAGTGCTTAGGTTACAAGTTTAGCACAGTCGATTCAGATTATTGGAGATAGATACATTTGGGCCTCAGTGCGTACAGTATTCCTGGTGGAAGCAGGCAATTATTCAACTCTGCCATTTACATAATTGCTACTACAATTCGGGTTTCAAGTCTGGGGCAAAGGCTCCAGGTATTGGAGGTAGATGTCGTCTGGCCTGAGAGCTTATTAAAGGGCTTGTGATTAACGGTTTACCACGCCATATCTTGGTAGTGTTGGTAAGTGGAGCGCTTGGGCGTTCGCTTGTGTGTTTTTAGGGGAAGAGCCAGGTGTTGAGTGCCTTGCGGAAAGCCATGTAATCTTCGCTGTGTCTGTGTGGGCAAGGAAGGATAGCTCAGGGGCAACGCGTTTGTCTTGGAAGTAAGACAACACAGCGCAACACAGGTTTGAATCCCAATCCCGCTCTTAGAAACCACTTCTGGTTTTAAGCTTGTTTTAAATGAACAATTATAATGATGCAGGGAGGCAGTGAGTTCAACAAAGTTGGCACCAGGGTTCAGTAGGCGGACCCTCTCACTCAATAAAGGCCTGCAAGGTCTCCTCACCCACTTGCATAGTCGAGTTTATTTTATGAAGGGGCGAGTACCATTTTCAGGGGGATTTGAAACTTTTATTTAACATTTGCAGTAAATGTCAAATACTAGTTTCTCTGTGGGTGGCTGGTCTCTGGGTGGTAGCAGTGTGCCAAACACAAAGTGGGTGTGTTGTGACATGCACCGTTTTACAGACTGTGCCTTTAAAGTTTTTGTCATACATTGACATGGGTCAAGTGCATTTCTCTTCAGTCCAGTAGGTACCAAGTTACTCGACTTCTATCAGCATTTCAAAGAATGTGCAAGGCCTGAATCTCACTAATGTCTTGTCTCAGAGGTACACAAAAATGCTGTATTGATTCTTATTTTATATATCGGTTACAAATAACTTCTGATAACATTAAAAACATTAGTACAACATTGCTAATCAAATAGGTTGGTTTGATAATCAAGACATTTTTAATTAGCAAACACTGCTAATCGATTTTTGAAAATTAATATTGCCTTGCAGTACAGGGGCCCCACATCCAAATTGAAAAACGGTCTCATTAAATAGACAAAGTGATCAAACTTCTACAATCAGGAAGGATACAATAAGTTCCCACCCTGTTCAGTGCAAGAAACTGAGCACTTGATTGCATTATCTGTCACAGTGCAGCCCACCTAAACTTCAAAAAGTTCTTAAATTTCCCCTTTTTGATTTCTCTAATGAAATGATGTGCTGGTGTTTCTAGGTGCTAGTAGGCCATGCACTGTGTCAAATGTAGCGCTGATTGAGAGGAATACGCAACTCAAGTAAATTGAGGGGAAAACAGATAAGGGAGCAACATTCTAGCTCTGATGATATCGACAGGTCAAAGATTCTATTGTGGTAGATTACTGGGATAGCCTGGAAAGAAATTCATCTCACCTGCTGAAGTGTTTCTAGTGCTCACTCCCCACTCAGGCGACCGATGGCCCCAGAAATAAAGATCTGCATCATCCTCCACCTTTACTCGGATTATGGAACTGTCGAGATCAGTGCTAGATCCATCGTCCTCTTCTGTCTTCATTTTCAGGTAATGTCTGGCAGACGCCTTTTTGCTTCAATGCATTGACTACCGAATCTTGGAACAGGGAACTGGATGTCCCATCCTCTTCTTCGACCTTCACTTGAGAAATGGAGTCCTGTATGTACCTGGCAGTGTTCGCTAGGATTGCAGAGTCATTGAGGTTTACGGCGGGCAGCTCTGCCCCTTCTTCAGTCTTCAAGTTGATGACCTGGAGGTGACTGGCAAATGCCTTGTCCCAAGCAATCTTCATTTGGAACATGGTGTTCTTCTGTTCCTTCTCTTCTGCAGTCAGCTGTTGGGCACTGTTATTCTCACTTGCCAAGGACGGCATCTCCTCATCTTTATCATTCTTCAATCGAAGCACAGAGTCCTTACAGTCCCTAGTGGAAGTGTCTTCGCTTTCTTCAATCTTTACAAGCTTCTGGTGAACACGGGCAGTCACTTGCCGTTCTTCAGGCTTCTCAACATCCGCACAGCCATAGAAATGATTTACAGATGGCTCCACTTCTTCTTCAGTCTTTACTTGGGCCATACTTTCCTGGTGATGGCTGGCAGATGTCTCCTCCCTATCTCCGATGTTCCCATGATTCGTAGAGGGCAGGAGATCCTGGGAAGATGTCTCCCCCTCCTCCTCTTCCTCTTTAGAATTGTCATGACTTATGGAGTTGTGGCACTCACTAGGAGAAGCCTGCTCCTTTTTAGCAATCGTTTCCTGCTTTATGGAGTTCTGCAATTCCCAGGCAGATGTCTGCTCAATTTCTTGAGCCTTGTCATGGTCCATAGAAGCATGGCAATTATCAGCACATGCCTCACGATCTTCTTCAGTCTTCACTTGGTCCATGGATTCCTGGAGATAACTAGCAGGGGTGTCTCTTTCCAGTCTTCAATCTCTGCCTGGTCTATGGTATCTTTTAGGTCCAGAAGCTTCTACACCATGATGTACGGCCTCGCTACCACAATCCCTAAGAAAATAATAGGAAACATTTAATGCTTTGCTCAGATGAAAGCAATGAAATGCCACAATATCGACAAAGTCACATTTCATGAAGAACCAATATCTGAACATTATTAGTGTTCAAACACTATGTATGGCAGAGTAGGCTGGCAGCAACGGCTCGCTAGAAAACATTCATAGGACATTTCAGTTCCAACTACTCTTCTTAAAAGTTATATGTAAAAGTGTATAAGTTACCAGTCACCTTTGCTATGTTGCTCTACAACATAGATCGACAAATGTTGCCTTTCTAGATTTTTCAGACTAAATCTCAATTCAGCCATACCTAGCCTAGGTAATTGGATGTGACCATGGGAGTTGTAGTGCATAATATCTGGACAGCCACAGGGTGCAGACTCCTGCTCTGCAACATGTTTAGTTTGATTAGTGTTGTCTGATTTCTCTTGTGTTTTTGTTCTTACAACTTTGGAATTATATATAAATAAATACACACTGCATGTGGCCAATAGTTCACAGAGAGTTTAGTTTGCTCTTTAGTCGCTAATGTTTTCGATTGGGTCATGTGAAGGGTCAGAAATGAAAGCCGGACACACAGTTGTCATATTTTTGGTTAAATACTTTTATTTAAAGGAAAAGGGTTGGGAAAATGCCTCTCTCACCCTATTCTAAAGAGGAGTTCCTCTACCTAACAACCAAAAACTGTCTATGTCAGGATTTCAATAAATGAAAAGGCGTCCTTGTGTCCAAAATAAACGTCCTATCCTGACCCTCACACTACAAACAAAATAAAAGTGTGAAAAGAATTGTCTTCAACCTGATATTGCCAAAAGGTGTTCACAACAAAAAATTAGAAATGTTCCAAATAAATGTTCATACACAGACACCGATCCCTGGTTACGTGTGGCGCATCGGACGCTCGTTTTTGTGATTGCCTAAACGTGGGATTCACCTCCACACCATCCTCCGGGACCCAGACAGCAACCTTTCCACAGAGGGTCCAACATGCTGCAAACCTAGACATCCTCTACGCCCCTATGAAAGTGGCCTTTTCCCGCTCGTACGCAAGACAGCACAAAACCATTTGTTTTCAAGACGCCACGCAAGTACTTTGTTTGTTTGTTTGTTTATTGATTTATATTGCGCACCAGACCCAGCGGTATTCGGGCGCGAAGGCAGAAAGAGGATTGTTCAACTTAGGTTACATATTGCACATGAACAAAGGGTACAGGTATGGTACAGTGCTGTAGACAAATAGAGACAAAAGAACATAAGAGCATGTACAGGCAATTTACAATATGCAGATGTGACAGATATAAAAAACAGTTAAATATACAGAGAATACGTGAGAACATAAGTGACGGTAGCGAGATGTTAGACATGATCTTTAAGCCATTGGATCACGTTATATCTAAATTTCTGGTAGGGGAGGTCTTCTCTTAGATCGGTTGGGAGGGAGTTCCACAGTTGTGCTGCTTTAACAGCGAAGCTACTCCCGCCAGATTTAGTGAGTTTAAATCTGGGTACTAGTAAGAGGTTCGAGTTAGCTTTTCGTAGGGGACGGGCGGCTGTTTCTCTGGTGAATCTGTCTATTAGGTATTGTGGGGCTGCATGGTTAAGGCATTTATGAGTGAGGGAAGCTGTTTTAAGGAGTATTTTATCTTTAGTGGAGAGCCAGTTAGTGGATCTCCTGAGGTCTGATATGTGGGCATTTTTAGGGATGTTTAGTGCGGCTCTCAGGGCATTATTTTGCAATGTTTGAATTTTAGAGGTGATGTATTTGTTGCTGCCTATGTAAAGGGCGTTGCAATTATCTAATTTCGATAGGATTAATGCTCTTGCTAAAATGGCGCAGTTGTTGGGTGAAAGGAAGGGCTTAGCTGCTCTGATGAGTTTGCATGTATAAGAGGTAGCTGAGGACATAGCATTCACTTGTTTTTCAAAAGAGAGCGTGGAATCTATGTAAAAACCGAGGGTTTTAACTACTTTGGCTACAGTGATGGTGTTGTTATCAATTATGAAGGAGTCATATTTGGTGCCCAGTTTTTTTGATGTTGGAGGAGGTGCCTAGAATGAGGAGTTCAGTTTTGTCATCATTCAGGCATAGACCGTGGGAGGCCATCCATGCCTGGATGATGAGGTAGACTCTGTTCACAAAGGCCAAATCCTTGTCATAATCTCCCGTCAACGGGATGAGGATCTGTGTATCGTCGGCATAGTTGGTGTAGGTGATACCAAGACCGTCTAGATCATCGAAAAGGGGCTTTTTGAAAATATTATAGAGAGTGGCCGATACGCACAATCCTTGTGGAATGCCGCAGGTGATGGGTGCGGGGTCTGCAGCTGCTAGGGGAGAGAATACTCGCATTGTCCTGTTGTCCAGAAATGACTGGATCCATGCAACTGCTTCCTGAGAGAAGCGGGCTGCCGAGACCAGGTGATTGCATAGTATTGTATGGTCTACCAGGTCGAAGGCGGCAGAAAGGTCAAGGAGTAGTAAGAGTGAGGTCATGCCGTTATCTCTGAGTGTGTCTATTTGTGCCTTGAAGTCTAGGAGTGCAGTCTCAGTACCGTGTTGTGGTCTGAAGCCGGACTGTCGGACTCCTAGGAGGTTGTTTAGGTCCAGGTGGTGTTGAATTTGTTGGTAGGCAACTTTATCTAGTATTTTCAGCAGGAATGGCACAGTGGTTATAGGGCGATAGTTAGTAGGGATAGAGGGGTCCAGGGTTTGCTTTTTGAGAAGAGGGAGGACCCAGGAGTTTTTCAGCTTGCTAGGTATGGTGCCTGATGTGAAAGAGGCATTTATAAGTTTAGTAATGAAAGGAGAGAGATCACGGGCGGCGTCTTTTATGATTTCGGCTGGGCAAGGATCGCCCTGGCAATTGGAGGGTTTGAGGGTGAAGATGACTTTCTCAACTTCTTTAGTGGATACTTTGCGAAAGTGGAAGGGGGTGTTGTCTAGCGGTTTCGGGGTTGGTAATGGGTTAATAGCAGGGTCTAGCTTAACGGCGTTTGGGGCAGTTATGGACACTTTTTTGTTATTGATTTTCGCCTGAAGCATGGTTATCTTGTTGGCAAGGGCATTTTGGATACCTGTGCACCAGTTCTTATCCTTGAGGCAAGAATCGGGGACTTGGGTGGGGGATTCGACTTCCTTCAGGATGGCGAATAGTTATTTTGTGTTGGATTTAGCTGGAGTGATGCGGGTGTTGTAAGAGGTTTGTTTCGCTAAGATTATTTCTTTTTTGTGGAGGGTAGCTAGATTCTTTAGGTTGTTTTTGTTGGTGTCTGATGGGTCAGATCTCCAGTTTTTTTCGCTGAGGCGTTTCTTTTGTCTGATTTCTTTGAGCTGGGGTGTGAACCAAGTATTTAGGTGCTGGCGGGATTTACTCTTCCTGACTTTTAGTGGTGCAATAGTGTCCAGAGAGGCAAGCATCACTTTGTTGTATATTTCTACCATAGAGACTGGGTCGGTCTGATCTGAGATAGAATTTAAGGTAGGGAGAATAAGGGGGATGAGATTTTCTGGGGTGATATTTTTCTTATTTCTAGTAGGTGCAGTGGGGGCTAGGGTATTGTTGTTAGTAGGAATGGTAGCTTCTACAGCGAAAGATACCATTTAGTGATCAGACCATGGCTGGGGCATTATAGAGGTGATGTTAATTGGGCAGTTATGCTCGGCAATCCAATCAAGGGTCCTTCCTTTGATGTGTGTTGGAGCTGTGATCTTTTGGGAGAATCCTAGCTCCTCAAGAGTGTTGTTAATTTGTAGGGCATTAGGGTCATGTGGGTCGTTAAATCTGATGTTGACGTCGCCTAGGATGAGACTTTGAGTAGAGTTCTTCAGGTGGTCGGAGGGAAGATTCGTAAGGTCAACCTCAAAGGAGCCTGTGGGGCCTGGTGGGCGATATAACAGGTGGATGATAACGGTTTGATTGTTGGCAATGGTGAGTTTAGCTGTGAGGGATTCGCAGGAGTTCGTTTTATAGGGTGAGGAGAGTCTGAGGGTTAAGCTATTTTTGACAATTATAGCTAGGCCGCCACCTCTAGATGTGGTGCGATCCGTACGAATAAGGGTGTAGTTGTCAGGGGTGGCTAACATAATAGCTGGTCCTGCTGCGGGATGGAGCTAAGACTCTGAGATGGCCAAGAAGTCTAGGTTCTCATTTAGAATTGTATCTGCTATTTCAGTGGCGTGGGCTACCAAGGATCTGGCATTTAATAGGGCGCCTTTTATTCCGGGTGTGGTAGGAAGGTTGGAAGGCATTGGGGCCTTGTGTTGGCATTTAGGGGATGGGACATCTCTGAAAATTTGGCTGTTAAGTTGTAGTCGGTGTTGGCCAGTGTTGACTGTGTGGGGTGGGATAGTAGCGGTGCACACGGTGTGCTTGTTGTAGTTAGTGGCTGGATGGGGGTTGGCTAAAGGGTCATACATTCTTGGGAGTCTGGCGCGGAGTCTTAGGTTCGCTGTTGGAAGTTGCATGGTGCAACGGTCATGTTGGCTAGCTCCGGGGGTACATTACCATGAGGTGGCTGGATATGTGGTTGAGCTGTGTTCATGCTATGAGAGGTAATCGAATAGAGGATAGTTTTGAGTAGAACTGTGTATAGTAGTGGCAGATACATAATGATAACTGGTGTAGGTCGGGTGACTTAAACGCACATTGCTAAGGTAGGCGCACTAGATGCAGGATGGTATCTGCGCTAAGATACGTGTACGAGCACGGTTTTACCTAACTTCAGAGCTCCAGGTTGGGCTAAGGTGCCGATACGGGCAGGGTTCACCTGGGTTCAGAGTTCAGGAAATGGGGTTGAAATGCATGTGCTAGCAGGGTTCGCCTGGATGCGGGAATCAGAGAGTAGGGCTTAGATGCGAGTACAGGGCGGTATTCACCTAGATTCAAAAATCAAACAATAGGGCTAAATGCATGTGCAGGGCAATGTTCACCTAGATTCAAAAATCAAACAATAGGGTTAAATGCATGTGCAAGGAACGGTATCTGAGCGCAGAGGGGCTGCTGGTGAATATGAACATAACATAGATAACCACCAATAGGTTGAGAGAGCAGTATATCTTTGGGTTAAGAGTAGGATGAAGATACACTGAAGCAAAGCTCAGATACAACAACGTTCAGGTGTGATATGTGAAAGGCAGATAGGTTGTGGGCTCAGCGGAGCATTGTTACTGCAAACTTTAGATGAACAGAGCAACCGACTGTATCAGCTGTCCATGTCTACAGCATTGTTATTGTCCAGACGACAGTTCGGAACATCAGGTAACCAGTGTTACATCGCAAATTTGATGTCATAATCACCTCCCGAACCAGAAACACCCACTAGCTGTGTCGACAGTAATTACGTACTGTTATTAGTTCAGCAGTACATGAAATTGCACTTTTGTTGGTACTAACCCACACAAACGTACAGAATCGATAAGTTTTTTCTTGAAGTAATAACTATGGCTCAAGCCTTCAATGGCCATTTTAACATGATTTTTCTATTATGATTAAACTTTGTTTTACCTTGAACTCACTTCTCTGTGATCTATTGGTTAGTATTTGTTAACCTAGCATTCTGTAGTCTGCCTGCACCTCCTGTGCGTCTATGAAAGGGGTAGCTTTTGACTCTGAACTTTGCTCTTCTAGTACCAATTAAATGTTCTCCAATGTAAAAGACCTTTGACCCAGAGGGTGGGTCCCTTTCCCTGGATTCTTCAAGTGAAATAGCAATTTCTCTTTAACTAACTCTTCCTTTGTGGCTTTCCTATGTGCCTGCTAGACAACAAGCTCTTCAACAGTCTTTCTTTAACACAAGTATCTCCTTAACTTAGTAAACACTGTCCTTCTTTATTATTCTTTGTAATTTTGTAACTCGCCTGGTATACTCCCCTGCCAGGACTCTTTATGCAATTCACACTGCCTGGTGTACTGTCCTACCAGGACTTTATACGTTTCACAGCTCTTCTGTTTTGCAATTGCATATACTGTGATGTGCTCAGTATATCTGGCTGTAGTAATATTTGCTCAAACTTCGCCCCACACTTGCATCTCATGCATCTGTATCTGATTGGGGTTTGCCGTTGTGCTTTGCCTTGTCTGCATTCAAACATTCTTCTTATTGGGATATGAATCTGTACTTTGCTTTGACTGCATTCAAACAATCTTTGGGTATTTTCTGCATCAGCAATCTGATACCATTCAAGCATTCATTGGTGCGCTTTCCGGAACGACCCAGAGTCCGCACCTGATATGATATGATAAGGCATTTATAACGCGCCTATACACAAGTGTTTCAAGGCGCGATGAGGCAAGGGAAGGGAAACAGAGGGAAGACAAACAACGCTCCTTCTAGGCCAGGTGACATTGAGATCGCGCAAGTGCAGGGGAGGGAGAGAAGGGGGAAAAGTGCAGGGGGCAAGAGGAGGGGGCAGTGCAGTACATAGGATAACAATTAAATAAATATAGACCATAAATAAAGGTGCAGACAGCTGGTGGCAAGTGCAAGGGTAAGTGCAGACATTGTGGGTCAAGTGCTCGTAGGGGCTGCAGGGAGACAGATACAGTCCCAGAGAGCAAGGGTTGCCAGGGGGGCAGTGCAGGTGTGCAACTGGTAGGGAGGGGACCTGGGCCCGAGAGCAGAGGGTAGCCAGGTAACCAGTGCAGTTTCAGATTCAGCCAGGAGATCAGCAGGGGGGAGGAGGATTGAAAGCAGAAGCAAAGAGGAAGGTCTTGAGGTGCTTCCGGAACCGGAGATGGTTCTCCTCAAGTTTCAGAGAGGCAAGTAGGCTGTTCCAGAGGGAGGCGAAGAGATCTACTTCCAACTCGCTGCTTGGAGAAGTGACGGACCCTGAGGGAGTTGGAGGCGGATGAGCGAAGAGCTCGAGAAGGAAGATATTTAGGAAGAGAGAGTTGAAGGTATTGGGGTCCCAGGCCCCAGAAGGCCCTGTGGACAATCCAGAGGGTTTTTAACGTAATCTTCGCTGCCACTGGGAGCCAGTGAAGAGATGTCAGTCCTGGAGAGATAAGATACCTGGGCTTGAGGGCAAGGACAAGTCTTGCAGTTCTATTTTGGATGAGTTGCAGAGGGCGGAGAGTAGAAGCAGGCAGATTTAGAAAGAGGCCTTTGCAGTAGTCCAGCCTAGAGAGAACCAAAGCTCTGGAGACAGTGAGCTTCTGGCGTGAGGAGAGGAAAGGAAGAATACCTCTGAGGAGGTGCAGCTGGTAGTGTGACTTTTTAGAGACGTCGGAGATGTGAGGAGAGAAGGAAAGTGTGGAGTCGAAGATGACCCTGAGATTTTTTGCCTCACAGGTGGGAGCAGAAAGAGGCCCAAGAGAGGCCGGCCAGAGAGTGGCAGGAAAGGAGGGAGCAAGTGTGCTGATGAGGAGAAGCTTGGTCTTACTGGCATTAAGCAGAGATCATTGGCGGCACACCACTCCTGAATGGCGGACAGACAGTCAGAGATGAGAGAAGGGGAGGAGGTGGCAGAAGGGAGCCTGAAAATTAGTTGAGTGTCATCCGCATAGCACTGAAAGTTGGGGCAGAGAGCTGGAATGCGGTGGGCAAGAAGTGCCAGGTATTGGTTGAACAGCCAGGGAGAGAGGTTAGACCCCTGGGGAACACCACAGGTAGAGATAGAGATAGAGGAGAGGAAGGACCCAAGTTGGACCTGGGAGGGTCTATCAGAGAGGAAGGAGGTCAACCAAGCAAGGGCTTGACCGGTGATACCCAGGTTATCACGGAGACAGTTGAGCAGGATGGCATGGTTGACCGTGTCAAAGGCAGATCTCTCAAGTAGGATGAGGGCACAGGGGTGTCGGAATCAAGGTTGGAGATCAGGTCTTCACGGATGTTTAGGAGAGCAGTTTCCATGCATCTGGCACCTCTGAAGCCAGAATGATGGACAACCAACAGATTCAGTGTGAAGATTAAGCTGGGAGATGGCCAGGAGTTTGCCAAGGAAAGGGGTGATGGAGATTGGACGATAGTTAGCCGGGCAGGAAGAGGCAGCAGAGGGTTTCTTAAGAAGAGGGTGCACAAGGGAGTGCTTCAGGGGGAGGGGAAGACTCCAGTGGCGAAGGAGTGGTTGCAGAAATCAGCCAAAGCAGGAGCCAGGGTGTCAATGTGGTCCTTGATGGCTTTGTAGGAACAGGGGTGAACCTGTTTTGACAAGACTTTCATAGATCGGACTTGTCTAGAAACCTTATCTGAGGAGAACAGGCGAAAGGCAGAGGAGGGAGGAGAGGTAGGCGAAGAAGGGCCAGAGGAAGAGCAGGGAGTAGATGGAGAGGAAGAGAGATAGAACAGGATGTCCTGAATTTTAGAGATGAAATGAGAAGCCAGGGCCGTGCAGAGGGCCTGTGAGGGGACTGTAGAGGTAGAGACTGCAGCAGGATTGGCCAGCTCCTTGCAGATTTTAAAGAGTTTGGCTGAGTTATTACATGCCGCAGAGACGCGGGCTTGGATGCGGGCTCTCTTCTTGGTGCAGACAGAGAGCCGGTATTGCCTTTATAGCAGGCGGCAGGCCAGTTTGTCAGAGGATGTACCGGAAGCACGCCATTTCCTCTGAGCCACCCTACACTTACATTTAAGGGTGACAAGGTCTGAGTCGTACCAAGAGTTGCACTTGGCTTTGGGTTTCAAGCAGATCAGATATAGTGTGGGGTACATTTACCAGTCCAGCAAAACTTCCCCTACATCACCAAACTGCAGTTACAAGAAGAATAGCTGCACTGGCTCTGCTGAACACATATTCCCTTGCATCAAAACTGCACTTTGCAGTTGCAAAAATAATGGCTGCGCTGGCTCTGTACATCAGGAAACCACTTCGCTCTCACTCCAGTGCACACAGCGCACCTTTGCAAGGCAGGTACTCGCGTTTCCTCCAATCCTGTGATTAAACCACATAAAACTTTGAGTACACAGCGTGACAATCTGTCTAGCAAAAGGTAAATCCCCTATGCGCCACATCTCGTTCTGGGAACGCTGGGGGTTGTCTTGGAAACACTTGCAGCATATCCATAGACTCCATTTGGTTCCTGCACGGCGAGACGCTTTGCGTCAAGTCAGCTGATGCCTTAAAGACTCCGCCTCGGATTCAGAGCGCTGCTTCTGAATCTCATTTCTCGTGGCGTCTTCCTTGTTACTCACCTTGTTCTTGTTTACCTCGACCCGGTTTGCATTCTGGACTGCTCTCTTCGTGATCCTCGGCTCATCCACAACAACGAAATTCGACTCAGGACTTTCAACTAACTTCTTTTGCATGCTGTTTTGTCATTATTGCATTCGGATTACGACCTCGGATTTCCCAATCGGATTGTTTTTGTTTCATCTTCAAACTGTTACCTTGTATCTCGGAATTTTTCACGGACTTCCTTTGAATCTTGCTTGGACTAAGGATTTGGTTACAGCCGTCCTCGTTTCGTCTGTGTTAGGTGGATTTCAGGACTCTTGCAGGCGTCCTCGTTCCGTCAGGAATAGTCTGGTACGGGACTTGTTTCTTGGATTTTCACCTCCAGTGCACAGAATAATTATTGGAACTTCTTCAGGAAACATCGCTCTGTAAGATTGGTACTGAACTCTAGTGTTTTTCTACAGCCCTATATTGATTGTTAGCTTACATTTCTGGTTATATTTCCAGGGTTACATCTCCCATTTACATTGACAATATCCTTGGCAGACTTCATTTACTCCTCATTAGTGAGTATTACTACTGTCAGTATTTTTGGTGTACTCTGGTGTGTGTTCTTGGCTAACTACTGTTATTTTCTTTGCAGCCAGCAGTGTACCTGGGCGTAACTCATTTTCGGGAAATATTCACCTCAATTTGTCCTTTCGTACTCTTGAGGGGTATATTGTCAGAAAGACCCAATTACTTCACGACGTGTCAAAGACTACCACTCTGTTCTGTTTGTAGACGCTACGTCTAACACTGTTGAGCACATATAGGGCGAGATGGAACCTGGAACACCCTGAGAATGGCTGCCAGTATTTTATTCAGTCTGATGAAGAATGGATGTTCTTTTGGGACGTGATTAGTTTCAAACACTTCCGACGTGTAGAGACAACATGGGAATCCGATAGAATATTGGACAGGTCCAGTGATTCCAAATGAAGTCCTATACGGAAGATGTTCACTGCCGGAGAGGCGAGGCGGAGTAGAAACAACTGAAGACAGGAAGAAGAAAGCCACAGAGGTAAGAGAGAGCTCAGAGAAGACTTGAGCCGGGAAGCAGAGAAGCAGAGAAGGGCAGAAAGCCCGTCAGGAGAAAACTGAAACTGAAACAGAAATGAATGGCACGGAGGCTGGAGGTGCCGAGGATACGAGAGGACCAAGAAAATACGGTTCACCAAAGCCTAGGGATGTAACCGAGCGCGGCAACAAAGGACAGCATCCAAGAGAGTTGCAACGCAATCGGCTTCGGGAGAACGCTTGCTTTGTGTTCTCTACGGCAGCCATCTTAGGAACAACTAGACCGCTGATGTTGAACGCAGGAAACGTAGCTGCACAAATCAATGACGGAATCGCTTCCACTGATCCTATATGCGCCGATAGAACGGGCGTATGACAAGTGATGGGGGAAGGAGGGAGGGGAAGACCCCTGCAACCTCCCCACACCCCCACCTTTAAAAAATACTTAAACCAAACCCCCATCTACATTTGTGACGGAATGTGTAAAGAAAAAGAAATTCGAACAAATGGGCTAGTACCACCAAATTAAACGCCCCCACCTGCACCACCAATACTCCCACCCACACCCAATGCCTCTGTGACTCCCTCTCAGACCACTTCCACAACATAGCCATATGATATGATATGATATGATAGTTTATTTATATAGCGCCTATACACAATGTGTTTCAAAGCGCTTCAAGGCAAGGGAGGGAACAAGGGAAAAAACAATGACATTCTTACAGGCCATGAACAGTAAGGATGTGAAATTAACTATCGTACTCGGCCTGATGACATTTCAGATAGTGCAAGATCTATAAGGAAGAGAGAGGCGAAAGTGGGAAGGAAATGGAAACAGACAGGCGACTACCGTACTAGGCCTGACAACATTTCTGGTAGAGCCAGAAAAAAACCAGAGGTGTGGGAGAGGGGTGCAGGAATGTAGGGGAGGAACAAAACAAGCGACTATCATACTAGGCCTGACGACATTTGAGATAGTGCTGGAGGGGGAGGAGGGTGGGGAGGAAAAAACCAGTAAGGGGAAGGGAGGAGGAGACAGACGAGGTTGCTATCATACTAGGTCTAGGGACAATTCTGATAGAGTAAGTGCATAGAAGAAAGTAAGGGGAGGAGATAGGAAAAGGGAGAAGGGAAAGGAGGGGAGAATAGAGAGTTAGCAGTCAAAAAGAGTGGAGAAGCAAGAGGGGAGAGTGAATACAATTGCAGAAGTCAGTAGTAACATAATGTTGCAAGCCAGGATACAAGATGAAGATGGGAACAGCATGATTCAGGGCCGCCTCATAGAGAAACATGGTTAGCCTGCTCTTTTCCTTATGCCTGTGCTGTGAGCATATCAGCTGCTAGAATGCCTCTGGAATGTTGATGTGGGATCCCGCGGGTGTTTTGTGTAGGTCAGTTGAGCAGTGAGCTACCTCGGTGAGAGGGTGCCGGTGAATGTCTCTCTATTCCCTATTACTCAATGTACTTACCTGATCTGATGCCTGTACCTGTAACCAGAAAGCAGAAAGTAAAGAAGTTACCGAACGCTACTTCTTATGACAAGATTGATATCTTTTCATATGTGGTCATTTCGTTACAGGTCCTATGGATGCAAAAAGACCTTTCTAGCTATCCGTTCCCTACCGGACAGTGGCAAGCTCAGGAGCGAGATCACAAGAGCTTCATTAATCTAAAGGCTGTGTGAGGGCAGCTTTCATCGCAGGGCTGTTCATAATGTCATCTAATACTTTACATTATTTGAATACAGAGTTTTATCAGCAAATGCCGTCACCGAAAGTTGGAGTCGTTTTACATAATTATGTATACGCACAGAACCTATTGCTGACCTAGGTATATCTGTTATAAAATCTTTATCGAAAACAATATGTATTAATATTCACCTACAGCATTTATATTTTGGTTTGTGCCTTCCAACCCCCGACCCCGCAAGCGATGGTTGTATTGCCTTGCTTCCTATACTCTACCTCTACTCTGATGATCTTACGTCCATATGCGGACTGCGGCAGCAGGTGCATTAACACACTGAGCTGTCTTGGTAGTAGTACGCTCGGTACACCGCTTTTTGGTGGCATCTTTTCGGCGCCGGCCGTTTTGGCGCTGCACTTTGGCCGCATAGCCCATTTCGGCTCGAAAGCCAATTCGGCGCGAGCGTCATTGAGGCGCGGCAGGTATTACCGCCGGGCCAAAACGTCCTCATGTGAAATATAAACGCCCAATTCCGTTGGGATTATCTCTTGCAAATGTTTCACGGGACAGGCACTGTGCTACACACAGCCCGTGAACGTGTGACATTTGCAGGAAAGATTTCACAGCTCAGCTGTTACTGCGACCAGCAAGTTAACACCACACAAACCACATGCACGCAAGTTTAATTGCATGGTGCATAACACACTAATCACAACTTCTAATTATCACTAATTATGAAGGCACAGGAAACGTGGGCACATTTCTCAGGAGACTATGGCTCAGAAAAGCTGGTTGATGGTATAGTCAATCGGAATCGATTCAATTGGACTGTCTCCTAAAGCAGGTCATATTTGTATTGCACGGGTGCATTTAAATCAAAACATAAAAGGTGATGTGGATATAATAATATACAGCACCCTACATACAGCAGCTTGAACCCTCAGTTATCTGAGTGCTGCTCATTATTACCCACGGGGTGTGGTGCTCATGTATCGACCTCAGAAGGATGAAAGGCGGAGTTTGGCCCTGCCAGGATTGGAACCTGCGCCTGCAGGCTGTGCAAAGTGAGCGCTCTACTCACAGTGCTATCTGACCTCTGGTTATATTTATTTTTATTTTTGGATTTTTAAAGCGCACTGCAGCCCTCTAGGCAACGAGGCGCTATAAGTATACTTAAGGAGGCTTGCTTGTGGGTTACAATAAGCGCCCAATGTGTGAATCTTTATATCTATATATTCCTGTGATGTACATGGAACAGCAAGGCCCCTTTGGAAGCGCCTGCTAGCAGCCCTTTAAATGCACCCTTCTCGTGAACGGAGAGTGGACTTATGTGGTGGGGCAGCCTCTGCCATTCTGGCGCATTGCCAAACCATATGGGCGCCAAAAGGTCCTGGCGGTGGCACCGCCGCGCCAGAAGGCCCGGCGCCAAAGGGGTCACGCCTAAACGTCCTGCCCCGGAGCAGGGGCCCGCCCTTGTGGGGGGCAGCAACACAGGCAAGCAGACGCTAGGAAGCCCTCACTAAGGCCCCACGAGCAGCCCAGGGCACGACGGCCCACCAGGGTGGTGGAGGGGAGGCTGCTGCCTCGCCAGGGCCTCCTCACTGGGGCCCGGGGCCCTACTGCACGCACTGCATAGTGAGGCCGCGGTCTTACCCTCGGCGAGGAGCTGCTAGGGCTGCTGCTGTTATTCCTGAAGTGGGGAGGGGGGAAAGTGGGGGGCGAATGAGGAATAACCCCAGGCAGGAAGCCCCCCCGCCCCCCGTAGAACCAGTGGCTGCCGCGCATGCGCGGGCTGGACTATCACTGCAGGGGGGCAAGCATTAGGGAATAACGCAACCAGTGGGGGAGGTGCAGAGCTCTCAATTTCTCGTCAAGTGTGTGCAAATCACCCCTTACTTGTCTGCTCAGTCACCCTCATTTGGAAGCTGCCACCCAACCTTGGCCGAATTTCATCCCCCAAAGAAGCTCAATGCCTTCCTTGGACCTTAATGGAATTTTCACCCCCAGTAAACCACATTAGCTGTAACAAAAAAAAGTTCACCCCCCCCTGGATTTTGTTATGTTAATGTTAAAGGTATTTGTACTGCGCACTGTCACCAACGGAATTGGTCCCGAGGCGCTCTGGTGGATCTGTAAGCGATAAGGTGGGGTGGGGTTAGTTGGGTGAAGAGGGAGTGGGAAAGTGAGAGAGGTGATGTCCTGTTGGCAGCTTCAGCACGGTTTTGACAGGGCGCTAAGCTTGGGTGTGAATATCGGATCGATATGATATGATATGGCATTTATAACGCGCCTATATACAAGTGTTTCAAGGCGCGAAGAGACAGGGAGGGGGGACAAAGGGAAGACAGACAGCGATCTTACTAGGCCAGGTGTCATTCAGATCGCACAAGTGCATGGGAAGAGGGGAAGGGAAAGTGCAAAGTGAAAGGGATAGGGGAAAGTGAAGTACAGGGGTAGTAGAATAACAAGATAAATAATAAGGGTCAGCTGGTGGCAAGTGCAAAGTAAGTGCAGACAAGTGCTGGGAGGGGGGCTGTAGGGATACAGAGACAGTCCCGCAGTGCAGGGGTTGCCAAAGAGGCAGAGCAGGGGGCAAGTGGCTGGGGCAGGGAGCGAGAACAGTGAGAGTGGCCCAGTGCAGATTCAATACAGTTTCAATCAGGAATTTAGCAGGGGAGAGGGGGAGACAAAGCAGAAGCAAAGAGGAGGGTTTTGAGGTGCTTCCAGAACCGGAGATGGTTCTCCTCAAGTTTCAGGGAGGCAGGATGGCTGTTCCAGAGGGAGGCCCCTGCTGCAGAGAGAGATCTACCCCCAGCTCGTTGCTTGGAGAAGCCGCTGACCCTGAGGGAGTTGGAGGCGGATGAGCGAAGAGCTTGAGAAGAAAGATATTTAGGAAGAGAGAGTTTTTCGGCCCCAGGAGTCCTTGTGGACAATGAAGAGGGTTTTGAACTTAATCCTCGCAGGCACAGGGAGCCAGTGCAAAGATTTCAGTCCTGGCGAGATACGGTCCCTGGGCTTGAGGCCAAGGACAAGTCTCGCAGTCCTGTTCTGGATGAGTTGCAGAGGCGGAGAGTAGAGGCAGGCAGATTTAGATAGAGGCTGTTACAGTAGTCCAGCCTAGAGAGAACCAGGGCTCTGGAGACAGTGAGCTTCTGGGGGAAGGAGAGGAAAGGAAGAATACCTCTGAGGAGCGTCCTCGTGTGCTTTTGGTGCCACTTATGTGTTGTTTGGTTGTTGTTACGGTGTGGTGAAGTGCATGCGGTTATTGTTAGGGAGAATTCTCAGTCATGGCAATTTCCCTTACCTAGTGAGTCCCTCAGCAGCTTTGCTGGATTTCTGGAGTTTATTTCTTCCACTTGTTAGGAGCGTGAGCCTTTTTCCCACTCTTACATGTGTTTTGCCATGTGTATTTCTACTTTTTGTGTGATCTTGGACTCTGGAGCACACCACTCCCTAAGCCCAACTTTTTGTGTGTGTTACACAGCACCTTCAGTGCAGTGACACAGGGTTGTCTATGAGACTTCCCCCTGACTCAATTTTTCTGGGGCTGACTACTGTTATGTCCTGCCCCCGCGGCCCAGCGCACGTGGGGGCTGGATGCCAGTGATGTTAGGCTTCGCAGCCTGTGTCGCCGCTCCTGCGGGAGCTAAAGAAACACACTGCACACGATGCGTTGGTCTGCCCGGAACTGCCTCACGTACCCGGGGGCGGGGCTTTTATTAGCGCCCCCTGCATCACTGTGTAGCGGGACGCAGGGCGGATGCAACATTCCTCCTTTATTTCAAACAAAACAACAACAACACAAATGCTATAATTTCAACTCACAACAAATTCCCAAATGTCAAAATCCACACGGTCCTTACTGCTCACAATCTACTGCTGACTACCACACATAGTCATTGAGCCGGGCGGACGGCTTCGTAGCAGTTCTCAGACTATACCGCCCTACTCGGGGGCTAACCCCCGCTGTCCCATTGGGTGGCTCACCTTCACTGTCTGGGTCCCCCAGGTCTGGCTCGCTCCTCTGTTCCCACGTTCTGTCACCCGCTCCTGCCTCGTCCTGGATGGGCGCGGGCTCTTCTTCGCTGGGCTGAGCTTCTTCGTCTTCCTGGTGACACTCCGATCACCAGGTGACCACTTGGTCACCCACCTGGTGATCGGACGGCCTCGCCCTCCTCTTGTCGCTCATATGGCCGTTGGTGCTCCTTCTCCTCCTTTCTGTGCGCTCCTTGTTGACCTCATCCGGGGTCCTGCTAGGATGATGCGGAATCGAGGATTTCATAACTGGTCCAAACATGAGGTCCGCAGGCGGAATGCCAGTCGTGCTGTGGGGGGTGACCCGGTAGTTCCGTAGGAACCGGTAAAGGTCAATCTTCCACGGGCTGGCATTCGCTCTCGCCACTCTCAACACTTTGTTTATGTTCCTCATGAATCGTTCTACATCCCCGTTTGCCTGGGGCCACCTCGGCATGATGTGATAGTACTTTACATTCAGCTTGTGCAGATACTGTTTGAATTCCTCCCCCGTGAAGGGGGGGCCATTGTCGCTCTTGATGGTGGTTGGCAAACCATGAGTTGCAAACATCTTCTCCATGGCAGGGATGACCACCTCTGCTGCTGTGGATTCAACTATTTCGACCTCGGGGTAGCGGGAGTGCTCGTCAATGACCACCAGGAGGTAGAGGCCTTCCTGTAGCTTGCAGAAGTCGATGCTAATGGCCTCCCACCGGGCGCGACCACGTTCTGCTGACTGAATGGGTTCTGGTTCCGATGGGGCCCCAGTTATCTGGCAGGGTAGGCACGTGCTTATCATTGTCTCGACCCGGTCATCGATCTGTGGGAACCATACCCTGTGCCTGATCCGAGCTTTTGTCTGTGCCATCCCTTGATGTCCTTCGTGGGCCAGTGCCACTATCCTGTCTTGTATGCGCAATGGGCTGACGATACGATTGCCTCTCAGCAACAGTCCGCTCTCGGTGATTGACAAATCTTGTCTGACGGTGAACATCCCGGACAGAAACCCCTTCGCTTCCACTGTTCTGTTGTGGGTATGCTTCATGAATGTCTTCCAGTCGCCTGAAATGATGGCATCCTTCACTAGGTCGCAGCAAGGGTCTCTGTGGGTCTCCGACTCAGTGTCCTCGATGCTGACAGCCTTTGGCCTCATGGCGCGCACCACCTGGCATATGTGCTCCTCGGTCTCTTCGGCCACTTGGACTTCTTGTGGGGTTGCCGCTTGAGGATGCCTTGAGAGGAAATCTGCCGGGTTTCCACTACCCGGCTGGTAGACCAGTTCAAAATTGTACTGCTGGAGGTGCAGCAGCCATTTGGTGATCCTTGCCGGTGGGTGTGACGACGTACCCATGCATATGGGTAGTAGGGGTTTGTGATCAGTGATCGGCGTGAACCTGCGTCCACATAGGTAAAGATGAAAATGACGACACCCCCACAGCATGGCAATGGCCTCCTTCTCAATGTGGGAGTACCTCTGTTCTGTCGCCGTGAGGGCTCTTGATGCGTACGCGATGGGCCTCTTTTCTCCCTCTTTAGTGACTTGCATCAGGAAGGCTCCTAGCCCTACGGGGCTCGCATCCACAAACAGTTCTGTGGGGAGCTCAGTGTTATAGTACGCCATTTTCGTGTCGACGGACAGGGATTCCTTGATGTTCTCGAAGGCCTCCTGGCACTCCTGCCCCCATTCCCATTTGGCACTTAGTTTGGTTAGTTCGCGTAGGGGCTCCGAAAGAGTGGCCAGGTTTCGGATGAACCTACTGCAGTAGGTGGCCATGCCCAGGAAACTGCGTACTTCGGTGGGAGTCATTGGCGGGCTTGCGGCTTGAATGTCTGCAACTTTCTGGGGGTCAGGGGAGATGCCTGTACTGCTGAATTTGTACCCAAAAAATGTGATTTCAGATCTGAGGAATTCGCACTTTTCTGTGTGTATGGTTAATCCAGCGTCTTCTAGCCTGCCCAGTAGGGTCTGGAGCCTCTTGAGATGTTCTTCCCTGTCAGGAGCGTGAATCAGGATATCGTCGCTCACGTTGAGGACCCCGGGTATGCCCCTGATGACTTCCTGAATGGTTTGTTGAAACACTTCGGCTGCTGACGATATCCCGAAGCTCAGGCGGTTGTACCTTCACAGCCCTAGATGTGTTGAGAAAGTCGTAATGTAGCGAGAGTCCCTGTGAAGCTTGAGCTGGTGGTACCCCGCCTTCAGATCCACTTTGGAGAACACACACGATCCCGTAAGGTCGGCCACAATTTCATCGAGCGTGGGTGTGATGTGGCGTTCCCGCTTGATGGCGGTATTCGGGAGACAGATGTCTATGCAAATCCGGACTTTTCCGGGCTGTTTGGGCTTCCTTGTTACCACCATCGGAGAGACCCATGGTGTGGGCCCTGTCACCTCCTCTATAATGCCGGCTTCTTCCAGTGCTTTGAGTTCTCTCTCCACTTGTTCCCGCATGTGGAATGGTGTTCTCCTGTGTCTCACTGCTCTCGGTTGTACCGATTCATCAATGTGCAGGCTGATGGTCTTGCCTTTCAGACACCGTATCCCATCTTGCAGCTTGGGGTAGTGCTTTAGGATGTTTTCCACTTCTTTCCCCTCTTCGACTTGGCAGATGAACTTGACCACGCCCAGATCCTCTGCTGCATACCCACTCAGAAGTCTTTCGATCCCCGCCTTCACGACGTAGATTTTTGACCATAGCCTGTTTTCGCCGTGGACTAAAGTGGTGCGGAACCTGCCAAAGACTGGTAGGGGCTTCCGGCTGCCCTACGCAAACAACAGTGTGTCCGTGCTCTTCAGATCTGGTTGTGGTTGTAGCGTCTGGAACATGCTTGTGGGCATGACGTTCACAGAGGCATCTGTGTCGATGGTCATTAAAACCTGCTGGTTTTGGATGGTGACTACGCATTTACGCCTTCGGAGGTTCTTTCTCTGTGGCGCTTGGCCCTGGTCCAACGCAGACACTAGATAGATCTTCCTCCCTTTTCTGCCTTGTTCCTTACCGGGGTCATGTTGCGTGCCCGAGACATCATCACCTTCTTCCTCCGTCGAGGAGTTGGCTGCATCGACCCTCCTTGCGCTGGCCTGCTTTTTCTTCTTGGTCCAGCTCTTTTCCTGAGGGTTCTGTGAGGGCTGTGCCGTGGTGCCCGCTGACCGGCATAACTTTCGCATAGTGGTCCTTCCTGCCACATGCTCCGCATGTAGTGCCTTGTGCGTGGCAGTTTCGCCGTCCGTGTCGCAGTCCACCACACCAACCGCACTCCGTGGGCCCTGGGGCACGTGGTTGCCACCTGTTTTGAGCGTAGCCGCCACCAGCCTCGTCTCTCGTGAATTGTCTGTTGGTGACATGGGACACCATGGCTGTGGTGAGCGCGGGTTGCAGTTTGTGTAGCGTGCCCCCCATGTTGGAAGCCCTGGTGTGTGCCAGTTCTCTTTGTCGCCCCAGTTCGAGAATCCGTTGGAGGGGAATGTCTTTCTCACTAAGTACCATCCACCTCAGCTTTTCCGATTGGATACCATTAATGAGTTGCCTCCGGATCTCTTTTTTGACGTTTGTAAATTCGCAGGACATGGCTAGCTTCCTCAACCGTGTATGGTAGGCATCCAGTGTTTCATCCTCTGCCTGAATGGTAGTGCAGAATATGAAGGTCTCATAGTCTGGGTTTAGTTGGGGGATGAAGTGCGCCGTTAGGGCATCTTTTGCACTCAGATATGCATCCTGGCCATCGTCAACGTTTAGAGAGTTGAATATGTGTAGTACCTCATCGACCACGCTTAGCAGCAGGTGTGCCTTCATCTTCCTGGCAGTCATTATGTCCTTGCATTCCATCGCCATTTCGAACTTTTGGATCCATAGCTGCCACCTGGGGCCACTTGATGACGGGTCTGTGAAGGGGTCGAATGGCTGGACCAGTGCCGAGGAACCTCCTTGTGGGCGAGGCTGTGGTGATGACATTGACAGGTTTGCCGCGATTCTTGACGGCGTGCCGGTCCAGGGGTGGATGTTCCGGTCACCATGTTGTGGTGCGCTTGTTACTCCTCGGTGTGGACCCCTGGGTGATCCCTCCGATTGTCCCACCGCGCAGTGGTGGCCAGATCCGGCGCTCACCTCGTGTGCTCCCGTCAGGTTAGGCACAGTGGGCCAGCTTTGGGCCTCCTCCGATGTTTCCTGGAGCTTCAGACCCCTGGTGAGGAGGATGGGGGGGTCTGGTGCCTCCACGTTTGGAAGGGGGGGGCGCTTTTGGTCATGCCCGGTGGATGCTGGTGGGTTGCATCTACCCTTGGTGAGCGGATGGCACAGAGAAAAAAAAAATGTTTTTTTTTTTTGGGTGGGGAGTTCACGTGTGTGGTCCCCCCCCCACCGGGTGTCCAAAAATTCAGATTCAATGGTTGAGCGCCATCTGGATCCTGTTGAGTGCCGAGCGCGTGTGTCTCATGAGCTCCACCTCGTCGCCATTGTTATGTCCTGCCCCCGCGGCCCAGCGCACGTGGGGCTGGATGCCTAGTGATGTTAGGCCGCGCGGCCTGTGTAGCAGCTCCTGCGGGAGCTTAAGAAACACGCTGCACATGATGCGTTGGTCTGCCCGGAACTGCCTCCCGTACTCGGGGGTGGGGCTTTTATTAGTGCGCCCTGCGTCACCGCGTAGCGGGACGCAGGGCGGATGCAACAACTACTGTCCCCCAGAAACAGGTAAAGTTACCATTAACTTTATGTAGTCACTTAAACTACAGGCCCAGTATACCCCATCTTACATGGAGTATTGGAAAGGGTTAACACTGATCTCTTTTTGTCTGTACCCCCTGGAGCCTTGCTTTGCTCCCTTAACACTAAGACTTGGCTGGTGGCAGTGGTTTCTACCCTAACCTTTCTACCGCGATTATACTATATAAACGTGGTACTGTTTTAGGCTAGTGTTGTCCTGAACCGCAGTCTGTGCCCATTCTGGACTTCATGGTCCCTGACCCATAGAGGACTGAATTCCGTGATCCTCCCAACATGGCCGTTTGGTGCGGAACGCAACTTTCCAGTCTTTACGTGCTACGTTCAACATTCTACAAAGCAGACACACCCCCGCGGCTCTGCGCGTCTCAACGCTACCGCTCGGAGCAGCCTGACCTGTGTTGCCGAAGTTCCCCCGGAACTTCCTTCCGAGTCCTGTTTCCCGATTCCTTGAATCTACTTCCTCCGTTTCCTTTCCTCGAACTTACCTTAGGTTTCTTCCGGGATCCTCGCCTGCGCTCGAGTCACGACGTTCCGTGCCTCTGAGCTCGGACTTTGTCTCCTTCCTGGTTCCTGGTCCTGGACATCCGACCGCCTCCTGGAGTAGGACCGCTATCCCCACGCTGGAACCCGACGACCAGCACACGGGTCTCTACAAATCCCTGACCGTGTGAAAGAAATCATCAAAGAAGGTTGCAAGCAAGGAAAGACAGGAGAGAAGGGGAGAGACTTGTGACAAGTACATTAACCTCGAACATAAACCCGCTTGACCAAATGCATTTTCTTTTGGCTCCGGTCGGGTTTAATCACCATTTCTTTTTGTTAACATCCTTCTTGTGTTTTACTTTTCGCGCCAAACCAGATTTGCCTTCTTTGTTCACCAACCTTTGGCGGGCTTCTGTGAAGAAGCCCTCCTTTGGCGTCTGGTGTCTAGGTGGGCTGAATGTGAGGGAGGGGTTTAATAACCCCCTGCAAGAACCGAAGAGAAGCAGAGAAGAAGACAACTGCTGCAACTACCGAGTCCCGGTGAAGCCCTGCTGCAGTCCTGAGCTATCTACCCTTCAACAACAGAGAAGATCCAGTCCAGAATTGTCTTCCCTTGAGCCTGGTGGGATCAACAAGCTCACCTTCTACAGCCAGAGAATCCTCTTCTGGGTCGAAATCGCTGCACGAAGCTGTAGTGGTCTGGATAGCCATCAGAAGAACCCCCTCCTGTTTTAAAAGAGCACACCTTTTATTCACCATTGCTTTGCTGCTGCTGGCCTCATCCCTGGGTAGTGCAGATCGCTCCAGACGTCCTCCTCCTTGTCCCCACAACTGAAGCTCCAGGAATCGTGAGTCTGCAGGAACTCCCAGTAACAACTGTCGTAGCACCAGCTTTCTTCATTTGAATAAGGTACTGTGTCCATTTGGTCGTTCTCTCCGTCTGACCTCAAGGAATCGGGGTGAACCCTTTTGCTTTCTGAATGCTTCTCCTTTCTTCCTTCACTCTTATAACTTTTGCTTCGCTTTGACAATATCCAAGTACTCCTGGTAACGTTAATCTCGAACTGTTCTGATTGTGTGATCCTCGACAACAGAGCCCTGCTCCATTTGACAATGGCGCAGGCCTATTGACTTTATATGTATTTGTGAACACGTTCTCTGATTCTAGTGCCTTGACAAAAGTATTGCCTATGATTTTTATCCCCTATTCCCTGGTTTTTATTCAAGGTGCTAAGTGTGTTTGACTACGGTTACATTTCTTCTTGCGGGTACGCTTTCCTTTTGTAAGACCAGACTGTCATTACTGTCAAAAAGTGAGCGTTTCTTAACCCCCGGTAACGTCTTTTCTTTCACAACACTGGTCTGTCAAATCCTAATGTACTTACCTTGAATTGACCTCAACCAAAGGAATTGGTTGTGTGTAGTATATTTAGAGTCTGGTTGTGTTTAATAGAAGTGAAGTGTTTTATGAACAGAAGGTTTAAAAATAAATGTACTTATATTTTTTAACCAGAAACCTTGAGTCAGTGTTTGTTTGAGTCACAGTAATTGTAGTCTTTTGTGTAATCCCTATTACTGCTCATTTGCTCTTGACATAAGTCTTGCTGTTCCACTACTGCTACCACTATAACTGTGTAGTACAGGCTTGTACCAAAGGTGAAATTGTACTACCACTTGTAGACTTAATTGTCTGTAGTGTTCCCTAAGGGTACTGCAGAGGATTCTGCCTAACACTGGTTTACAGCGGTGGGATTTTTAAGTATGGAGATTACACTTAGAGTGCTGCTATTACATTGGGTCAACTAACCACAAGGCTAAACACCACAGAAATCTATTAACTGAAAAATCATGTCAGATACGAAAAATTACAGTGAAGAGAGCCTCTTAAACTACACTGCTGAGGTTTTGAGAACCACTTGTAGAGAACAGAGCCTCTTTGGTAAAGGATAAAAATCTGAACTGGTTGCTAAGTTATTGTGAAAACAAAGTCTGGAGAGTGTGTCAGAAGGACCTACCACTCCAGCAAATATGGATTTTGATGTTTCTGATTCTGAGAGTATTAATTGTGAAGAAGTAGATGAGTCCTTGCTAGGAAACCCTGCAACTCCCCTGCCTGCTCAGAATGCGCAACCTCTGTCCACAGGGACCCCCAAAGGTCCTACACTTACTCCTGAGTTTATTGCACTTGAGAAAATAAGACTTGAATTGGAAGTGAAACGTATTTATGCACAAACTGCCATGAAACATCAAGAGTTAAGGCTCAGAGAAATGGAGATGGATCATGCTTTAGAGATGAAGAAATTGTCTGTAGAAAATGCTTCTCTCCCAGGATCTACTAGGTCTTCCAGTACTAAGAGACCCCGTATGCCAAAGGAAATGATTGGTATGTATGAGACTAAACTTGATGTTTTGGATTGGTTAGCAATGTTTGAATACAATCATGGGATTCAGGGTGTCTCAGGGAATCAGTTGATTCCTTGGCTTTTCTCTAGGCTCGCCCCTGTTGCAAGTGATGCTGTAATGGAGTTGGGGGAGGTGGATAAACAGGAATATGAATGTGTGAAGCTAGCGTTGATAGCTAGATTTGGGAAGACCCCTTCCCAGTACCTTAAGAGGTTTAGGACCATCAAAAAGCATGATGGCACCCCTTGGGCTACCTGGGTGTGTGACTGTTTGAAAAACGTAGATGGTTGGGTTAAGGCCCATCACTAAGGCTAACTTCCCCACACGGAATGCTAACCCGACTATCCTGGTAGATCTTTACAACACCGCTCTGGAACAAGCCCTCAACCAGATAGCTCCTCTCAAACAACATAAGGCCAACCCTATTGCCCATACCAACCAATGGTTCTCAGCAGAACTAAAGGCTCTCCGCAACATTAAAAGAGCTACAGAAACTAAATTGAGAAAAGCCCCTTCCCTCTCTACTAAAGATACATTCTCATCGGCAGCCTCCTCCTACAAAACTGTTATCTTAAACGCCAAAAAAGAGATTTATAACCTGAGAATACACAATGCCAAATCTGGCACGAAATAATTATTTTCTGGACTAGCAGAGCTCGAATCACTAATGCCATCCACAGAGGACTGCATCAAGGACAAAGCCTGATGCAATAATATCCAACTAGCCCTCTCATATAAAATTGCCCTCCTACAAGCTAAAATAGAGTTAAAAAAAGCCAACCTAGCTCTAAAGACCACCTTAGCAGTAAAAAGAGCCTTACCATTCCAGACTGCCCTCCTTTCCATTTTTCCCCAGTCACTGAGGATGAAGTAGTAAAGATAATTGCCAGCCTTGAACCCTCCAACTGCAAAGGTGACCTGTGCCCTGCCTTAGTCATCAAGGACGGAGCCAAAGATCTAGCCCCATTCATTACCTCACTGATCAATTCTTCATTCAAGAATTCAGTTGTCCCCAACAACCTCAAAGAAGCCTGGGTCCTTCCCCTTCGTAAAAAACCCAATTTAGACCCCAACATTCTCATGAACTATAGACCCAACAAAACTGGCCCCTTTTTCCTCAAAATACTAGACAGAGTGGCATACCTCCAAATACAACAACATTTGGAAGACAATAACTTCCTAGGCCTGCGACAATGCGGCTTTAGACCCAGACATGGGACCGAAACTGCCCTCCTGGATTTAAAATTCAAATGGACGAAGCCAAAGACAAGGGCAATCTAGCCATACTGCTCCTGTTGGATCTATCCGCGGCCTTCGACCTTGTTGACCACCATATCCTCAAACAACACCTCTCCTCGGCTGCCGCATTCTCTCAGAATGCATCCAATTGGATTCAGTCATTCTTGTCTGGCAGTTCGACCAGGGTCTTCGCCCCCTCAGCTGCTGCTGACCCTGTCCCAATCAAATGTGGAGTTCCCCAAGGCTCCTGCATTTCACCCACGCTTTAAAATATCTTCACTAAGCTCCTCTTTGACCTTCTTGATGATCTGGGTGTCAGCTACACTAATTACGCGAACGACACCCAGGTCTTCATCACACTCACTGGGTGCTTTGAGGAAGATGTTGCAAAACTCAACAAAACTTACCTAGAAATTCAAGTCTGGATGGCCACACACAGCCTTTGCCTTAACGATGACAAGACGGAACTGCTCATCGTAGGTTCTCAGGCCCGCCTTAATAAATTGGACATCAGGTACCAATCTTTCACCATCGATGGTAACATCATAAAAGTCTCTAAAGAGGTCAAAACACTAGGTGTGTACCTCGACTCCACCCTATCGCTCAAAAAATGAATAAATGCCACCATATCATCTACCACCTACACCAACAAACTTATTAATGCCTGTAGGTCATTCTTATCCACCACAAGCTGCCTCACCTTATCCAGAGCTCTGATAATATCCAAACTAGACTATTGCAATACACTCTTCCTTGGCACCACTACCAAAAATCTGAACAGACTCCAGATTTTACAAAACAATGCCCTAAGATGCGCTTTCAATCTCCCACGTAAGGCCCATATCTCCATGGCCAGCAAGGAAGTCCACTGGCTCCCCATCCTTGAAAGAATTAACTTAAGAACGCTCGTCATCATATACATGCCTCTCACTGACCGCCCCACACTACCTGTCTCACATATTCTCTAGACATAGCACATCCAGACCCACCAGAGCACCAACTGAACATCCCTAAATTCAATATAAAACAGCAGGAGGATCTAGCTTCCCTGTTCTCGCTGCGAAATGTTGGAATGCTCTCCCTTTATCAATCAGATCTGAAGCTTCCTTATGGCCATTCAGAGCCATGGTGAAATCCTGGATCTCTGTCTAACGAAATGATAACTGCTTACTCACCTACAATGCTTCTTTACACTTGTACTCAGTACTTGGTAACTTAGCCTATAATTGAACTGGACCACTATGTAACCTGGTCCTATACTATCTACTGTACCTGCATCATGCCACCTACTGTATTCATCTATGTACCACTGTATGTACTTTTTTCACAGAACGTTGTATAACCATGTTGTTTACAAGATTAATCCGCCCAGCTACCTGAGGGTTTGGCCACGCTTTATAAATAAACAAACTAAACTGAACTAAACTAAAGTAAGGGTTACAAAAAGAACACTTATGAAGGTTTGAGGAATCTTGTTATGTTGGAGTCAATTTATGATGCCTGCTCTCCTGAGCTGAGACAGCACTTGGCTGATTCAAAGGAGATAGATCCTAAGAGGTTAGCTAAGGCTGCTGACTTGTGGGTTGCCAACAGGGCTACTCACAAGGATTCTGGGGCAACTCAGAAAAAGGATGAGGGAAAGCAGCCAAAGGAAGATAACAAGGAGTATTCCAATAATACCAATCCAAAAGAGGGCCCACAACCCTCAGAACCAGGATAAGCCACAAGGGAAACCGAATCAGGCTAGTGTACCACCTGGTGCTAAACCAGGTGGAGGTCAGAGTAAGCCTCCGTTCAATAGGACATTTGGTAAATGTTTTGTTTGTGAAGCTACTGACCATGTGAAAGGGGATCGCAGATGTAAGGGTAAACCTTCTGGAGTCCACACTGTCTCCTTAGCCTTCTCCCAGGTGGACGAAGTACCTATGGCGAGTGGAAATGTTCAGTTACTGGCTGATGAACCCATGAGAGTCTCAGCTAGTGTTTCTTTAGTGTCCTTGGGTCTTTGGGAACAACAGAACGTAGATGTCTATAACGCAATCCCAGATAATAATACGAAAGAGTATTACAAAAATAGTGTTCTTGTGAATGGACAGGAGACCCCTGCCATCAGAGACACTGGATCCAGCATAACTGTGGTTGATGAATGTTTTTTCAAGGTAGAGGATGTTGCTCAGGCACCCAAATACCTAACCAAGTTAGCTGGAGGCCCTGTGCAAATGGTTCCCCAGTTACTAGCTCTCATCCAGTGCAATGACATGACTGTCAGAATACCGTTTAGTGTGCAGAGTGAAGCACATGGGAGAGTTCTGCTGGGTAATGACCTAAAAACCCTTGGAGTTGTGTCTGGTACCCTCAGACCTCCCAGTAAGAGGAAGCAGGAGCTCACAAGGCCTGTAAGGGAGAGAACCTTGAGGGGCTCTCCTGGGGATCGGATAGAAGAAACTATCACCCCAAGTCCACAGGACTTACTTACTGCTATTGCAAGACAAAAAGAGAAAAAGGGGAAACCCAAGTCTGCCAGCAATAAAACAGCAAGCACCCCTGTGCCCACAAGGACATCACCAAGACTGTCCAAAGCCACGCCTGTGACACCCCCACCAGCTGAGGCTGAATGTGAGGTCCAACCCTATGTGCTTTGACCAGATACTGAGGAATCAGATCTGGAAGAAGATCTTACTTTGGTTGGATATCTTGACCCTGTTGAATATCCCGAGCTGCAGTCTTTAATGGCAGAAGGTGGACCCAACAGGGCAGACTTCAGCAGAGGACAAAGGGAGTGTCCTACTCTTGAAGGTCAATGGGACAGAGCCTGGGAAGTACAGGTTACACTGGGAAGATGGCCTCTTCTACAGTGAATCGACTGAGTCAACCCCTGGAGACTGCAAAAGACTTGTAGTACTTCTAGTGAACCGACTCCAGTTCCTACAGTTAGCCCACAAGATACCTTTGGCTGGTCACTTAAATTTTAAGAAGACCAAGGAACGGCTCTCACTTTACTTCTACTGGCCTAAAATGGGTTCAGAAGTAGACATGTTCTGTAGGAGCTGTCATACTTGCCAAACCTCTGGCAAGAGTGGAGCCAAGAATGTGGCACCCTTGGTGCCTCTCCCAGTGGTGGGAGTTCCTTTTGAGAGGGTAGGGGTTGACATTGTTGGTCCTCTTGACCCTCCCACATCTTCAGGTAACAGGTTTATCCTGGTGATAGTAGACCATGCTACTAGGTATCCTGAAGCAATACCTATTAGAACTGTTATGGCTCAGGCTGTGGCTAAGGCCCTACTTGGTATTTTCACCAGAGTAGGTTTTCCTAAGGAGGTGATATCTGACAAGGGATCACATTTTATGTCCCACTACATGCAAGCCATGTGAAAAACCTGTGGAGTCACTCACAAGTTCTCTACTGCCTACCATCCACAAACAAATGGACTGGTGGAGAGGTTTAACAGAACTATGAAGAGCATGATAAGTGCTTTAGAAGAACCCCTTAAAAGAAAGTTGGACCTTCTACTGCCATGCCTTCTCTTTGCATATAGCAAAGTCCCTCAGGAGGGAGTAGGTTACAGTCCCTTTGAACTTCTCTATGGCCATCCAGTCAGAGGTCCATTGGCCCTGATTAAGGAGGGGTTGGAGAGTGATCCTTCCCGCAAACCAGTCAGAGTGACTGACTATGTGATAGGTCTCCGGAGGAGAATGTCACACATGATGGCAGAGGCAAGTGATAACTTGAAAGCTGGTCAAGCTCTGGTCAAACATTGGCATGACCAGAAAGCTAACATGGTTGAGTTTACTCAAGACCAGTTTGTTGTTGTTATGGTGCCCACAAGGCAGAGGGACTTGCAGGACAAGTGGATAGGACCCTTCAAAGTTGTGGGTAAACCTGGAGAGGTGAACTATCTGGTGGACTTAGGTAATCCTAAGGAGGCTCCCAGAGTCTTTCACACCAACCGTTTAAAGGCTTATGTCTCTAGACCTGAAATAGGAGCTTTGGAGGAGGAGGAGAGTGAACCTCTGCCTGACCTCCTCAGAGGCTTACCTTTAGACGAGAAAGCAGAAGGAGTTAATCTCTCTTCCAGTCTAACATCTGACCAGCAGGATGAGTGCAAGTTACTGTTGAATCAGTTTGCCTCCCTGTTCTCACTTTCACCAGGCTTGACACCTTGGGGCCACCATGATATCCTTACTGGTGACTGTTTGCCTGTGAAAAGCAGGGGGTACAGAATGTCAGACAATGTAAGAACCCATATAAGGAAGGAGGTCAACAAGATGCTTGATCTCAGGGTTATAGAACCCTCTACTAGTTCATGGTCTAGCCCAGTTGTGCTTGTTCCAAAAGCAGGATCCAAGGAGTTTAGATTTTGCGTGGACTATAGAGCTCTAAATGCAATCACCAAGACGGATGCCCATCCTTTACCTAGGACTGATGAGCTGGTGGATAAACTTGGTGCAGCCAAGTACCTCAGCACATTTGACCTACCCTCAGGCTATTGTCAAATAGCTCTGGCAGACCATGCCAAGGAGAAAACTGCATCTCCACCCCAGCAGGCCTCTACCAGTTTAAGGTAATGCCTTTTGGACTAAAGAATGCACCTGCTACATTTCAGAGGATGGTCAATCAAGTTCTGAATGGGATGGAGGACTTCTGCATGGCATACTTGGATGACATTGCAGTGTTCAGCCCTACATGGAAAGAACATATTGATCACCTAGGGTATGTTTTGCAGGCTCTTGAGCAGGCCCATCTGACCATAAAGGCAAGTAAATGTCTAATTGGTCAGAGCAAAGTGGTCTACCTTGGACATGAGGTAGGAGGAGGTGAAATAAGGTCATTGCCTAGCAAAGTGCAGGCTGTACAGAACTGGGCCACCACTGGGCCACCCCTACTACTCAAACCCAAGTGAGAGCCTTCCTAGGTCTCACTGGGTACTACAGGAACTTCATAGAGAACTATGGACCCATAGCTTCTCCATTGAATATTATCTTCTCTCCAAAATGTTCTAAAATGGTCAGATGGAATGAGGAGTGCACTCAAGCCTTTGAAGGCCTGAAGAAAGCCCTTTTGTCAAGCTCCAGTTCTAAGAGCTCCTGACTACCACCAACCCTTCATTGTACAAACAGATGCTTCAAATGCAGGTATAGGTGCAGTCCTTAGTCAACTGGATGAGAAAGGTAGGGAACATCCCATTTGCTTCATCAGCAGGAAGTTAAAGGATCCTGAGGCAAGGTGGGCAACAATAGAACACAAATGTTTTGCTATTGTGTGGGCACTGAAGAAGTTTAGACCATATTTGTATGGATCTACTTTCATTATTCAGACTAACCACCAAACCTTGAGATGGCTGATGCAAATGAAAGGGGAAAACCCTAAACTACAAAGATGGTCAATCTGCCTGCAAGGGTTTAATTGTTCCATTGAGCACAGAGGAGGAAGTCACCACCAAAATGCTGATGGTCTCTCTAGGATGTTTATAACCGACTAGAGGTATGAGATCCATCCAGGAGTGGATTAAATCCTCTTATCCCTTAGGCTGAGGGGGCGAGTGTTAGGGAGAATTCTCATTCATGGCTAATTTCTCTTACCTAGTGAGTCCCCCAGCAGCTTTGCTGGATTTCTGGGGTTAATTTTTTCCACCTGGTAAGAGTGTGAACCTTTTTCCCACTCTTACATCCCTTTTCTGTGAGAAATCTATGTCTAATTTTGTAAATCGTTAAATGGCTCAATACAACGTTCCCACGTTGAAGACTGGTATGCCCAGTAGTACGGTAATGGCTGAGTGCTTTCCTAAACAGCGGACACAATCACTTTCCTCGCACAAACGACCTCCGAGTCTGTCAACCTCAACGCCTATGAATAAACGATTGACTAAAGCTGCAAAATTCGGTCCGTTGCAAACTCCATTACAAGATATTTGCAAGTTTTGTAAAGACGGCCCCCTTATCGCACCTGCTCTTACAAAGGAACTCAATTTACCCATTGCCAGTGATCTGCCTTGCATACCAACTCCAATCATCACAATTGAGTTTTCCGCAAAGCAAGTCTCAGAATCGCCGGTAACTGGGCTACTATCCCTCCTCCCAACAAGTGAATCTTGCGATGCACCAGTTGATTCTGGTGACATAGTTAATCCTGTTACCCCTTCCCTGTCAGACAGTGTAATTCTGGAGAATGTTCCAACGTCAGCTGAGAAAACAACAGCTGCACCATTGGATAAAGCCTCTTCAAAGGAGAAGGAGTCTAACAAAATGATTTCAAATAATAATGAATCTTTTGCATCAGTAATTGAACCGGATGCGTCTGACTCTTCGGCGGTAAACAACTCTCAGAATCTCTCTGTCTCCCCCATATTGTTTGATGATAACGACAAGCCGTCAGTGGAGTCGGGAGATTCCTTCTATGCCCCTACTCCCTGATGCCAAATCGCCCCTTTACTTGATTTGACAACCTTACCGCAGGTAGATTTTACCACCAAAATCATTGAAGCTACGTTGAGCACTATGAACTTAACGCTGCTATCATTAAGTAAACTATATGACTCTCTTGACGAAAAACTAATCCAACAATCAGCTAAAATTGATAAAATTCTAATTTGGCAAGCGGAAACAGGGATATGGATACGCCGAAGAGTGAGTGCGCCACGAGTCAAACCACCTGTAAGTATTGCCTGTGTGTCGGTTGCTTGCCAAATGGCTGCTTTTGCAGGAAATGTCATTGGGCCTCATTACGACCCTGGCGGTAAGTAACAGCCATTACCGGCATGGCGCAATTAACATGTCCATGCTGGCCAGAGACCGCTAAAAGCGGCACATTACGGCTTCTCGGGCACGAGCATTGTGCCATGCCGGTAATATAATCACTGCCATGCCGCTAAAGGCCCTAAAACCCCACTTACTGGCAACGTATGCCGTGCAAATAGCACCTCCGGCACCCTGGCTATCGACATTAGCGGTCACCGCTAATAGCGGTAACCGAAATTAGCGGGAACCGCTATTAGCGGCGACGGTAAATAAGCGGATCCGGAAGTTGCGTTACCGCCCAGGAACGGGAAAGAGCACGGCGGCCATCTTTGAAAACACAATCCATTACCATCCTCTTCAACCAGTGGACACCTGACCCCCACAACCTCCACAAACCTTCTACAACACCCATTCCACATCACAATGCCAAAGGTTTTGAAAAAGACCGGAGATCGGCTGCGGCAGGAGCGCTTTTCAAGGGAGGAGTTAAATATGTTAGCCGAAACCCTCCAAGAGCATGCCGATGTCTTTTCCACGGAGATGACCAGACTGGCGCTGATGAGAAAGAAGGCCATAGGCCAGAGGGTCAGTGCCGTCGGTACAACACCCCGCAATGCCAGACAATGCAGAAAAAGGTGGGACGATCTACGTCTCCGCGTCAGGAGTATACTGGCGGCCAATAGGAATCTGGGCATGGCGACTGGCGGAGGAGCTGAGTCGCCCATCAAACTGCAGCCGTGGGAGGAGATATGTGCCGCAACCATAGGCACGGAGAGCATTGAGGGGGTCGGAGATATGGAGAGAGGAGCCCCGACATCAGGCGACGCAGGTAGGTGCCTTAAGTCCAGCTATGTCAAACTCAACACAATGATGTCCAGATGTTTGGGAAGTGCAATGATGCCTAACAGTGTCCACACGACACATTAGCACAAGACTGCCTACAGGCAGTGCTGACCTCCACCTTGTACACATGCATTATATACCCCCTTTCTGTAACCATCCACATGCCTCCATGCTTCTACCACCTAAGAGGGAGACAACCTGTATATCACCGCCTCCAATGTGCACCATCTAGTAATCAAAATGAATGCAGCCATCACAATGCCTGTAGACCCATCACTAACCATCTCCCTCCTTTGGTCCACCACAGGCTCTCATTCGGACAGTGCCGATGAAGACACAGGCACAACACCTGTCAAGAAGCCCAGGCCCGAAGAGCCACAACGCCGTCCTTCCACCTCAGGTGGAAAAAGCAAACCCCCACAACATCAAAAATCCCACAGCACATCACAGGCCACAGCACCGATGTGCAGCAAGTCAAGCACTACGGCACCACCGACTTCAACCATCCGCCCAGTGGTGTCCACTGAAGGCACTGGGTCCGCAGGAAGCAGCACCATCGGTGAGACTGCTGCCACCGTAGCTAGCTCAGACAACGAGGAAGGGGATGTAGATGTTGTCGTGCGTCCCCCCACTGGCCCCCAGCATTCCCCCTACCTGTCCCCGTGCAGCCAGCATGACAATGGCATACAGGGACAATCTCCTGAAAACTCTTGGCCGGCCACTCCATGCCCAGTAGCAGATGTGCAGGAGGGGAGCTGCATAATGGACACGGCAGAACCATCAGCCACAGGCCACAAAACCCAGGAGTCGATGCAGGAAATAATCATGCGGCAACAGCAACTATCATCCCTGTTGACACAGCATGTCGCAGAACGCGCCAGCGCAGGGGGGAAATGCGCGAATGTGAAGATACTGTAAAGGCTGCCATCGAGTCCACTTCTAAGGGCATTTGTGCCGAACTGGCTGCGGTGCAGCACGTACTTTCCGAGCTAGTCCAAACAATGAGGGACATGCGTCCATGTGAGCAGCCCGGTTCCTCCTCGGCTGCCAGTTCTACCTGAACCAGCCCCGTCCGCAGACAGGACAGGAACCTGTGGCATACAGACAGGGGTGCACCGGGTGCCGGGAGAGGGAGGTGCCAATAGACGCGGCCTTGTGTACTGATGCCACATGATGCACTTGAGTACAGTCATCCACATCATGTTATGGGGAGTTGAGGGGGGAGGGGGTGTGTTGGGGAGTTGAGGGGGGGTGGGTGTGTTGGGGAGTTGAAGGGGGAGGGAGGAGTGGGTGTGTTCACTTTGAATTACTATTTCAATACACTTTTTGGTTATGCACAAATCACTTGTGTGGACATTGCTCATTGCGTACGTGTGTTTTATTGGTGAACAGTCTACAGTGTGCATGTCCCAGACACACCCAGTGCCCCAAGTGCCATCTCCATGTGGCACCCCCCATCCATGTTTGCGTGAAGATTTTGTTGATCAGAGTCTGACGCATGTCACGTCCCTCCTGTGCATCGCGTCCTCCCTGGGGTGCTGCCCCATCCCCACCCTCCTCATCTTCTTCGTCAGGTGGTTGCTGTTCTGCATCAGGGGGCAGGGGCACATTCCGTCTGATGAACATGTTGTGTAGCATCACACATGCCATGACAATCTTTGCCACCTTCTCATGGCGGTACAGGAGTGACCCACCAGACCTGATGAGGCAGCGAAACCGTGCCTTCAAGAGGCCAAATGTCTGCTCAATCACCACACGGGTTTGTGTATGGCCACGATTATAGTCCTCCTCTTGCCTGTTCTGTAGGTTCCGGACTGGGGTAAGGAGCCCCCGCTTCAAAGGATAGCCTGCATCACCTGCATGTGGGCAACAATGTATGTGTAAGTTAACTCATCATGTTTGACCTAATTGAGTGGTACCATGGCATGCATTTGTTTCTTCATCTCAAGCCCATTTCCATGCATGGATGGAGTCACACGATGTGAGTGCTATGTGTGTATTCCACTTATGGACTGTTTTAAATACCATCGACTAGTGTGCGCTGGGGGGGTCCAGTGCCTTGTGAGTGCACATGCAGTGTGTTAGTCCACAACGGTTGTTTCTGTGATCTTTCAGATGTCCAGTAATTTGTATGCTTTCATCCTGGCAACGTTGATGTCAGCCTCATGATGCTCTCACTATGCACAACAAATGGTGTCATGCAATGTAGTTGGGCCTCTGTGTCAGTGTGGGGGTGTATTGATGTATTTGACACTCATGTGATTCCTTTATACGCAATGATGGGGGACTGGCCTTTCAGTTCATGGTGTTTTGTGGTGTGTATTGGCTATAGTCGTTGCTTGTAGCTGCATTTTGTTGAGGGGGATGCGGTCTGATTTGGTACAGTGCACATGCAGATGTCTGTGGGATGGTTGGGACACTGCTTCATTGGCATGGTAGGGCTGCTTACATCTTGCATTATGTGGTCAGGTGTCAGGTCCAGTCTGGGCTGCTTTTGGGGTATGAACCTGCTCCATTCCCTCTGGCACTCGCAGCTAGGTGAAGTATGCATCTCCCCCCACCCCCATCTCAGCCAGGTGAAGTATGCATGTATGCCTCAATCACCTACCATGAGCCTAACATGCGACTCACCGAGTAGCGAGGATCTCTGCCCTGCATGTCGCTCCATGTAGCGTGGAATCGTGGGGTTCCGCAGGACCATTGAATCATGGGTTGATCTGGGGAATAGGGCACAACATTGTGTGATGATCTTGTTCGAGTCACATACCATTTGCACATTGATTGAGTGGTATAGCTTACGTTTGCGGTACGCTACCTCCATGGCATGTGGGACCACCAATTCCACATGGGTGCAGTCGATGGCGCCAATGCAACCAGGTATGCCAGCCAGTGAACGGAAACCCACTTTGGTGTTTGAGATCTCCTGGGCAGACCGTGGTAAGGAAATGTGTTTGTCCGTGTGCTTGAGGAGGGCATCAGGCACTTGGTGCAGCGTACGTGAGGATAATGGTTGTGAAATGCCATGCAGTTGCCCAACTGTGTGTTGGTAGGTGCCTGTGGCCAGGAAGTGGAGCACAGACACTACCTTCAGTAGGGGTGGGATGGCGGTGCGTGTTTCAATGAGGCTGACTATGTCATCACGTATCATTTCCACAATGGTGGTGATGGTGTCCCGGTCCAGGGGGTACAGGGTGTGGATCTGGTCAGCGGTTAGGTTGAATGGACTGGCTCAGATGCGTGGAATTGGGGGCTGCCTGCGTGGTGGCACTGGCTGTGCTGGTGGGGCATGCTGGCCCTGCCCTGCCCTCCTTCTCCTCCAGCGTTTCCTCTGTGCTGCCTGTTGTTGTACTTCTTGTAGTTGTTGTTGTGACACTTCCACTGCAATCAGGTCCTGCAGCCCCAGCATTGCTAGTAGTATTGGATTCATAGTGTAACTGTGTGTGGGAAGGGGTGAGGTGTGCTCCTTTTGTGCTTGCCCAGTCTGTATTGACTCCACCTGTGCAGATTGTGTGCACCTGTTGCAGCTGGGAACACTGCACATGGCCATTTACGGTTGGTCCGCGATGGCGGTATTAGCGCCATGGGGGTAAGGTACTTTACGGCCTTCACAAAGGCATTATTTCCATGTCCGCATGACTTGTAATGTTCACAATTTAGCGCCATGGCGGTATTTCCAGCATAGGAGTCGTGTGCCCGCGCCCTTGGCGCTTTTAACGGCACTGTTGATTATGGTGCCGCTAATAGCGCTATCTCAGGTCATAATCGGCCCTAGTGGTAAGCGATGCCGGTAATCCTTTACCGGCATCGTTTTTCACTTACCGCCAGGGTCGTAATGAGGGCCATTGTAAATTATGATGTATTGCTTCTGAGTGCACCTAAGGTATCCCCAGCAATCACTGTACCTGAGGATAAATCTGTAGAAATATGTACACAGTCATATGGTGTAGCCAACATACCGTTGGCTCACCCTGAAGCAATTTCTGTCCCGCTGAAACACCCCTATACAATTTTCAAGAGTGGGAAAGCCGAAACCACTGGTCAGACAAAGCTGCCAAAAAATCCAAAAAATCGAAACAAAATTCTTCTACAAATACAAAACAGTTTGTTAAAGGTATAAATCTGCCAAGGAAAAATGCCATCATTGCGTCAAGCGCGGTAACAACAAAATACCATCTGCAGGCTCAAGCAAGAGCAACCACCATCAAAAATAGTATGACCTATGCCCCTCTAGACGAGTTTGTTAAAACTGTAATAAACCATGAAGATGCAGCTAAGCTAGCCATCGAGAATAATGACTCTGAGAAAACAAGCACTAAGGAAAGTAGGGGTCCCTCCATCCCTGACCCCAACGAGCTGCACCGTAGTGAGATTAGACGTGCAGTTGATGCGTATATGGCAGGTCACCCATTACTCCCGCTGAGTATAAGTCCCAGAATCTCTGATTCCGTGTGCACAATCCATGAAAAAATGCAACTTAGTAACATCAAATTTAATGTAGAGAGCAAAAACTCTGTATCAGTACACCCAAATGAAAGAACTATAGCTGTTGTCAAAGAAACGCCCAAAACTAATCAACCTGGGAAATGTACGACTGTAACGGAACATGAGGTTGGAAAGCTGACATCCATCCCTCCTTCTGTATGTGAAGGAGCAATTAACAACTTTTCAAAGCTTGCCCTGGATATTATTCAGCTTATCCAGTTAGTGCTAGCAGCCAACCAAGAATCAGTTCTGCCAAAAATGGGCATGCGAAAAATCTCAGAAAACATTAAGGTAAAAGGTACCCAGCAGGCAGCGCAAGCAAAAAAAAATCCAGCAGCTTACTATCTAAATTTCCAATGTAGAGCGAGTCCATTCATCCAGTTTGACCTAAATCGGTGCTCCCTGCTAGCCAATTTCTCTGACATCCTGCAACTTGAGGACATCACATCATCTGATATTGCCCTAGTAGAATTTCCAAATGCACCTTGATTAAGTAATGTTAGACTTTGGATACATTCCAGAGTTATACAAAACACCATATGGTTAGCTAAAAACCAATGATTTGCTCTGGGCTTTGAAAGTTTCACAGACAGAACAACTAACAATAATTTGAGGCCCAAATCCCAAGTCCAACTATTAAGGGACTGGATATTTGGCAGACTGAAACAAAAAATCTAAATCTGAGTCGCCAAACTGGGTGTGTGTGTAAATGCTGTGAAAATGGCAACTAGCTAGATGTACATACTCCAGTTCTGGAAATAGCTCTACTCAGCTGGAACGCCCGGGGTTTTAAGCATCGGTTGAAGAACAATGAGAGTTCATTGAATGACTTCGACATAATACTTTTACAAGAGACGTGGCTCACTGATGTGCCCATTTGGGACGCATATGATATTCACCTGAATGCCGCGAACAAAACGACCCAAGGGAGACCTACATCAGGTCTACTCATTGCAGTGAAACAAGATACTGGCCTCCAATCTGAGCAATGGTTGTCACCCAACAAGTATATGCAGCTGATTAAGGTTTATATGAACTCCTTCAAATGTGCCATTGTAAACATTTACTTGAACCCAGTGGGTATGTCTGATTCATGCTTTTTTAAAGATCTGACCAAACTCTTCCTTGCAATAGCTCTAGATACCTCTATTACTCAGATACTATTAGGAGGAGATCTAAATTTGGACTGTATTTCCAAAAACCCATAGCTAATAAGTCCAGAATAATTCAATGGAATCAATTTATCATAATTTACAGCGGTTGAATGGAGCATTCAAATCAGACATTCCACCTGGTCCAACATGGCATAGAGGTACTAACTGCTCCACAATCGACTACATCTATGTATCCACGAATTTGTTCTCTTTAATCTCAGATTTTCGCATTGTGGAGTCTGCTAAAAGTGATCATAACCAGCTATTAACTAAATGGACCATAACGCAAAGTAAACAAATCCGGACCTATTATAAACATCAGTAAGGCTCTATTGTTCTTAACTCAGGCCTAAATAGACTATGATGGTTGGATAATATCTTAGGAAACTTTAGCAAATTGATGTCGGGCCTAAATCCAGTGAGTCCAAGCGATAACATTCAAAGCGTTATGTTCTGCGATATGATGCACTGTTTTCAACAAACCTCACTTAACCCACACAATTGTCTAGAATCGGCCCAAAAACGCATAACTATAACCTGGAGGTGAGGATGCAAAAAACATACTGAGAACTCACAAAAGAGCTGCTCTAAAACAACCCTTAGAGATAAGATCGGCATTATTACCTAGATTACAAACCAGGTATAGGAATTGGCTGCGCACTATGCAAACAAAACTATATCAAGACGACGGAGCAAAAATGTTGAGTGCGCTCCACACAAAAAATACATCCAGAATTTGGAGAATCTTACATCAAGCATCTTCAGGATCTCAATGCCTAATCCAAGCAAACAATGTAAGTGAACACCAGTGGATCCAGCATTTTTCCGAGCTCTGCTCTCTCCCAGTAGATGGCCTGAATGTGGATTGCTATAAACTGAAAACGTTCCTCTTGGAGTTTGATCTAGATGACATCCTCCTCTATATTAATAGAGCTAGTAACTCCAGAGCTTGTGGTCCGGATGGACTCTCAACTCAAACTCTAAAAAAAGATCCTAAAATTTGGGCCAGTATATTTTTTTTATATATTCACAGCTATAAACAAGATCCACGTACTGCCACCATCATGGAGGCACTCTATTGTGGTTCCTATTTATAAAAAAGTTGATTGGCAACTCCCTATGAGCTATAGACCTATTGCTCTGTTGGACGCACCAGGTAAAATATTTGCCCGTCTAATACTAAGAGACTTCAACGATTGGACTCGTAAATCGCAACTAAGAGACCCACATCAATCTGGCTTTGTCTCGGGGTTGGGAACGATACCAAACATTATGGTATTAAATGCAGTTAAACCTGAAATGGCAACCAGAAAACAAGCGCTCAATTTAGCGTTTATCGATTTTTGTGTTGCATTTGACTCAATTGATCAACATCTATTATATCGAAAGTTGATCTCTTAAAAGTGTCCTCCATCATTATGCACGTTAATCATGCTTCTGCACACTAATACGACCATGCAGGTGAGACTAAACTTAGAGGGTCTACTAACTACATCATTCTCAACCCATCGTGGCCTTAAACATGGCTGCTTGCTCGCCTCAGCTATTTTCAATCTATTCATACTGAATATTGGTAAGGCGTTTCAGGGTGTGATATGTGACCCACCAAAATTGGGTCAATCAAAAATACGCCACTTGTTGTATGCTGATGACCTTGTGTTACTCTCTCAAACACTGGTAGGTCTCCAAAACATGCTTAAAACCCTTGATGATTACGTAGTTCAAAATAGACTCATAATAAACACAGAAAAAACATATCTTAATTTGTAATACAAATGGAAGATCCAAACACTGGTCCTTTAAATGGTACTTGAATAACGTGGCATTGATAAATGTGCCGGAATACAAATATTTGGGCTGCTCAATGACTGGTAACTAAAGTGCGAGCCCATCAATGCACAACTTCAAAGTAAACTACAAACTTGAACAGCTCAAGCAAGAATATTGTTGCATAAATTTGGTAAGTTTACACTAAAGCATACCATGTTATTTTACAAACAAAAAGTCATTCCAATCATTTTATATGGAGTGGAAGCACAAATGCCAAAAGAGCAATGCTACTGGGACAAAATCGAGTCAAGATTTTGGAAGCAAAAACGAGTTAAGATTTTGGAAGCAAATATTGAATTTACGTAAATGTACTCCACTTCCATTGATTAGTTTCGAAGTTGGTCTAATATCAATTTATGCTCATGTTCTATGGAACGCTTCCACAAATGTGGCTAAAATACACTTTGAATGCTTTGGCGGATGCATCTGTTAACTTGGATCTACTATTAATCAATCCTGACTGTACAAAAACTAAGATCTACCAGCACGAATGGATTGTGAATCGCTCCAAATGTTTACTGTACAGAGATTTCAGCACGCCACTGTTTGGTCATAAGCGAATGTGTATGATGGCAGATTATCTAAGTAAATGCCCGTCACCTAAAATAAGACATCTATACTTTCGCTTTAGACTAAACCTTTGGCCCTCAAATGATATTCTTGCCAGGAGGAAAATAATTCTCTCTGCAGATAATTTCTGTCGATTTTGTAAGAACATAGATGCAAGAGAAACACTCAAGCACTGCATTGTAGTATGTCCAGCCTTAAAGGAAAAAAGAGGAAAAAATGTCAAGTTTGTCACGGTGCCTTAGCTTTAAAGAACTTCAGATGAAATCTGGCTTTTTCTGTTTTCAAATACAAAATTAGTAGTCCGTATTGCGATTGTACACTTTCTGAAATCGCTATTTCCACGAACATGAGCATAAGACATTAGGGAAAATTGAGTTTTCATTTGGATTGATTTGATTTTAAATTTGTATCTTTTTATTAGATATGAGAAACAAAGATTGTTGTTTTGTTTCTTGTTCTTGTTTAATTGAAACATATTTGAAAAGTTGATTATATCAGCTAACCAAATAAAAATATTTGCTGCTGGAGGAATGAAATGCTGCAACACCCTCTGCCATGTTGTGCAAACCCCATGACAGTTTCCCTGTTGCCGCCTCCAAGCCCAGCACTCTACAGCCCCTAAAACATCAGTGACTGGCACAGGCCTGCCAAGAAGAACGGAACTGGCAACTGCCCAAGGCAAATAGAGATGAGGGTTGCAACTCGAGGTTGTGTGCTTGTGCGCCCTCTATTACTTGCAGTGCAATGCCAATAACTCCTGCCTGGGAGAGGGAAATGGGTGGCTTCAGATACCTTGCCACCAGTGGGAGAGGGAAATGGGTGGTTTCAGATACCATACCACTAGTGCCCACCCGCCACCAGCAAGATGAATTGTGACAAGCAAGTGAGGGTTGCAGCTCTGTATGAGCGCGTTTGCGGCCTCCTGTGCCACTACAATAAAGTGACGCACCTGCCTGGGGGAGCATGGCCAAGAAGAGGGAGTGAGTTCATTCTGCCACCCCATGCCCTGTCAACATCAAGAGGTATTCCCGCCAGGGGAAGCCTGAAGGTGGTGCATGCCTAGACGCACTGCAACCCGCGTTTCACTGCTTGCCCCAACATCAAGGGACTGAGTCTGAATGTGGCGCAGCCTAGACGCCCTGCTACCCATGTCTCGCTGCCTGCCACAACATCAAGGGACTGAGCCTGAACGTGGCGCAGCCTAGAGACTCTGCTACCCGCATCTCTTTGCCTGCCCCAACATCAAGGGACTAAGCTGATGTGGCCCCTGGTGCTCTGTAAGAATCTCATGTTGGCAACAATAAAGGCAGACGCAAAGTGATCACAGTTCAAGGGTGTTTATTAAACTCTAAATGCAGGGGGAAACACGCCTAACCTAAACCTAAATCTAAGATGGGAGCAGCTACGTCCATCAAATGAAAAATAAGGCAGTCCTAGTGACGTCGTGTCAAAGTAAAAAGGCCTAATAAAAAAAATAACTATTGCCAAATCCTCACAACGCAGCACAGGCAGTATTCATGGGAAAAGTCATAAAGTCCAGAGGTTAAAGCCGAGAGGAAGAAGGAGAAGGCCAGAGTGTAGGTAGCTCTGAAAGGAGCCGGAGATGAGCAATTCTATGTTTTGATTGATTTGTATTAGCTTAGGCAAGCCCTCTTAAGAGTAGGTTTTGGAACTCTTATGTTGGCCAAATCTGGAATGTTTATGGGAGGATGTAGGATAAGGACTCATAAAGACTAGATTGAAATAATTCTGTTGCCAACTTTGTTTTGTACTTTGGTTTGTAGGTCGGAGTATCCGCGAAGTACAAGGACTCTTCAGATTAATGTTTTTAGTACAAAACTGAGCTGTTGATCTCCTGTGAAACCTCCCTTTACTTTAACCCATCCTTGGGCCTCTTTCACTGCAAGCCTCTTATTGTGTGTATAGAACCCCTTTTAGTCCTTGCTGAAACTTGGAAAAAAACATCTACCTGTTCCAATCAGAAGTCTTGCACAAAGCGTGCCCTTGTGTGGCGTACTAGACTATGGAAAGCCTGTTCTGTAGAGCCCCGGGGGACAGTGCCAGTTTTTAGCTTCGTTTACGGAAGAGCCTCTGGAAAGGAATCGGTGCCCAGTGCCCAGATATGGCAGGTGGAAAATGACAGGACTGAAGATGAGTTACAAGGGAAAGAATAGAGGTACTCCACTGCTTAGTGATTCCTGTTAATTTTAAAGGAATGCAGGAGAAGGGGGAAAGGGAATAGGAGAAGGGAAATAAGAGTGGGGTGACAACATATGGTGTATGCATCAGGATAGGCAGTTGTAGATTGCCCACAGTGGGCCGGATGTGGCTGCGCCGATTCACCATGTCCTGACAGTATAGATGCTGGTTTGGTTTGTCCTCCCAAAGAGGAACTGGTTTCTGTATCCTTTCCTGGGATTATATCTCCCACAGTGCTTTCAATTATCCTCAAACTGGATACAAGTGTTCCCCTTGTGAAATGCCCTTGTATTTGCCATCATTCTCAGAAGCAATCAGAGTTTGGTGGAGAAAGGCCATGTCATTTGTCTGAAAGAGGGGAATATAAGATTTGATGGACTTAGAAATATTTGTTAAATCTCTATGATTTTACTAAGAAAAAAAGCAATACACAATAAAGCTTTATGTGACATAGTTCGACAAAAAGTCCTATGTGCAACATCAGCTGTTCGGAGAACCGTAAGACTAACATATGAGCTCAAATGAGCCATGATCTGGATTGACCATAAAAAGCAGTTGTATACAAATTGTTCGAACTACAATTGTTCGAATTACAATTGACCTTTGCACAATTGACCGAATTGTGAAGGTCAATTGTTACATATATATATATGTGGTCAATTGTGCAAAGGTCAATTCGGACCCTTGACTTTCCGTCAATTCGGTCATTCGAACAATTGTGTTAGAACAATTTGGGTAATACCTAAAAAGCAGCTTGGCTCTTTCAAATTTCCTGTTAACACTTCTCTTTGTTTCAGCAAAACCTTTCAAATGGTAATCAGTCAATGCTAGATAACTGCAGGCACAGCATTGAGTGGGTAATAAAGATTTTCCATAATAACTTACTAGAAAGTCTTGATTCTATTAAAGACACGGAGGCGAGCATTATGCTTCTCTTTCTTTATTTAAATATTTAAAGAAAGGCTCAGCAGCAAGATATTTTGTGCACCAAGTGTTGTATGAGTAAACATAGAAAAAGGGGGGTGCACTAAATATATAATATAACAAGTAAACATAATATAACAGTAGTATTTTGGAGTTCTGAAGAACAAACTCCATTTCCCAGAGTTCCCTAGTGTCACCAAAGAAACATCAACATGTGACTTAGTCCTCCAATGGGTGCTCTGATCCCTTCATAAACAGTCCTAAACATGATGCGACTTCCTCTTTCGAAGCTGTGAACTTGGCTGTCCATGATAAGATAGCACTTGTAGTTGTAAGATCTGTTGAACAGCTGATCAAGCGGATTTGTCGGCAGGCGCTGTCGAAGAAGGGAGATAAAAGGTAGAATTACTTCATGTATATAACAACCCTAGTTCCCTTATCGGGGTGGGAGAAAATGTCATTGGTTATTCATTTATTTATTTCTTATAAATGCAATCATTTCTTTTGTGAGTTTTAGTAACTTGTAATAATACATTGTCACAATTAGAAGAAATGTACAGTATTATTTTCTCTTTGGGTGGGATAATGCTCGCCTCCGTGTCTTTAATAGAATCAAGACTTTCTAGTAAGTTATTATGGAAAATCTTTATTCTATGTCAAGACCGGAGGCTCCCATTATGCTTGTTTAAAGCTTACTCACCACAATAGATGCCGGTTGGTCTACTGGTTTCAAGTAGAATTGTTTAAATACTGATTCGCTTGCCCAGTCTGCCATTCTCATGATGTCTTCTAGTCGAACTCCGGCCTGAAAGGCTTTGGAGGCCATAGCTCCTCTCACAGAGTGAGCTCCGAAGTGCTGGGTATCTATCCCGGCTTGAGTTAGAGTCCAGCGCACCCAGCGCGCTAAAGTGGGGGCGGAAACCGGTTTGTGTGGTTTACGCAGAGATATCAGTAGTTGCCCGTTGGGAAAGGCCCTAAGGGAAGCTGTCTTTTCTTCATAAACTTTCAGGCATTTCACCAGACAAAGTTTAGGTTGGTCCTTGAAGGCGGGGTAAGAAATTACTCTAGAGTTACATTTCGTCCTTCTGCGTATGTGAAATACAATGCCGTCAGGAGAAAAAGTTCTGCCCGCTAGGTCAAGGGCTCTGACATCAGAGACTCTCCTGCAGGAGACTAAGCAGAGTAAGGTAGTAAGCTTGCCCGAGAGGGCTGTACGTGATAGTTCCTCATTATGGTGCCATGAAAGGAAAAGATTCAATACTTTGTTAACGTCCCAAAGTTTGTCGTAGCGGGAAAGGGGCGGGACTGTAAGTCTGACTCCTTTTAATAATCTGCAGACGAGATGGTGTTCACCCGCTGGTATTCCTTCAATGAGGTCGTGACCAGCTGAAATCGCTGAACGATATGCGTTCACTGTCCTGTAGGCGAGCCCTCTTTCTACTAGAGATGCTAAGAAATTCAAGATTTCCTCTACAGGTGCTGAAATTGGATGTAAGCCTTTTCTTCGGCACCAGGTGCTCCAGGCGCCCCAAGAGTTGGAATATCTCTTAAGGGTGGTAGGAGCCCAGCTTTCCTCGATGAGACTGATCGCCCTGTGTGACATGCCTGGAGTTCTCCATCTTGCCCTGAAATCCTCCATGCTGCCAGGGTCAGCGAACCGTTGAGAAGAAGGGGATGTCTCTGCCCCGCAGGATCTAGAAGAAGATCTGGAAATTGGGGTAGTAGGATTGGAAAATCCGAGGAAAGTTCCAGAAGGACTGGATACCAGGTCTGAGATGTCCAGACCGGTGCTATGAGGGCTAAGTCTGAATGTTCCAGACGGGCCTTCGCCAGGGTCCTCGCTATCATGGTGAATGGGGGAAAGGCATAGAGTACCCCTTGGGACCATTGTTGGAGAAAAGCGTCTGTTGCTGTTGCTGCTGGATCCGGTCTCCAGCTGTAAAACATTGGTAGCTGTGTATTGAGTCTGGAGGCGAAAAGATCTATGGACATTGGGCCCCAAATCTCCTGGAGGCGGAGGAAGACTCCTTTGTCGAGCTTCCAGTCGCTGTAGTCTGTGGAGTGGCGGGAGTACCAGTCCGCTACCACATTTGATAGGCCGGGAAGGTATTCTGCTGTAACTGAGATTCGATGTGCCAGACAGAAGTGCCAGAAGTCCTTGGCTAATTCTGCTAGAGGTCTTGATTTGGTGCCACCTAGATGGTTGATGTATTTTACCGCGGAAATGTTGTCCATTTTTAGCAAGATACAGCAACTCGCTCTGCCTCTGGCAAAGGAGCGTACTGCAAAGGAACCTGCCAGAAGTTCTAGGCAGTTGATATGCAGGTCTAGCTCCTGATAAGACCAGGTCCCTCCTGTGGCTATGGAGCCGCATCTCGCTCCCCATCCGGAGCGACTGGCGTCTGACTCGATGATGATATCTGGAGCAGATCCGAAAATGGCTCTGCCGTTCCAGGCCTCCATGTGAATGAGCCACCAGTTGAGTTCTGTCCTCGCTTGAGGAGATAATGTTAGGAGTTGAGAGTATGAAAGACTGTGTCTTAAGTGTTGGCCTTTCAGTCTTTGCAATTCGCGATAGTGAAGGGGGCCGGGAAATATCGCTTGAATGGAGGAGGATAGTAACCCTATTACTCTTGCCAGTTCTCGAAGAGAGAACAGGTCCTTCTGTAAGATCCTGCGAATCTCCCTTTTGGTAGAATGGATCTTGGCTGATGGGAGTCGGAGCTGACAATTCTGGGTGTCCACGACAAAGCCCAGAAATTCCATGTTCTTGGATGGAAGAAGAACTGACTTTTCCCAATTTATAAGGAAGCCGAGACTGTGTAGCAAGTCTATAGCTAGTTTGGTCTGTTTCTGAACTAGTTCTTGCGACTGTGCCATAAAAATGATGTCGTCTAGATAAATAATAAGACAAACACCTTGCTCTCTTAGATGAGCTACTACAGGCCTTAGGAGCTTGGTGAAAACCCAAGGCGCTGAAGAGAGCCCGAAAGGTAGGCTTGTGAACTCCCAATCTAGATTTTTCCAGGAAAATCTCAGGTAATTCATATGTGCCTGATGAATTGGTATCGTTAAGTAGGCGTCTTTCAGGTCTAGACGCATGAGCCAATCGTTCGGTCTCAGAAGATCTCTGAGCATATGTATACCTTCCATTTTGAAATGGCGGTAAATGATGTATTCGTTGAGAGCTTTGAGGTTTATTACTGGTCGTACTTTTTCTTTCCTGCGAACTAGGAATATGGGACTGAAAAACCCTCCCTGGCTTTGACAGGGGCGAATTGCTCTCTTCAGACAAAGATTGTGTATTTCGCTGTCTAAAGCGATTTGATCTGTCTGAGACATTACTATTGGAGTAGGGCAACATGTCTGGATGGGCTGTTCGAAAAATTCTAGGCGTAGACCCCGAACTGTGTCCCTGACCCAGGCATCTCCTGATAAGGTATCCCAAGCATTTATAAACATCATTAACCTCCCACCTATAGGAGTCATTGGCGCTGGCGCTGCTATAAGTACACTGACCTGTAGATTGTTGTTGGGCTGGGTATCTGGCCGCTCTTCTCCAGGGGCGCCCTCTTCCACGACCTCTTGAGGGAAAGAAGGTGTCGGAGCGCTCTTGCCAGGAGTTATGCTGGCCTCTGGAGTGTTGAGATCTTTTGTCGAAAAAGTAACGGCCGGAGGAGCGACCTCTGCCTCGTCCGGCCCTGGTGAAAACCTTGGACGCGAAGACTCTTTTTATGGAGGCTTGTGCTTTGTCCAATGCTGTAAATGTTCCCACGAATTTCGCCATTTCCTTCATAAAAGGATCTCCAAAAAGCAGGCCTTGTGCTGTTGGACCGGACCCTGTGTCTGCCAGTTCGCTCAGTTTGGCGTCTATTTTATATAGGATGCCTTTTCGGCGTTCTGTCGAAATAGCGCAACTGGCGTTACCTAACAGGCAAATTGCCCGTTGAACCCAACCAGAGAGTATTACCGGGTCAATGGGGTTAGAGGAGTTTATTGCTTCTTCCGCTAGATCTGAAATCTTGGCTAGTGGCCCCGCCACGTCAAGTACTTTGTCCTGGCAGGACTTCCAGGCACGGTCTATGCCTTTCCTTGGGTCTTTTACGTTTTTACCTAGGAAGGTAATCATCTTTGAATCTAGTTCTGGTGTTGGAGCCACTTTGTCCGCAATATCCGGACGTGGACATTCCGCTCGAAGTCTAGCTCTGACTTCCTTATCCAGTGGCTTACGTAGCCTGAAATGAATATATTTTGATGTCTTTGAAGATGGTTCCCAGTCTGTGGATCTGGGGTGCATAAGGTCTTCCGGAGTAAACATCCCCTCTGCAGGAGGCTTGTTTCCGGTTGTGTTCTTGGGGATGGGGTCTGCCGCAGTCCCAGAACCAGAGGGCTTTGAACCCTCTATTTGAATTTCCTCTTCAGATGAGGATTGAGAAGGATCAGCGTCGTAGACGCTCTTGTTTTGGTCGTCCTCAGTGCCCTGTCCATATCTCTCCGGGCTTGAGGGTACATTTTCCCTCATTTCTTCCTCTGGGTAAGAGGGTTCATGGGAAGGGGTTACCTTCCGGTTCATAAAGGCTTGTTTCAGCCTGGAGAAGGCGTCCGAAACGGCAGCTGTGGCATCTGTTGGCTGGCTCGGGGGGGTCATAGAGCTTCTGCTCTTGCGAGCCGGTATACATCCCCCTTCCGTAAGGTGCTTCCTCTTTTGCGTTCTCTTCCTCCCAGGAGGGGAGGTCCCTCTTAAATGCTCTTCCATAGTTTCTAGGCGCTGTTGAATGGGAATGAGCATGTCTGTTACTGCTTTCCTAATACTGGTCTCCACAGAAGATCCCAGTACCTTTTGTAAGCTGTTAGCCATTGCCACCTCATCTATATAGCAGTGATCTTCCTCCGTCTCAGACCAGGCCTGATCTGATTGAGGTGAGTACTGCGCTGCCATAATAAAGTTTAAAGCACCTTACTCACTTTTTTTTTTTTTTTTTTTTTGTCTTCTGGGCTTTTGAACGCCTTCTCTCACTGCCCAGTAAATCAGTTCAGCTTAGTGTTATAATCTTTTTAGAGAATGCTGAACGGGAGAATTTTCTCTCCTCTTTTTTTTTTTTTTTATTTTTTTTTTTTATGCAAATTATGTATTTAAATATATTTTCCAGCACTCGTGTGCGAATTCCTGTTGATCCGATGGAAGGAAGTAAGTATTTGCTGCCGCCTGAGGAGAGATTCCGGCGCTCGAGTTCGCAGAGACCGTTATAACTCGATGGTCATGCGCACTCGAGCGCCGGAATATAGAGAAAAGGACCAGGAAGAGCAGGAGCTCCCCTTGTGGTTAGTGGGCGGCACTGCGGGCTGTAGCGATGCCGCGCCGGCCTCCCCGTGCCCGAGGAGAGCACCGATGGGTCGGGGAAGCCGACGCAAGCCCGCCGAGAGGTCCGCTTGTGAAGCGGAAGAAAACAGCTGACGGATTATGTCAGCGCGAGCGCGAAGCGAGGCTTCGAATTACGCAGTCCCCGACGCCAGCAGAAGGCTGCCGGCGTCGGAGTCAACAACGAAAGGCAATGACCAAAAGGAAATCAATTTGAGGCAAAGTACGCTCACAAACAAATATATATAACGATGTCAATTAGTATGAAATGAAATAACGTGTCATAAGCAGAGGTAAACATGAAGGTACTTATCTCTTGCTGTGAGCAGCAAAGAAAGAGGAAGTCGCATCATGTTTAGGACTGTTTATGAAGGGATCAGAGCACCCATTGGAGGACTAAGTCACATGTTGATGTTTCTTTGGTGACACTAGGGAACTCTGGGAAATGGAGTTTGTTCTTCAGAACTCCAAAATACTACTGTTATATTATGTTTACTTGTTATATTATATATTTAGTGCACCCCCCTTTTTCTATGTTTACTCATACGACACTTGGTGCACAAAATATCTTGCTGCTGAGCCTTTCTTTAAATATTTAAATAAAGAAAGAGAAGCATAATGGGAGCCTCCGGTCTTGACATATAATTGTGTGTGGCTATGGTCTGTATCATATTCCTTAAGAATGTTAAGGGATTAGAGATTGCTGGACAGGCATAATGCGTTTGTGGTGAAAAGAATGACTACAGGCAGGTAAATATATCATACATTAACCTTCGAGGACTCAGTGTAGTAGTCGCCAGTTAGTGGAATAAGGATTTGTGAGTCGGAGTAGTTTGTGTACTTTAAATGAAGGGAGTCTAGGAGATTTCAGAGTGGCTTAGTGTATATATTGTAGAGGGTCGGTGAAACAGGAGCTTTGGGGTACCCCGCAGTTGGAAGCAGTGGGGGTTGCAGAGTGGTTGTCAGCAAAGACTCAGGAGGTGCGTTGGCGAGGAAGGAGGCAATCCACTCTGTGGCAGCAGTCGAAAAGGAGGAAGAACTGATGAGTGGTCACAGAGGGAAGCGTGGTCAATAAGGTCAAATGCTGCAGAGAGGATTACAAGCATGATAAGGGAGAGGTTGCCAGAGTCTTTAAGATAATCAAGCTGGTTCTTAAGGACGAGTAGTGCGCTTTCCGTGCCATGTCTAGGTCGGAAACCAGATTGGCGTGGTTTTAGGCTATGGCTTTGCATGTAGGCAGCACAGTCAATAATGTTTAGCATGAAGGGGACTGTGGTGATGGGCCGGTAGTTGGTCGGGAAAGCTGGGTCAATTGAGGGCTTCTTGAGGAGGGGTGAGATCCAAGATTCTTTTAGCGATGTTGGGACTGAACAGGAAGCAAAGGAGGCATTTATGATAGCCATGATGTGCAGTAATAGGAGGTCAGCACAATCCTTGATGAGTGGTGAGGGGCAGATGTCACCTTTACAGCGAGAGGGTTTGAGACCTTTTAAGATGTTGCCGACTTTGACTTCAGAGACTGGGTGGAAGTCCAAAAAGTGTTAAAGGTCGGTGAGCAGGTGGGGGTGTCTGGAGCCGATGGTGGATGATTTCAACTGGATTTTGTTATGTGATAAAGAAATGTTGTCAAGAAGAACGTTCTGGACATCATTGAACCATGAATAGTTTTTGATGACAATGGAAGGGGGGGCACTGGAGATTCCAGTTTGCGTTGAATTGGATTCAGCGTTCAGGATGAGATTGTTGTAGGCAGATGCCTTGGCGGCTTGGACGGCTCTTTTGTAATCCCTGGTGAGAGCATTAAAACAGGTTTTGTTCTCTGCTGAGGGATGGTTACACCAGAGGCTGCAATTTTACGCTTCTTAGATCGCATTGTGTGTAGATCAGTGATAAACCAAGGGTGGGTGCGCTTTGAGCATTTGGGGGTGCGTTCTTTGAGAAGGATGAGTTTGTTGATGGCTGTCAAGAGAGTTGTGTTGTAGTGGTTAACTAATAGATTAACATCGGAAGTGTGTGTTGCTGGGGTAGGTTCTGAAGCAGTGACTGGAGGCAGTCGCTGGTGAGGTTGCGGGTGCAACGTGAGATGATGGGGGTCGGGCAAGGTGGGGGATGGGTTTGCAGAGGAGGGATGGTGAATGTGATGATATGGTGCTCTGACGATGCGCAATGGGAGTTGGAGAGGATCGTCGTGTTACAGTTGTGGTCAAGTAGCTAGTCCAGTGCACGACCTAGAGAGTGTGTGCGGGCAAGGATGCTTTGAGGGAAATCAAGTGCAGAGGTGGTGCTGGCGAGGGTTTCTGCCGACTTGTACAAAGGGTCTGAGAAGCCAAGGTTGAAGTCCCTTAGGGCGATGACTTTGGAGTTGGGCTTGAGGTTGCTCATAAGGAGGTGAGAGAGGGTGTCTTCAAAGGTGGAGGCGGGCAGTAGATGATGCCTACAGCCGGTGATGGGGAATGTAGTCGAAAGTGATTACTTAGCGGTGAGAGATTGGAAGTTTGGTAGGGGGTGGAGGGTTTGCTGCGGATAGTGTGACTTTATAGATAATGGCGTCTCCACTGCCTTTCTGCTATTCTCCGTCGTTACGTAGAATAGCATAGTTGGGCGGTATGGCAATGGAATGGACAGGGCAGCAGCGTTGTGGAGCCAGGTCTCGGTAATGGCTAGGATGTCTAGGTCATGGACAGAGATGAGGTTAAGGACATCTGGTGCATGGGCAATAAGTGAGTGAGCATTGATTAAGGTGCATAGGATGCTCGGTGAGTGTGATGGGGTGTTGTGGGAGGGGGCAGGTTAGGGGTGGCAGTAGGAGGTAAGGGTGTGGCTGCTGAATAAAGTGCCTTGGTCCGCAAACTTAGGTGGTTGTTCTGGACAAGGAGGGGTGGGAGGGCATGAGAGGTGCAAGGTGGTAGCTGGGTGAGGCAGTCAAAGAGAGAGCGGGGTTGTGTGAGAGTGGTGGGCTGCTTTGTGTAGGTGAGTGGGCGAGCTAAAGTGGGTCGTGATTGTGGAGATGGGCAAGAGCCTGTTGATAAGGTGAACCTGTGATGTGGGTGCTGTGGAAAGGCTAAGAGGGCCAACTGGGGTCATCAGTGCAGCCAATGGCTGGTAGTGGTAGTGTATGGCTAACAAGGGACAGAGACGGTATTTCAGCGTTAAGTGAGGGGTGCAGGGTCGCAGAGAGATTGCACGGTGACAAGAAGTGGGTGGGGGGGAGGGGAATGTAATGGGTACAGGTAAGGTGGAGCAGTGGTATGGCAATCAAGAGCACACCAGCCGCAGAACGCTTACCTTCTCTTGAGAAGTTGGAGATAGCAGTACTGTGGCCATCCCAGTCTAGGCAGGCTGAGACAGGCCTTCAGAGAAGGCTGGCTCTGCCTCCTGGGTTGTTGCTGGCATCCGGGTAGAGCAAGGAAGCAGCCAATCATACTGCGGTAAAGGCAGGCTGTGGTGGAAGGCTTCGAGGGGGCTGGGGATGGCCGCCACCATCTTTGCCTGGAGCGGGTGCTCCAAGATAGCCAGCAGTGAAGCAACGATTCTCTGTTGGATGCAGGCAGTGCCGCTCTTTTCCTCCTGCAAGGTGGTGGTGTGTGGCAATGGCCATAGAGGGACAGGCAAAGGCCTTGAGTGCAGACCATCAGGGAAGGCCGTCTGCGCCTCCCGGCTTGTGGCTGGCATCGGGTAGAGCAAGTAAGCAGCAGATCATACTGTGGTGAATGTGGAAGGGTCAGAAGGGGCCAGGGATTACCGCCGCCATCTTTGCCTGGAGCGAGGGCTCCAAGATGGCAGGCAGTGAAGTGACGATTGTTGACCATTGTTGTTAAGCATGCCCCAAGTCAAGCAAAGCAGTGTTCCCCTCATTGGCATGAATCTGTGTTGTGTTTCCTGAAAGAGGTGGTTGATTACGAAATATCTCTAAAGTTGGTAGAAGGTGAGGCTCCCATATAGAATAGGATTGCCAAATGTCTGGTATTTTGTGGGACTGTCCTATTTCATCAGATATGTCCTGCATCTCCCACACAGCCTGCCCAGGACAAGTTAAAGTCCTGATTGTGCTCCTCTGAAGCAGATCAGCTGTCCAAAGCCTTCCAATCTAAGAGTTCACACTTTTTTATGGGACAGTTCAAAGCAGAGAGAAGCACTGCAGTGCACACTGAAGTTCTGCGTTATATCAGCAAAGCATTACAATAAGGGGGATTAGAGGTTAATGCCCTAGACACAGGGGTGTCTGGGCAAAGACTATTGCCCCCATAAGAGGTGGGTGATAATTGAAAGGGGCATAAACGTCATGCTGGGTGAAATATTGACTCAAACACAATTACTTTATATTGCTGTGCATTTTACTTCACTGTGAATATCCTTTTAAAACACAAATGAGATTTTTTTAGGCTCACATACCTTTGTTCACTGCTACATCAATCTTTCGTTCAGGATGGGGAAAATAAAGATATACTTTTGCAAAGTGTGTGACCCTGCACAAATCATTTCGTCTCACTTTGCATTAACCATACATGCCAACCACCCCCCCCGGATTTTCCAATTGAAAATAGTGCTATTTTTGGGGCGCTGTTGAGCAGCCAAAGGAAATGGCTGCCTAGCCCTTGAGCTCCGTCTCTGCCCACTACAATCCATCGGACATCGGCGCAATACGGCTAAGCACACCCACGAGACTTGCACGATTCTTGCCCCCCTGTCTCCCTACACACCTGGCTGAAGTTTGGGGTGAAATCGTTGCTGGCGGACGAAGATACGGACCCTTGCCCTTGGGGGGCGTCGTGGCCTCCTTCCCGGCCCCGGAGGCGTCGGCCCGCGGCCTCCTGACGTCTCTCCCCCGCTGGCCCAGGGGCCTCCCTGCTCTACCCGCGTCCGAGCGGACCCCCCCCTGGATGCGCCCGCTGCCCGATCCCTCGCGCTGCGAGATCCGCGGCTCGCTGCCGCCCCGGCCGCGCCTGCGGCCTCTGATCACCCGCTTGAGGCGGGCCCTGCGTGGTGTGCGCCCGGCTCCCGGGGGGCCTCCTCGCCATCGATCCCCCCTGCCGACTGATCCGTGGACTGCGCCGCTGACACCGCGAGCATCGCTGGCCCGGGCGGTGCGGCGCAGCCCTTGCACTGATCCCAGCGGCGTGGGGCCGTGCCCCTCTGCTTCGCCTTCCCCCGGAGGCGGCGGAGCCTCGCCGGGGCCTACATCCGGACCGCCTCTGGGCGGCGGCGCCGGATCGCCTGTGCGGCTGTCTGGGCGCGGCCTGGCCTCTGCGGCCGCCTGGGGCCGTGGCCTCCTGGGGCCGTGCTGGTGCCCAACGACTGCTCCTGCTCCCACCGCTTGAGGATACGGGCGGACTGCGGCCCCGACGTGCTGGAGGTGGGTGTTCGCGCCGGATCAGCGCCGTCTGGTCCCCCGGCGCTGCATGTGAACGGCCTGGGTCGGCTGGCTGGGTAATTACATATAGTGCCATAGCTGTGTACCCCTCCTCCACTTGACAACTCTATGAGCCGCCTCTGCATTTGGGCTACATCTTCACCTCCTGGGGCCCCACGGACTTTTGCGAGGATCCACTACACAGGTGCCACCATACCCGGGCCGAATTTATTAACGCCACGGCCCACTAGAGCATCCGGGGTACGCATTGACCGTTGCAGGAGCCGCTACTGGGGGTTGGCTACTGTGAGGACCCATCCTGCAAACGCCACTATACCTGAGCGGGCACCCCTCCCGCCGCTGGGATGCCCAGTAAATCAAAACCCAGTGGTAAACCTGGCGCCATGGACAAATTCACCAAGTCAGCGCCCAGGGCGGACCATGCTTCGACTACGGCGCTGCACGAGGAGGATGAGGGTGTGTCGGAGTCCAATCGAGCTGACCTTACTATAATGATGGAATCCATGGCCAAGAACTTTGCAGCGGTTCACGAAAAACTGGACGACATTAACGCAAATGTGGCCTCAATGAGAGTGAAGATTGATCAACATGGGTCTAGAATTGCTGAGACTGAGCAGAGAATCGGGTCTGCTGAGGACAATGTCCATACCTTGCAAAACACGGTCTCGGAACTGGTCAGGGACATGAAGCAGGTAAAAGCTAAGTGTGACGACTTAGAATCACGGTCCCGGAGGAACAATCTCCGCATAGTTGGAGTTCCCGAATCGGCATTGAGGGGCCGCATGGAAACGGCGGTCGAACAACTGCTTAAAGACCTCCTCGGTGACCCGCCATTATCTCCCTTCTTCACTGTGGAAAGGGCACATCGCTCCCTGGCACCTCGCCCTAAACCCGGTGATTTCCCGAGACCGATCATAGCAAAACTTTTGAGCTATAAGGACAGAGACCTTGTCCTCCGTTTGGCCAGAGAAAAGGGTGAACTTAGGATGGACTCTCAAATCATCAGAATATTCCCGGATTTTTCAATGGCGGTCCAGGCGGAGAGGCGACAATTCAATGGTGTAAAGAAACTGCTAAGGGAGCGAAAGATAGAATATGCAATGCTCTTCCCGGCCCGCCTAAAATTCACACACCACAATAAACACTACTTTTTCACGGTCCCAGATGAGGCGGTCAAATTTATTGAAGCACAGATCCCGCCGGAGGAGCGCATCGAAGACGACCAACCGCCAAACCTGTGATCTACCGCACTGCACAATGTATTTGTGGTGGCAAAGACACTATAAGCCACACTGGTGGGCCGGGGGTCTTCCCGCTCTTTATATGGCGGCGGTCGACTTGTGGCCCGGCAGCACTGCACTGCGACCATACTTGTCCATGTGAAATACGAATGAGGTCCGTTCATACATAAGCGCACGCACCGTTCTAGTACCCTGCAATTTGGTGCGGGGATGTGTGGCACTGCCGGTGAGGTTGGGGGTCACACTTCTGCGGCTCTCCTCCGCTGGGGTGCTGCATATAGAAGCTATAATGCTCCAGTATCCGCTCCCTGAAATTGTTTAAATTGTTTATCTTGTTAGCTGATGTCCAGTCATATATGATCCAAATGTAACAGTAGCCAGTACAAGTGGGCAGAACGGCAGCAGCTGCCACCACTGCGATTGCAATTCTTATTTTACTTGATCTTAAATGTTTGTGTTTTGGCCCCTGTTGGGCTACTTCTCCTGTGTCTCCAAGTTGGGGATGGAGCACAGGCGAGAAATGTATGGGTGGGGTTTCATGCACTGCTGGTTGGAGTAGGGCGGTGAGGGTGGGGCTTGCTGAAGTTGGGGTACGTTATACACAAAATGGCAGGGGAGTGGAGGCGGGCTCGGGAGGATGGCGCCCGCATGTTACAGCGGCACACAGGTGGGACACGTATGACAAAGGCTTCCACCGGAATGTTCCCTAGTGTGAGACATGGCGGTTAAAATGATGTCCTGGAATATCCGGGGGCTGACAAATTTTACGAAATCTCGCAGGATTACAGCCTATGCACAGAGACACGGGGTTAAGATCCTTCTACTACAGGAGACGCATGCTCTAAAACATCTATCGTCAAACATAGCGCACAATTGGGGCTCTAATAGGCACTACACTCAATACTCAACCCAGGCTAGGGGGGTCCTGACCCGTATCCATAAATCCTTACAGTTCACACTCCACGCGTCCCACATTGATACTGAGGGAAGATACGTCATTTTACACTGTAGCTTGAACCATGAAGATTGTATACTGGTCAATGTATATGCACCCAATACTGATTCCCCCGAGTTCTTTGACAAAGTGACCTCCATCCTCATGAGATATCCGGACGTCCCCACCGTATGGGCGGGAGACTTTAATCTGATACTCAACAATTCCCTAGATAGAACCACAACCACCCGCAGAACCACCTCGCGCGCAGCTGAACGGCTACGCGCACATATGGAATTCCTAAACCTGCATGATATATGGAGAACTCTCCACCCCCAAGAGAGGGACTATACGTTTTACTCCTCGGTGCACGATAGTTCCTCTCGAATAGACTTGTTTTTGCTCTCGGGCGGGTTAGTGGGCAGAACCCTGGACATTAAGATCCTGCCGCGCACGCTATCTGATCACTCCCCGGTGCTACTACAGATACAGACTGGTAATGTGGGCCCGTCGCGTCCTGCGTGGCGTTTCAAATCCTCCGCCCTCTCAGATATTGTATTTAAGGCCGAAATATTAGCGGACATTACCTCATTCTTTGAGAACAACCGGGTTGCTGACACCTTGGGGGCGGTCAGGTGGGAGGCATTTAAGGTATACATCCGGGGGATGTGCATCTCTAAAGAAGCAGGTGTCCTGAAGGCCATCAGGCAGGCCCTGAATGCTTCAGAAACTAAACTAAAAACCCTCGAGCAGAGATACCTGACCAGTCCCTCCCCGGGGATACTGGCAGAAATCAGGGCGGAGCTGGAGCAATTCGAATCACAGGCCTCTAGGGAGGTGCAATATCATACCCGTCCCATAGCCGCCCGTCGTTATGGAGAGGGGGACAGACCGGGCAGAACACTGGCTAGACTGGTGCGAACGGAGGGTGGCAGGTCTCGGATTGATTGCATTATGGATGAACAAGGACTAAAACACTGGTCCGACCAATCCATACTTGACACATTTGCCGCCTTTTATGCCGATCTGTATGGGCCCCGCCTTGGCCACTCTGACCAAGATCTAGACGACCTCCTAGAGAGCATCCCTATGACGATAATCTCCCACGACACCAGAGAGTGTCTTGAGGCACCGTTCACCCTAGAAGAGATAGTCCAAGTAATATCGGATCTTCCCAAAAATAAGGCACCTGGTCCGGATGGACTCACCGCTGAGTTCTATCAGGAACATGTGGCTGCTCTGGCTCCAGTACTACTCGGGGTCTGGTCCGAGGCGCTCCGGCTGCGCGCCCTCCCGCCCTCTTTAAGGGAAGCCTTAATAACGGTCCTCCCCAAACCGGGTAAGCCTCCTGAAGAATGCGGGTCCTACAGACCCCTATCCCTAATTAACACTGACATGAAAGTTTTCGCTAAAATAATAGCAAATAGGTTTCTCCCCTTTATGACCCATATGGTGCATCCTGACCAGAGCGGGTTCATACCTGGCAGATCCACGTCCCTCAACATCCGTCGCCTATTCAATGTGATGGCCAGAATCGACCCGGGTGCAGAGGCGGTTGCTGTGACCATAGATGCCCAAAAGGCCTTCGACATGGTCTCCTGGCAATACCTGTGGGCGGTGCTGAAGAAGATGGGTGTGGGCCCGAATATGCTCTCTTATATTAAGCTTTTATACACAGACCCGGTAGCCAGGGTCCTGGTAAACTCTATCCCTTCCCGCCTCTTTAAGCTTCATCGCGGAACCCGCCAGGGCTGCCCTTTCTCACCCTTACTCTTCGCCCTTGCCATTGAACCCATGGCGGACCATGTCAGAGGGCGGCATTCCAACAAAGGTATCCGGTTGACGGGGGCCCCAGAGTTAATCTCACTCTACGCGGACGACGTCCTCCTGTACGTCAGAAACCCCTCCACTAATCTGAACCCGATCATTCGGGACATCACGAAAATAGGCACGTTTTCCGGGTTCACGATTAACTACTCCAAATCTGAAATTTTCCCCCTCACCAAAACAACACAGCATCCGGCATGCGAATACCCCCTGCGCTGGTCTCCTGAGGGAGTCAGGTACCTTGGGGTTCACTTGTCGCTATCCAAATGTGCCCTCCTGAAGGATAACTATGAGGCCATGGCTCAGCTTATCGTCACCAAATTCTCCAAGTGGCGGCATTTACCCCTGTCCTTGGCAGCCAAACTCTCCCTGATAAAGATGACATTGGTTCCCAAGCTCCTGTATGTGTTTGCCAACGTCCCTGTCTGGCCCGGAAGGCAATACTTGGCGAGGCTCCACGCCGAATGTGCTCAATTTCTCTGGCATCCGGGGTCGGTCCGTACGAAGTGGCACCACATGACAGCTCCATACGACAGGGGTGGATTCGCGGCTCCTGACCTACGACTGTACTGGCACGCGGCCCAGGCCCAACACGCCTCCCATTGTTATACATTCCAAAATCCGCCTCCGCATGTGAAACTTGAAAAAATGGCTGGAGGTGGAACCAACATTATGACCCTACTGTTACACCGCTCGCTCCGCACAGATTCCCATACAGACCCAGTAACCACCACGATTAGAGCATGGAATGCTATTCTATATACTGAGCAGACTGATCTCCCATATTACAAGTGGCTCCCCCTGTGGCAATTCCCTGGTCTCTCCCCCACACACGACCAACACCTTGCTACACACTGGGAGGGCCTGGGATATCGGTGCCTGGCAGACCTCTTCCCAGAAGGTAAATTTGTCACCCCTCAAACGTGGCGTCCAGGTCACACTGATTCTCCCCTTGAGATGCTACAGTACTACAGGCTCCGAGCCGCGGTACGATCCGCATGGCCTTCATATCCGGATGAGCCCCCGGAATCGCCCGAACTCCAGTACATAGCAAACTCAGCGGGCTCCAAAGGGGTGTTATCCAACCTGTACAAGCGCCAACTGGGTGGGAGAATGTCTGGGGCCCTCAAGCCACGTATAGCTTGGGCTAGTGAGCTCGAAATGGAGATATCCGACGGACTCTGGACCAAGATGTGCGCAAATACACGCGGGGTGTCCCTATGTGCCAGATTCCGATGCATCCAGTTTAAATTTCTTAACAGGCTCTATTATACACCAACGAGGGTAGCAAGATTTGCTGGGGCAGGGTCCGTTACATGCCCAAAGTGTAAATCTTCTGATGCCGACCATATCCATATGTTCTGGGCGTGCCCTGCGATCAGCGCCTTCTGGTTGGAGGTAGCAGAGGCGCTCTCAGAAATAGTGGAATCTCCAGTTGACCTGGACCCGCTTGCCCTGCTGTTCGGGGTCTGGGAAGGCGAGAATGTACGGAAAATGTCTAAATTTTTGAATGTCGGAGCTATTGTGGCTAAAAAATGCATATTACTAAACTGGAAACGGCACAGCCCCCCCACCCTCGCGATGTGGCTCACAGCCCTTACTTGGACACAAATACGAGAAGAGGACTACATTGGTTCCCTGCCACCCACATCGCGACCCAAAAATGTGTGGTCGGCATTCCGTACCTATTTGAACAATAGAGACGATGCGGAGGAGGTAGCACCCCCTGCCCACTCACCCCCCGTAACTACTTGATACTGTAATGTCTCTGTCTTGGCTGTCACACACGAGGATACTGTCCGACTGTATCATACTGTGTTGTATTGATGTCCATGTTACAGATCCGCTGGTTCAGCGCTGTGTGCCTTGTCCTGTGCCTGTCTTAACTTTCTGCCAATAAACAAATTTTTTAAAAAAAAGAAATTCGAAAATAGTGCTATTTTTCACGCTCCCCCGCCTAAAATAACTACCCCAATGCAACATAAGGGAAAATGTCTCTTGCTTTGCATGGCAAAATCTCCCTCCCAGCTGCTTCAGAATGTAGCTATGTATGCATTATCTGCCACAATTGGGAATCCCTAGACATGATTCATGTTGCAGCTTTTACTATTAAATATAATAATAATAATAATCTTTATTTGTTTTAGTACAAAATGAACTTTTACAAAAGATAGATATATCATAAATACATATTTACACAATACCAAATCGAAATCAAGATAACAATAATAGTAACATACATAACCATGTTTAAGAAATTTAAAATAGATAAAATTAAATGAAAGTAAGAAGAGAGAACATTCTTAACATTCTTAAAACGGAGGGGCAATCAATCTGACATTTTTCACCATTCATAACTATTACAAGGGTGGCTGTCAAGCTGCAAGTAAACAAAGTATTTGTGACCATAGGTTGAACAATGCAATATGAGCTGCATCAGAGTCTGTATTTAGGCTATAAGGCCAAAAATGGTCAGATGTGATGGCGTCGTAGTCACCAACGAACTGTCCCAACATAATTTGAACCCAACTCCACACATTGAGTTAGGACATGTCGTGGGCTTTCGAGTTCATCTATAAATGCGACAAGTTTGTGATTCTCTAAGCATTTTTGTATAGGCACCCTGGGCCACTAGCAGTGGAAGTTGGTTAGTTCTAACTACGTACACGCGGGTTTGATATGGTTTGATCAAAAAGTGCTGTGTCTTAAGGTATTTGTGGGAGACTCCCATCATAAAGGTATTATTATGCAACTTTTCCAGGTGTACGTAGTGATTCAGCCAGTGATGACGTTCCATCTTCCTCTGAAATATTTTTTTTAACATTGGGAAGCCTGTACCGCGTTCAAAATCTGGTACCCAATTGATCTTGCGAAAGCATTCTACATTAAGGCACTGGAAATCAGGTGATTTTGTTTTTGTTATATCTTTTTTGGCACTCCCAAGTATACTTAGTTAGGAACATTTAGGATTGGACCTTGATTTTATATATAGCAAACCACGACGTAGCATACACTGCATTCTCATTGTGGTCAGACATAATTCAAGTCGTAGTTAGGCCATAGGTGTAGACTAGGCAAGAGACAGAATTTTCCTCCAAAAATTCCCCTCTAGAACGACAAGCCACTTCAAATCAGGTATAGCCAGCGTATCAAGGCCGTATAAGATGGCAGGCACAAATCACTGATTGTATAGCTTGATGGTTTCAGCAAGGGAAAATTCTGCATTAGATTTGGTCAAGTGGTTTATAGCATAGGTCAGTTGACGGGCCTTATGATATGATAGGTTATTTATAACGCGCTTCTGTAGACACAGTAACTGCCACTCCACGCTGGTCTTCTTTTCCATCCTTTACTGAGGAATCAGTCCTCAAAGCCCTTCTCCAGATTGAATCGAGTGCGCCTTCAGATGTGGTGCCGCTACGAGATCTGAAGGAGATTACACTTGATCTTATTGGGGTGATTACAGAAGCGGTTAACATCTCCTGTCAAACAGGGTTTATCCCTCCGGAGTTAAAGGTTGCAACAGTCATTCCACTTTTAAAAAAGCCCTTGCTGGATCCCTCTGTTCTGGCCAATTTCCGGCCCAAAATCCCTTCTACCAGCTTTTATGAAACTCCTGGAAGCACTGGTCGCTCCTCTTTTGTCCTTGAATCGTCTAATTGTCTCGACCCAGCGCAGTCTGGGTTTCGGCCGGGCAGAGGTACCGAGAGTGTCCTGGTCTCTGTACAGGATGACCTGGCCAGGTTGTTTGATGCGGGAGGTGTCGGAGCCCTGATATTATTAGATCTTTCAGCGGCCTTCGACACAGTCGACCACCCTACCCTGATATCCTGCCTGGTCCAAGTCGGTATATCAGGTCAAGTCCTTGACTGGATTTCCTCCTTTCTGAAGGATAGATCTCAATCCCTTCTGCTGTCCCCATATCTTTCTAAATCTTCTGGTCTCACTACTGGCGTCCCTCAGGGTTCTGCTCCATCACCTATTCTCCTTCATATATACATCTGGGCTTTAGTGTGCCTCATCTGCTCTCTCTGCGTCAGATGCCATTCATATGCCGACGACACCCAGATCCTGATACGTCTAGATCTGGATCAGACTGAGGTGGCGTTGTGCCTTCACAGGTGCCTGTCCGCTGTGGGGGAATGGATGGGCCTTCACTGGCTAAAGTTGAATGGGGACAAAACAGAGATGGTGGTGGTGGACTCCCCTCCGGACCCTTCTCTTTGGATCTCAACTTTCTGGTCCTCTTCCTTGGGTTCCCTGCCTGTGCCTGCAGTGAAGGTAAAGAATTTTGGAGTTATGATGACAGCCACTCTCTCTCGATGGAAGCCCAGATATAATCAGTCTGTAAGACTGGGTTCTTACATTTGAACATCCTTCGACAAATTGTACATCTTATACCACCTGCCCTACGGCCACCGTTTGTGTCCGCAATGGTTGCTGGTCGTTGGATTACTGTAACTCTTTGTATCTTGCCTAGCCCAAGGGGCTGATCCACCGATTACAGCGCCTTCAGAACTGTGCAGTCCGGGTAGCGACTGGATCACCGTATGGTGCTCATATCCCTCCAGTCCTACGCTGTCTACATTGGCTGCAAGTGGCACAACATATCAAATTTAAGGCACTTTGTATTGTGCATCGGGTGCTTCATGGTCTTGGAGCGGAATATTTGCGTGCCAAATTTTATCGTTATCTCCCTACACGCCCTCTGAGATCTGAATCAGCTAGCTTGCTGTGTGTTCCATATTTTCGCCGCTCCCGACTGGGTGGACGTGCTTTTTCTGTGGCAGCAGCACATCTTTGGAACATGCTTCCTGCTGAAATGAAAAAAGTTTTATAACCGTCTGGCCTTTAGGAAGGCCTTAAAACCATTTATTTTCTGTTAAATATACATGGACCGATTATCAGTGGGTATCTGTAGGGATGTTCTTCTCTCTTTAGCGCCATGATGCTTTGGGGCGACTGTGCACTTTTCAAGAAGTCATAACATAACATAACAATACCCGAAGTTTGCTAAGGGTGGACCCGGGGTACAAACCTGTGATGCTTCATGTCGTCTTGCTTCCAAGGCGAGCACGTTGTCCCTGAGCTATACTCCCTTGCGTCTCTTTAGTTCAATAAGGCTATGGTAACTGCCTCCAGCCGATAGCTCAATTCCTAAATACACATAAGACTCAACATAATCAATAAGGCCAAGTTCCGTTTCTAGTCGAACCCTTTGTACCTTACCCCTGGCACGACCATCATTTGCGTCTTACTCATATTCATTGACAGCTGGTTTTTCTTGGTATATTCAACCAAGTTTTAGAATTTTGCTTTCATCACTGCTATAGTCCGATATATAACTACAAGATCATCAACATATAATATGGTAGATATAGCGGTATCACCTATTTTAACAGAACAGCCACAGTTCGAAACCAAATTTGGTGGAAAATCTGCTAGGTACAGCTTGCAAAGCTTTACCCAGGTAAAGGGTGCAAGAGAACACCACTGTTTAACCCCCATATTTATTTCAACCTTTGAGGACAGAGTTCCAGCATCATCCAAACGTACATAGACTCCAGTATCAGTGGGCAGCAAAATAAGTATATTCACGATTCAGTTAGGGCAGCGCATAGTTCTCAACTTTTGCCACAATATATCCCTATTTACAGAGTCAAAAGCTGCTCTGAAATTGATGAATATAAAATAAGTAACACTTACCTCTCGTTGCCGCTTCTTAAATCATTTTGTCTGGTACTCTGATATTGGGCCTCATTACAAGCCTGCCGGTACGGAAACAACGGTGGCGGTAACCCCGCTGCCATCATTGTCTCTGGATCGGCAGACTACGAGTTCTGCAGGTGGGTTGTGTCACTCCTGCCAGGTCTGACCTGGCGGGAGTAACGCCACCCGCCTGCAGACGGAAATGGAAACACCAGCACCGTTATTTACGGTGCCTGTGTTTCCATTGTCCCCATCCCCATGGAGTCTTATGGGACTCCAAGGGAATGGCGATCAACAGAATTATGCCTCCGAAATTACCCGGTTACCGGGGTTCTAATGCCCCAGTGATTCCGGCAATCACAGAGGCGGTAATTCATTCCAGGTCCGGCGGCAGCCTGCTGGTTTTTCCGGCACGGCTACCGCCGGACTCGTAATGAATGTCATTGTGTTCTGTTCTTGAACTGGGCCTAAAGCCGGTCTGGGTAGGATGCAAGATATTGTAACTCGTGACCCAATTTTGCAGGGCAGCTAAAACAAAGGTAGTAAACAACTTCCCAGTAACGTCAAGGAGAGAAGATAGTCTGTCATTTTCAGGCCTTTCTCTATCCCATTTTTTGTATACGGGGAGTAAAATTGCCTATTGCCAGAGGTCGGGGACCAACCCCTCTTTACAGATTTTACGAAAAAGGTCTCTAGAATCTTAGCCCAAATAACCGGGTTTCCTTTCAGGACAGCGTTTGGTAAACCATTGGAGCCAGGCGCTCTAGAGCTCTTTAGTTTGAAAATTGCCTTAAGAATTGCACTGGCGCCAATTTTCAAAGGAAAAGGCTCCTCACCGTTTTTTATCTCCCCCAAAGGGTGCCTGTACAAATTTAGTTTTAAGACAACTGGTCCAGTTGTTCGCAGGGATGCGGTTAACTATCTGTTGTTTTGAGTCTCCTTTTGCTCCTGCTAAAAGTTGCCATATTAACCTGGAGTTATTACCACATAATGTCAAAAACATCTGTTGCCACCCCAAGGTTATATTAGCTGTCCTTTTTCTCTTAAGCCAGTTCCGGTATTTATTTTTGATCTTCATCTTCCTTGCTTCTACCTCAAACTGCATACCCCCATTTGGTTGGCTTTTCTAATATGCCAACGCATTTGTTGTTTGGTGTCTCTGATGTCTATGTCAAAGGCGTGTTTATGTTGGGTAGAGTGTATGCTAATGGGTTTGTTAGCCATAGAGCCTGCTTTCAATGCGAGTAAATGTATGCGGGCAGCCATTTTGTTTGCATCCGTAATTGCAAACCTACTGGCTTCAAATTTTTAACACCCTATACGCTGCACTTGAGGACTTGTCAATATTTCGAGGTATCCAGCTTAACCTGTTCCCAGCATGGTTGATACCTGCAACCCGGGCACCGACTAGGCATTTTTTCAATTTACCCATATGCAGGGAAAGGGTCAGGAGGTGATGGTCGCTATATACTGTACCCAAGGCCACCAGTGATTCCACCTTCTCTGCACATAGGTTATTGGCACAAAAATAATCCAGTGTAGAGTGCCTATTTGCCCTCTGCCAGCTAAATTTGCCGGGTATATCCCAGGGGGTACGACCATTGAACATAACAAGGCCCCATTTCCTAAGTAATGAGATCCATTTAGAACCCTTACAATTACCGTGGCCTTCAGAATAATGCTGGTAGAGACCACTGACCGGAATTCGACTCCTAGTTCTTTGTCTATGCAACTGGCGTTTAAATCGCCTCCCAAAAGGAGACATTCATGAGTCTCAGTCATCACACAGTTATCACAGGCATTACCGATGTCTTAATGTAGGTATGTAGGTCATCTAAATGAATCAAGGTAGGTGGTGCATATACATTGATCAATAGTAAGTTCAAGGGTTTCCTGTCTCCAATGTCCAAACCCAGTTCAATTGCCAAATTGGTTGTACTACATATCGTTTTTATGCCATGAATGGGTAATGACTGCCTGACCGCTATAGTAGGCACCCTCCCCCACCCTCCCCCGATGGACGGCCCAGTGTCCCCTTTATGGCAAGTGACTGAAACAGGCAAAACCCCTTTAAGTAGATTTTCTTGGTCAACCATTACTCTAAAGCTTTTCTTTTTCACGGGAACACTTTCAGGGTAATTCATAAAATTTCGCAGAAAAGTGTCGCAAGCGGCTGGCGCACAGTGTCCACGCACAGCGTATTCATGGATTTTAGGCTCCCAAACCAGCCATGGCGCAGAGTATCGCAGCGACCCTGCAGCAGCGCCGGTAACGCCCCCAGGAACGCCCTCGCGCAAGGAAAAGCCATCAAAATCGCTAAATCATCGCAAAGGGCTGCGCTAACCCTGGACCAGTTGTTAGGGCTGCCAAACAAGGAACGCAAAGTGGGTAACGTTCATATCAGGGGAACGCGGGAAGTTTTACATGCGATTAGCCAGGGTACGTGTATGACAGGGGTATGCGTGACGTTAAACACGCGATTAGCCAGGGTACATGTATTACAGGGGTACGCGGGAATTTTCACACGCGATTTGGCTGGGTACATGTATGACAGGGGTACGCGTGAAGTTTTACACGCGATTAGCCAGGGTACGTGTATTACATAGGTGCGCGGGAATAATCACACACGATTTGGCTGGGTACGTGTATTACAGGGGTGCGTGGGAATTATCACACGCGATTTGGCTGGGTACGTGTATTACAGGGGTGCGCGGGAATAATCACACGCGATTAGGCTTGGTGGGTCCTCACAGGTGTACCCTGTATACCCTCCACGGCCCCTGCAGGCAGCCCACAAAACAGGGGACTACCCTGCACACCTGCTCATGTCTCCCACCCCCCACACTCCCCCCAGCAGTGTGGGGCACCCTCCACCAGGCCCCCACTCATGTCTCCCACCCACCCAAACCCCCCCAGCCACCATGGGCAGCCCCCACCAGGCCCCCACTCATGTCTCCCACCCACCCCCAGCCACCATGGGCAGCCTCCACCAGGCCCCCACTCATGTCTCCCACCACCCCCACCCCCCCCAGCAGTGCGGGGCACCCTCCACCAGGCCCCCACCCATGTCTCCCACCACCCCCACCCCCCAGCCACCATGGGCAGCCCCCACCAGGCTCACACCCATGTCTCCCACCACCCCCACCCCCCAGCCACCATGGGCAGCCCCCACCAGGCCCCCACTCATGTCTCCCACCACCCCCACCCCCCCAGCAGTGTGGGGCACCCTCCACCAGGCCACCACCCATGTCTCCCACCACCCCCACCCCCCAGCCACCATGGGCACCCCCCACCAGGCTCCCACCCATGTCTACCACCCCCCACCCCCCAGCCACCATGGGCAGCCCCCACCAGGGCCCCACCCATGTCTCCCACCACCCCCACCCCCCAGCCACCATGGGCAGACCCCACCAGGCTCCCATCCATGTCTCCCATCCCCCCACCCCCCAGCCACCATGGGCAGCCTCCACCTGGCCCCCACTCATGTCTCCCACCACCCCCACCCCCCCAGCAGTGTGGGCACCCTCCACCAGGCCCCCACCCATGTCTACCACCACCCCCACCCCCCAGCCACCATGGGCAGCCCCCACCAGGCCCCCACTCATGTCTCCCACCACCCCCACCCCCCCAGCAGTGTGGGGCACCCTCCACCAGGCCCCCACCCATGTCTCCCACCACCCCCACCCCCCAGCCACCATGGGCAGCCCCCACCAGGCCCCCACTCATGTCTCCCACCCACCCCCACCTCCCCCAGCAGTGCAGGGGCAGCCTCCACCAGGCCCCCACTCATGTCTCCCACCACCCCCACCCCCCAGCCACCATGGGCAGCCCCCACCAGGCCGCCACCCATGTCTCCCACCACCCCCACCCCCCAGCCACCATGGGAAGCCCCCACCAGGTTCCCACCCATGTCTCCCACCACCCCCACCCCCCAGCCACCATGGGCAGCCCCCACCAGGCCCCCACTCATGTCTCCCACCCCCACCCCCCCAGCAGTGTGGGGCACCCTCCACCAGGCCACCACCCATGTCTCCCACCACCCCCACCCCCCAGCCACCATGGGCAGCCCCCACCAGGCTCCCACCCATGTCTACCACCCCCCCACCCCCCAGCCACCATGGGCAGCCTCCACCAGGCCCCCACTCATGTCTCACACCACCGCCCGCCACCCCCCCAGCAGTGTGGGACACCCTCCACCAGGCCCCCACCCATGTCTCCCACCACCCCCACCCCTGTCACGCCCCCATCCACATCCACAAGCCCTCCTATTGCATCCCGTAATTCAATCAATATACGGCAGAATCATAGTACACAACAAGACACCACACGCACCTTCTCGCCTTCAGGTTTGCCGACAAGGGGCTGGCCGAACTCTGCGACGCTGGTTTATGCCTCGCTCTCCATTCCTGCATTGGGGGTTGCCGTGGAGACGCGCCATGAGCATTCCGCGTCTCCGCTGCCGACGCTTGGACGTTCTTCCTCCACGCGTCCAATCGCGTGTACGCCAATCACGTGTGTGAGTCACGTGATCACTGGGGCGAGCGTTCAAAAGTGACGCGCGAACTCCCATCCACGCTTCACAGCTGATCTTGGTTGGACTACGGACGCTGCTATCCTTGATCTTGGATTTTGCTTTTGGAGTCCGAACCGCTTCCTCTTTTTTACCTCGCCTGGACCTGCTTCTTCCTGGTTTTGACCTCAGCTACTCCCACGGACTGCTTCTTGGATTTCCCTTGTTTGGTACCTTGTCTTGAACTGCTCCCCCTGGACACAACCTTGGCTTTTCTCCTGGACTACAATTGGATTATCCTTTGGTTTGAACTCAGCTCTCTGCATCACGTGCCATCTAGTTTGGCTCACAGTACCAGGTTCCGTATCAGGTGGTGACTTCATCCTTCAAGTGCTTTGCCAGGTTGCAACCTTGTCGTCCACCCTGCCGGCCCCTCAGACAGACACCCTACATCACATTCCAGACAACCACTCAGGGTAAGCTCCTTATAGGTAAACATTTAGGATTGGGCACAGGGTGTAATGGTTATCTAACCCGCGTGTTTGCCTTACAGTGGTCAGGGGAAAACATCTTCCGGCATTCCTGGTTCCGGCTGACGACATTCACCACCTGTGGCCTCAAGGGCTGCTCGGGCAGTATATTGACTGTTTGCTCGAGTGGATCTTGGGGACAGAGGTATCATCGCCTACACGACCATCAAGTCCTGACAACCCCCCAGCCACCATGGGCATCCCCCACCAGGCCCCCACTCATGTCTCACACCACCCCCACCCCCCCAGCAGTGTGGGGCACCCTCCACCAGGCCCCCACCCATGTCTCCCACCACCCCCACCCTCCCAGCCACCAGCCACCATGGTCATCCCCCACCAGGCCCCCACTCATGTCTCCCACCACCCCCACCCCCCCCCCCCAGCAGTGTGGGGCACCCTCCACCTGGCCCCCACCCATGTCTCCCACCACCCCCACCCCCCAGCCACCATGGTCATCCCCCACCAGGCCCCCACTCATGTCTCCCACCACCCCTACCCACCAGCCACCATGGGCAGCCCCCACCAGGCTCCCACCCATGTCTACCACCCCCCACCCCCCAGCCACCATGGGCAGCCCCCACCAGGCCCCCACCCCTGTCTCCCACCACCCCCACCCCCAGCCACCATGGGCAGCCCCCACTCATGTCTCCCACCACCCCCACCCCCCAGCAGTGTGGGGCACCCTCCACCAGGCCCCCACCCATGTCTCCCACCACCCCCACCCCCCAGCCACCATGGGCAGCTCCCACCAGGCCCCCACTCATGTCTCCCACCCACCCCCACCCCCCAGCAGTGCAGGGGCAGCCTCCACCAGGCCCCCACTCATGTCTCCCACCACCCCCACCCCCCAGCCACCATGGGCAGCCCCCACTAGGCCCCCACCCATGTCTCCCACCACCCCCACCCCCCAGCCACCATGGGCAGCCCCCACCAGGCTCCCACCCATGTCTCCCACCACCCCCACCCCCCAGCCACCATGGGCCGCCCCCACCACCCCCCACTCATGTCTCCCACCACCCCCACCCTCCCCAGCAGTGTGTGGCACCCTCCACCAGGCCCCCACCCATGTCTCCCACCACCCCCACCCCCCAGCCACCATGGGCATCCCCCACCAGGCCCCCACTCATGTCTCCCACCACCCCCACCCCCCCAGCAGTGTGGGGCACCCTCCACCAGGCCCCCACCCATGTCTCCCACCACCCCCACCCCCCAGCCACCATGGGCATCCCCCACCAGGCCCCCACTCATGTCTCCCACCACCCCCACCCCCCAGCCACCATGGGCAGCCCCCAGCAGGCTCCCACTCATGTCTCCCACCACCCCCACCCCCCCAGCAGTGGGTGGCACCCTCCACCAGGCCCCCACCGATGTCTCCCACCACCCCCACCCCCCAGCCACCATGGGCTTCCCTCACCAGGCCCCCACTCATGTCTCCCACCACCCCCACCCCCCCAGCAGTGTGGGGCACCCTCCACCAGGCCCCCACCCATGTCTCCCACCACCCCCACCCCCCAGCCACCAGGGGCAGCCCACACCAGGCTCCCACCTATGTCTACCACCCCCCCACCCCCCAGCCACCATGGGCAGCCCCCACCAGGCCCCCACCCATGTCTCCCACCGCCCCCACCCCCCAGCCACCATGGGCAGCCCACACCAGGCTCCCACCCATGTCTCCCACCCCCCCACCCCCCAGCAGTGTAGGGCACCCTCCACCAGGCCCCCACCCATGTCTCCCACCACCCCCACCCCCCAGCCACCATGGGCAGCCCCCACCAGGATCCCACCTATGTCTACCACCCCCCCACCCCCCAGCCACCATGGGCAGCCCCCACCAGGCCCCCACCCATGTCCCCCACCACCCCCACCCCCCAGCCACCATGGGCTGACTCCACCAGGCCCCCACTCATGTCTCCCACCACCCCACCCCCCCAGCAGTGTTGGGCACCCTCCACCAGGCCCCCACCCATGTCTCCCACCACCCCCACCCCCCAGCCACCATGGGTACCCCCCAAAAGGCCCCCACCCATGTCTCCCACCACCCACACCCCCCAGCCACCATGGGCAGCCCCCAACAGGCTCCCACCCATGTCTACCACCCCCCCTGCCACCATGGGCAGCCTCCACCAGGCCCCCACTCATGTCTCCCACCACCCCCACCCCCCAGCAGTGTGGGGCACCCTCCACCAGGCCCCCACCCATGTCTCCCACCACCCCCACCCCACAGCCACCATGGGCATCCCCCACCAGGCCCCGACTCATGTCTCCCACCACCCCCACCGCCCCAGCAGTGTGGGGCACCCTCCACCAGGCCCCCACCCATGTCTCCCACCACCCCCACCCCCCAGCCACCACGGGCATCCCCCACCTGGCCCCCACCCATGTCTCCCACCACCCCCACCCCCCAGCCACCATGGGCAGCCCCCACCAGGCTCCCACCCATGTCTCCCACCACCCCCACTCCCCAGCCACCATGGGCAGCCCCCACCAGGCCCCCACTCATGTCTCCCACCACCCCCACCCCCCCAGCAGTGTGGGGCACCCTCCACCAGGCCACCACCCATGTATCCCACCACCCCCACCCCCCAGCCACCATGGGCAGCCCCCACCAGGCTCCCACCCATGTCTACCACCCCCCCACCCCCCAGCCACCATGGGCAGCCTCCACCAGGCCCCCACTCATGTCTCCCACCACCCCCACCCCCCAGCCACCATGGGCAGCCCCCACCAGGCTCCCACCCATGTCTCCCACCACCCCCACCCCCAGCCACCATGGGCAGCCCCCACCAGGCTCCCACCCATGTCTACCACGCCCCCCTCCCACCCCCCAGCCACCATGGGCAGCTTCCACCAGGCCCCCACTCATGTCTCCCACCACCCCCACCCCCCCAGCAGTGTGTGGCACCCTCCACCAGGCCCCCACCCATGTCTCCCACCACCCCCACCCCCCAGCCACCATGGGCATCCCCCACCAGGCCCCCACTCATGTCTCCCACCACCCCCACCCCCCCAGCAGTGTGGGGCACCCTCCACCAGGCCCCCACCCATGTCTCCCACCACCCCCACCCCCCAGCCACCATGGGCATCCCCCACCAGGCCCCCACTCATGTCTCCCACCACCCCCACCCCCCAGCCACCATGGGCAGCCCCCACCAGGCTCCCACTCATGTCTCCCACCACCCCCACCCCCCAGCAGTGTGGGTCACCCTCCACCAGGCCCCCACCCATGTCTCCCACCACCCCCACCCCCCAGCCACCATGGGCATCCCCCACCAGGCCCCCACTCATGTCTCCCACCACCCCCACCCCCCCAGCAGTGTGGGGCACCCTCCACCAGGCCCCCACCCATGTCTCCCACCACCCCCACCCCCCAGCCACCATGGGCAGCCCCCACCAGGCTCCCACCTATGTCTACCACCCCCCCACCCCCCAGCCACCATGGGCAGCCCACACCAGGCCCCCACCCATGTCTCCCACCACCCCCACCCCCCAGCCACCATGGGCAGCCCCCACCAGGCTCCCACCCAAGTCTCCCACCCCCTCCACCCCCCAGCAGTGTGGGGCACCCTCCACCAGGCCCCCACCCATGTCACCCACCACCCCCACCCCCCAGCCACCATGGGCAGCCCCCACCAGGCCCCCACCCATGTCTCCCACCACCCCCACCCCCCAGCCACCATGGGCAGCCCCCACCAGGCTCCCACCCATGTCTCGCACCCCCCCACCCCCCTGCAGTGTGGGGCACCCTCCACCAGGCCCCCACCCATGTCTCCCACCACCCCCACCCCCCAGCCACCATGGGCAGCCCCCACCAGGCCCCCACCCATGTCTCCCACCACCCCCACCCCCCAGCCACCATTGGCAGCCTCCACCAGGCCCCCACTCATGTCTCCCACCACCCCACCCCCCCAGCAGTTTGGGGCACGCTCCACCAGGCCCCCACCCATGTCTCCCACCACCCCCACCCCCCAGCCACCATGGGCAGCCCCCACCAGGCCCCCACTCATGTCTCCCACCACCCCCACCCCCCCAGCAGTGTCGGGCACCCTCCACCAGGCCCCCACCCATGTCTCACACCACCCCCACCCCCCAGCCACCATGGGCAGCCCCCACCAGGCCCCCACTCATGTCTTCCACCCACCCCCACCCCCCCAGCAGTGCAGGGGCAGCCTCCACCAGGCCCGCACTCATGTCTCCCACCACCCCCACCCCCAGCCACCATGGGTAGCCCCCACCAGGCCCCCACCCATGTCTCCCACCACCCACACCCCCAGCCACCATGGGCAGCCCCCACCAGGCTCCCACCCATGTCTACCACCCCCCCACCCCTCAGCCACCATGGGCAGCCTCCACCAGGCCCCCACTCATGTCTCCCACCACCCCCACCCCCCCAGCAGTGTGGGGCACCCTCCACCAGGGCCCCACCCATGCCTCCCACCACCCCCACCCCCCAGCCACCATGGGCATCCCCCACCAGGCCCCCACTCATGTCTCCCACCCACCCCCACCCCCCCCAGCAGTGCAGGGGCAGCCTCCACCAGGCCCCCACTCATGTCTCCCACCACCCCCACCCCCCAGCCACCATGGGCAGCCCCCACCCATGTCTCCCACCACCCCCACCCCCCAGCAGTGTGGGGCACCCTCCACCAGGCCCCCACCCATTTCTCCCACCACCCCCACCCCCCAGCCACCATGGGCATCCCCCACCAGGCCCCCACTCATGTCACCCACCACCCCCACCCCCCAGCCACCATGGGCAGCCCCCACCAGGCCCCCACTCATGTCTCCCACCCACCCCCAGCCCCCCCAGCAGTGCAGGGGCAGCCTCCACCAGGCCCCCACTCATGTCTCCCACCACCCCCACCCCCCGGCCACCATGGGCAGCCCCCACCAGGCCCCCACCCATGTCTCCCACCACCCCCACCCCCCAGCCACCATGGGCAGCCCCCACCAGGCCCCCACTCATATCTCACACCCACCCCCACCCCTCAGCAGTGCAGGGGCAGCCTCCACCAGGCCCCCACTCATGTCTCCCACCACCCCCACCCCCCAGCCACCATGGGCAGCCCCCACCAGGCCCCCACTCATGTCTCCCACCACCCCCACCCCCCAACAGTGTGGGGCACCCTCCACCAGGCTCCCACCCATGTCTCCCAGCCACCCCCACCCCCCAGCCACCATGGGCAGCCTCCACCAGGCCCCCACTCATGTCCCCCTGCCCACAGGCCCTGACAATCCTCAAGCATGGGCCTCATGGCCAGCCACCACAGCCCAAAGACACAACCAAGTATTACATGCACCCATGATACTACTCCAATGGAAACAATGTAAATCAACACATGCGTCTCACACACACACAATGGTTGCAAGTGAACCTGAAAACCCATATCATGACATGCATGAAAACAATGAGATGAAACCACACATTGAAGAATTAAAAAATCCAAATAATGTATTAATAACAACAGTAATGGCAATCAAAATTAAACAAAATACACAAGTAAAAAAAAACAAAATTAAGCTGGCTGTCCCTTTTCAAATTAAAATCAATAAATGATAATCCAAAAAAATGTCTTACAAAGTTCAAGTCCATAAAAAGGAAATGAAGGGAAAAAAGAAATAGAAAAACATTGCTCAATGGGAAAAAATATTCATAGTAAATAAAATGTCCAAATCCAAAGTCCAACTATGTACAAAGTATTCAGGGTCCATCATCCCAACAGAAGAAATGAAACCTACCAAAAAAGCTATCTAAAATGGAACTATATAGAAAAGGTGGAGCAGTGTCCGTCGACTCCAAATAAGAATAAACTATAAAGGAAACCTATCACTAAATAACTATATACAATGGCGGCGGGCCAGTCCAGCGGCTCACTTAGTGGTGTTCCGGGCCAGGGCATCATTGAACTCCTCGTCTATGTCCCGGAGGCGGTCCTGTTCCATGGCCCCGAGGGTCCGCAGGGACGCCGACATCTTCACCTCCAACTCCCTGCGGATTGCCTCGAGGCACTCGGCCCGCCTCAGGGCCCTCCGCATGGAGTTCTCTGCCCTGACCATCGTGAGCCGCGCCTCTTCCGCCCGCCGCGCTCCGCATCTATGGCGTGGCCCAACCGCTGCCACACGGAAGACACTTCCCGTCCAGGGTCCTCCTGCCCTCCGGCCGATGCCTGCCCCTCCGATGTTGAAGGCCCCGAGCTATCGTGGCTCCCACCTACAGCCTCCTGCTGCTGCAGCTGCTGCTGTCCATGTGCCCTGTCCGATGGTGCCTGCACATCCTCCTCCAGCTGGGGTGCAGTCGTTGATGTGGCCACCCCTGCTGGACGTCCGACTCCCGACTGTGGCAGGGATCTGTTGTCCACCAGCCTGGCCGCACGGTCGGAGGCAGCTCCATAGGGCACCCAGGTGACACATGGGTGGGAAGATGGCATGGAGGACGACTGGGGCATAGGGGGTTCCGTGGAGGAGGGGGTCGGAACAAGGTCCAGGAAACGGAGGAATCCAGCCCTGGTGAGCTGTCCCAGTGGGTCAACGCAGTCAACGAGCCATGCAAGAAGACGTGCAGACTCATCATGAAAAGACTGCAGGTCAGCTCGCATGGCCCGTTGACGCAACGCCACCCCACCCTGGACAGGCTCAACCTGGTGCAGGATAGCCACATCCGCGGGGAGAGGAAGGCCAGGTGTTGTAAGCCAATCCCCTCCCTGAAAACGGGTCTGGAGGTAGGCATCCCCGCTGGTGCAAGATGATGCAGTGACAGGAGCAGGGACAGGATTGCACACAGGCACCTCCGCGGTGGCCTGTGCTGCCTCCTGTCCCTGCCCCTGCACTGCGCCACTAGCACCAGTGGAATCCCCACCTCCAGACCCCACCTCTGTCGCTTGCACGGCCTCCTCCTCCTCCAAACCCCCCACCAACCTGGATGACTCCGTGCCATCTTCCTCCGTTGGGCCCTGTGGGGTCCCAGCTGCCCCTTCTGCTGCCGAGGAGTCCAACTCCAACCTCCACCTCTTGGACCTCCCCTCGGCAGCTGCCGCCTGGGACACGGCACCAGACTCCTCACTCCCCGACGAGATCAGAACCTGGGAGGGGATCCGGGCATTGCGTCTCCGGCTGGTGGTGCGACCCCTGCCGCTGTGCTCCACAGCACCTTCTCCGTCCTCTTCATCTGTTGACGCTGCAGACAGGGAGAAAGAAAACACAGGCATCAGGGCACTGTCCAATGGACTCATACACACATGACAGTCATACATGAGTGGCATTGGTAAACCTCAGACATGGCATCACAATCCCCAACACACATGTCATTTCAACTTGCACACATGAGCCATACCACAGGCATATTGCAACAGCCAGCACCATCCATTCACATACAACAGCATGAGCAGCCAAAGGTCATCCACACATCACATGCAACATAGGGAGTACACTACACATGCACACACACCACCAAACTTGCATGCATGTGTACACCTCCGCCAACTGTCGCAGTGTTCCGATCGACATCCATGTCACACCTGACAATCATTCCTCCACATCCTGTGCCATGCAAGCCCACACACACAAGCACCATCCATGTGTCACACATGAGACCCCTCGCATGTGTCACCCTCACGGCCCTGTACACCCCCACTACTTGCCCACATAAAAATACATGTTCAACCTGCACACTCCTGTCACACCACATGCACAGCTTACAATCAGTATGCATGTACACTTACCGCTCGACTCCAGACGGGTCTGCCTCTCAAGGACCTGGACGTGGAGCGCTGGGGATATGCGTTCCAGGACCCTCATCTGATCTTCCGACAAGTGGCCCCGGCGCCCCTTAGCATCCGCTGCCTTCTGGAGGCGCTGGGCCTTGTTGAGGGTCCTGGACCTGAAGTCCTCCCAGCGCTTCCTGACACGTTCGTAGTCACGGACTGCCACCTCCTCCACGTTGATGGCAGCCACGATGTCCATCCAGATCCGAGTCCGTCCTTCCTTGTCGGCGCGCAACCTTCCGAAGAGGGCATCATACTGCCCCAGGACATGCTCCACCAGGACACCAACTTCGGTGGCAGCGAAGCTGGTGCCCCTCTGCCTCCTTGGCCGGGGGTTGCCACTGGTGCCAGATGTTGCAGTGCCCGACATGGCAACCCCAGAGGCAGGAGTGGGTGGGCAACTGGGTCCTGGGGCTGGGCTGTGGGGCGATGGAAAAGCAGTCGGGAGTCTTCGGTTCCAGCAGGGGTGGTCACAGCAACAGCACCCCTGGCTGATGTGCAGGCAGCAAATGGCAGGGCACGTGGGCAGCAGGCAGTTAGGCAGCAGCAGATGGCAGGTGGGAGCGTGCTCAGCGCTCTGGGGGGCAGTAATTCGGCCTTCTGGGCAGGAGCGTGGTCTTCCGTGTGTGAACGCGTGCCCAGCTTGATATGGAGTGATTTTGCACGTGAAAATCCAGCACGTCTGCATGTAATTCGACGAAAGGCCCTTAGCGCGTAAGCGCGTCAGCACACATCTGTACATTCATTGGCCCAAAGGCCACCAGCGTATGCGGGTCTATGAAGTCACGTGCACGTTGAATATGGCACACGTTTGAAATGTTGCGTGTTAAAAAAATGAAAGACACGTCCGAGTGTCAAAGCGTGTAATTGGTGGAAATGGCCTTAGCGCGTACACGCGGAAGTGACAAAGCGTGTAATTGGTGGAAATGGCCCTACACGCGGAAGTGACAAAGCGTGTAATTGGTGGAAATGGCCCTAGCGCGTACACGGGGAAGTGACAAAGCGTGTAATTGGTGGAAATGGCCCTATACGCGGAAGTGACAAAGCGTGTAATTGGTGGAAATGGCCCTACACGCGGAAGTGACAAAGCGTGTAATTGGTGGAAATGGCCCTAGCGCGTACACGCAGAAGTGACGCTGGATGTGTGGGCCTGCATAAAAGGTACGTGTAGAACACCATTTCCTTGTACGTGCTTTTCGTGGAGAGCGAGTGGGTGAAATCTGTACTCGTACTCCCTGTTACCTCTGGCAGCTTTTTCTCTTTTTTCTCTTTTTCTGGTTTTCCTGGGCCTGTTCCCTCAAACAGCGTTCCCTTCTACTGTTGTCCTGTCTCCTCAGACAGCGTACAATTCTTCTTTTGGCGGGGGTGTTGCCAACGCGCAAACGCGCTTCTTTTTCACACTCTTTTTCCTGGCAGACGGTGAGTCACGCACGTATCTAACATCTGTGCTTGCCCCGTGTGTAGCCTACCCCTTCAGAGGTCATTCTAGGCTGCGTGTGACACGCATACGTTCATTCTTGTGTTACTGGGTGCCACAGCGTAGTGCAGGTTTTTTTTTCCACCACGTGGTCTAGGAGGGGTCTAGGAGGGGTTGCGTGCACGTCATCTCCCTTTTTTGGGCTTCCTGTGCGTTGCGTGACCCATCATCTTTCCCCAGGGGTCACATTCAGCCTTGCTAGAGCACTAGGGTACAATTACCATCTGGTAACCAACCCCTTTGACCCCCGATTGCCCAGGACAATAGTTTACAGCCACTCCCATATGCACATTAACATCAGTGCCATGGTTGGGAGGCGAGGAATCCGTAAGGGTGGCAAAGGTGGACGAGCCACAAGTGGTGGCCGTGGTGGATCCGGTAGGGGACGTGGTCGTTACTTGCAAGGTGACCCTGTCCCCCCATGTGTGGAGGACCAGTCAAGGGCACCCATAATCCCCCCCCGCCCTCCCTGGTTGGGGCTGATGTGGCTGACACCATCCATGCTCAGCCCTTGTTGGACCAGCCCATTGTGGCACCAGACCTGGCTGACTCCATGGCTGACTTCCAGGTCAGCAGGCCTATGACACGTGCGCTGGTGCACGTTGATGTCATAAGGCCACGTGGATCAGGGGCAGCAAGGTCATCTGCTGCCCCAAGTAGGCAGGGTGGAGAGGCTGCAGGGGCAGCTGCGGCTCCATCCACCCCAGCTCTCACACACCCAGCCAGGACAGTGTCGGTCCTAGTCCATCCTGCTGACATTCCCCCTGACACCATTACACTTGAGCCAATGCCTGCACCAACTTCCATGCTGAGTGTGCAATCCCACACGCATGATACAGAGTCCACCAGGGCTCCTGCCCCTAGTATCCAGAGCGGCGTAGGACACTCAGGATCACCACCACCTTCCAAGCGGAAGAGGAAGAGTGCTCCTCCGGCACAGGCTGATGGCCTAGACACGGCTACACAGTCCGGCCCGTCGAGGAAGCCCAGCTTCACGGATGCCGAACTGAATGCACTTGTCGAGTATGTGTCCGCACATGATAACGAGATGGTCATTGTTGCAGGATCCAAGACCACACCTGCACAACGCCAGGCACACTGGCAGACCGTTGCGGACATCGTAAGTGCCCTTGGAATCGTGAGGCGCACAGCCAATGATTGCTATAAGTGCTGGAATGACCTGAAGCGCAGGGCAAAGAATAAGCTGGCCTCAAGTCATGCCGCAACTCTGGAGGTGGGTCTCCAGTAGAAGACATGGAACTCACTCCACATGAGTCAGTCACTGGGACCTACGTCACCGAGGAACAGATCCAAGGCGTGAGAGATCTGCCTGATTATGAGGCATTGTCCGGTGAGTGCACATGCATGTGTGTGTCAACCATGTGCATGGTGTGTTTGTGAGGGCTTCTGTTTGTGTGCCAGGTGAGGGTGTGTGCGCCTGAGTCGTTTGGGTCACCCATGTGCTTCATGCAATACATTCTGCGCAGCAGCATTTGGCCATAGCAGTATCCCTTCTGCCAACAGTAGACATCTAGCCCAACAGCACGCCAGTTGCCCTTGAAGTGTCACCTTGCCACAACATTGTTGCTTATTTTTCTCTGTTCATTCAGGCAGATTGTTTGCATTCGACCACTTTTACTAGGCATTTCTCAGTCCTCTAGTCACATGTCTGACATGGCTATGGTAAAGTGGAGTGACTTTGTTACCTGGATATCATTTGTTTAGACATGTCCCTGTGCAATCGGACCATTTTGGACTGGCAGCTCCAGGTGAAAAATCAGACCTGTTTGAATTAGAAAAGCTATTACATGAGGGAACTGGACTGAATGAATAAGTGCTGCCCTCCTATCCATCTTCACTCAATAGCAATGGTACATGCCATCTGTGTGATGGCATGTGTATTTCACCTGGCAATCACAGGCCAATGTGTGATGCCACTGCCAGGCAGCATGCAGAAAATGTGTTCATCTTCCATCTTGTGTGCCATTTGCCTGCCCTTCATACGCAGTGAAGGTGCATGCATGGGAGGGTTTTAGTCATGTGGGACATGTGTCAATCAAGTACTGGTTCTGTTGCTTCTCAGCCCTCATTGTGTGCCATGGTGCTAATGCCTGTTTCCATTTGTTTGCTTTTATGTCTTTGCAGGGGAAGACGCACCTGATACTGCTGGGGTTGTGGAGATGGTACAGACCCAGGAGGGGTCCGAGGGCCGACCACCAGTGAGGGACGTGGTGTGGTGGTGGGTGAGAACCCACAACTGCTGCAGGTCATGCTCTCAAGGGGTGTGGCTGCACCTCCCCCGAGTTGTACTCAGGTGTTGATTCGGATGATGAGACCTAAGTGCCGTCGCAGGTGAGTGTTCCTGGGAGGGATTCAGTTCTGTCCCACCCACCTGCACCAGGGTCAGAACCCTCAATGGGGATGTCAGTGTTGGCAGCTACGCCTTTGGTGGTTACGGATGCAGGGTCACACTCTGCGACATCTGATCCTGTTCCTGGGCCAGCAGATCAGAGGGGGAATGCAGTCCTGCAGCCTCAGGCAGTGCCGGCACAGCAAGGCGCAGTTCGCCTTAACCCAGACAGGTGTGGTGCCCGCCGACGTGGTGGCCGTACGCCACCTGGCAATACCGCATGGGAGCAATCCATTTACAGTATGGCAACCCAACAGGCAGCATCATCAGAGATGATGGCTCAGGCCATGGATAGGGTGTCCACTTCCATTGTCCCCCCCGAAAGGCTGATGGAGCGACTACAGCAGGCAACCGACTCCATCTGCCAGTCACACAGGGAGGACATGTTGGCGTCCAACAGGGACAGGCGGGAGGCACTGGCGACTCTGCAGGAAGCCATCTCCATAGAGTCCGAGGGCCACAGGGAAGCCCTGAGGCTGGAAATCCTTCACCTCAGGACGACTCTTGTTGAGCTTGAGGCTTCAACAAACCGAAGGACAGAACAGCAGCTGGAGCGTCTCACCCGTACGCTCTCAGCTGAGATGCAGGCAACTAGGGCGGAGGTCCGGGCATCCCGTGAGTTGTTGCATGGGGACCTCCGCACACTCATCCTCCAGAACGAGACCTACTACACCCGCATGCTTGCAGCCATGGAGGAACAGACTAGGGCCTTGCGTGGGCTGCCTCCCATAGTGCAACCACCTCCGGATGCAGCTGCACAGGGTGATAATAGCGACAGCAGTGATACTCCCACAATAGGGTAGCCGTGTGGGCCATGAGCCCATGGAGGTGTTTTTTTTCGCAAAATCCACACAGGTGGGTTTTGGTGTGCACCTTGTCCTCGGACCTCCTGGGTGGCCTCCCCAACCCCCCCCCCCCGGGCCCATTAATGGCCATTTTTGATTTTTTTATTTATTTTCTATTTATTTTATTTTATTTTTTATTTTTTTGGGACAATGTGTTGCCTTGTGTGGCTCCCGTGGGCATACGCTGCATTGTGGTTGGGCACATGCAGGCTTGTCATGTATTTGGTTCAGATGCTTGGGTTTTTGTCACACAGACCCCTCCTGCTTCCCGTTTCCATGGGCTTGCAAAGGGTGTGCCCAAGTGACATTGACGTACATGGTGACATTGGACTCCCATTACATGTGTGGGTAGTCTAGTCAATACTGTGTATACAGTCCTAGTGCATATTGCTGTTGTGTTGTACACTGCATGTTGCATTGATGTGTAACTCATCATCCGTGTCTACCTCCTTAGTTGCAGGTCCTTTCCTCATGTCTACACAAGGCCCTCTACTTTGGAGATGGGGTCCATGTTGGCAGCAGTGCACCTACAACTGTACATGGCGGCAACACTGTACAGTTGGAAGTGGTGGGAGTGCAGGCATTTCCAGGTGGGGAGACTACTAATTCCTTACATTCGTAATGTCATATTAATGGTAGTTTTGAGGGTCAGTAGCTGATAAGTGTTTTTGCTAAATACCTGCTCAAGTGTGTTGTTGGTCCTGCATTACTGTGAGCATTTCAGGTGTCGCGAGTTTCAATTAGGGACACTGTACATTGTGACACTTGTGTCATGTTGTGGGGATTACTTTGTTTACCTGCACATAGCATGACATGGCACGGTGTGTCGTGTGGCGGTGCTGGGGATGGGTTGGGTGACATGGCACTGTCCTCATGTTGCATTTTGCAAGTGGGTATTCATTTTAGCTGCATGAATGTGTTTTTTCACGAAACTGCATTGGTGGTGTCTGTGTAGGTAGGGATGCACACATTGTAACACTTCCAGGTGAACAATCTCAGGCTGATATGGTTTTGACGGTTGATTCTCCAGACATTCAGGATTAGTGTCAGGTTGAGTCATCATTGATTGTCAGATGGTATGTGCCAGGGCAGTGTGCACTCCACAGGGGTGTGATTTTTATGTGAAGTAATTAGCCACTAGCTGTGTACGGGCTGCCTCCCCCCGTGCCCTTTCCCCTCCCATGCGCAGTGGGCATGCATGTGGTTGGGGATGTGGGGGCACGACCATGTCCACGGCCAGGCCCCGGCGTGTTGCAACGTTCTGCAGGACACATGCTGCCACTATGATCCTGCACACTACTGGGGGAGCGTATAACAGCTGCCCGCCAGAACGGTCAAGGGAGCGAAAGCGTGACTTAAGCACTCCGAATGTGCGCTCCACTATGCCCCGGGTTGCAATGTGGGCTGTGTTATATCTTACCTCGGGTGGCGTGGTGGGGTTCCGAATTGACGTCATCATGTGGGGGCTGAGAGGGTAGGCACTGTCCCCTGTGGAGGTGGTTATTGGTATCATTGGTGGGGTTGTGACCTGGCTCAGTATCTGACATGCATGCATGTGCAGTGGCATTCATACTCACCAAGCAGCCATGTATCGCCATGTCGCCCAGCTTCTAGGTCCCGGCTTAGGGTGGACATTCGGTAAATGAAGCTGTCGTGGGTGGACCCGGGATAGTTGGCATATACTGAGGTGATGATTCCCTTGGCATTACATACTACCTGCATGTTGATGGAATGCCAGTGCTTGCGGTTCCTATAGATGTGCTCAGATGCCCTGGGGGGACGTAGAGCCACATGGGTGCAGTCGATGGCACCTAGCACTTTGGGGAATCGTGCCACACCGTAAAAATCCAGGGCGGCAGCATGCCTTTCTGCAGGTGTTCTGGGCAGGTATATGTGCCTGCGGACTGATGGGCGTGCAGTGATGATGTTCAAGAACTGGTGTAGGCAGCGTGACTGCATGGCCTGTGACACCCCACCCACTATGGCACTTGTCCGCTGAAATGATCCAGTGGCTAAGAAGTACAGTACATTGAGGACCTTCTCCAGGGGGCTGAGTGCTTGGGAGCACAGGGTGGGTGATGTGAGGTCATCCTCCCACTCACTCACCAGGTCCAGTATTATGTGTGGTGGAAACCTGTACCTCCCATACACCTGGTCATCAGGCATCCCGAAAAGGCTGGTTCTGGGTGTGAATATTCTGGCCCTGACTATCCTCCTCCTCCTCCTTTGGTAGCCCACGGCCACTGCTGCTAGGAACGGTATATTCATCCTGGCGTCTGAGCTTGTTATTTTTTTGCGCGCAAATTTATGCGTCGTGGGTCGACGTATGCCTGCTTCCTACTGGCGTACGTGTTTCTTTGCGCGTGTTGTAGGTGAGCATGTGAAACTTCCTGCGCACCCCTGAAATCCAGTACCCAGGCCAATAGCGTGTGGAAATTCCCGCGCAACCCGGAATACATGTGCGCTGATGTACTCGCGTGTGAAACTTCCCACGCACCCCTGAAATCCAGTACCCAGGCCAATAGCGTGTGGAAATTCCTGCGCACCCCGGAATACACGTGCGCTGATGTACTCGTGTGTGTAAGTGCCCGCACACCCCTGAAATACACGTACATAGGCCAATCGCGTGTACGCGCACTTTTGTCCAATTACACGCGATGACACTCTGACGTGCAGTCTTTTCACGTGTGCTCCATCATCACGTGCTATGAGGGAAACACCCGTGCGGGTCACGTCACAGACGTGCTTACGCACTGAGGGCCTTTGGTCCAATAGAATCGCGTATGCGTGCTGACGCGCTTACGCGCTAAGGGCCTTTCCTCGAATTTCACGCTGACGTGCAGGATTTTCACGTGCCAAATCACTCCGTATCAAGCTGGCCACGCGAAAACACACGGAAGACCATGCACCTGCCCAGAAGGCCGAACTACTGCCCCCCAGTTCCCCGAGCAGCCTCCCACGTGCCATCTGCTGCTGCTGCCTGCCTGCCTGCTGCCACCGTGCCCTGCCATTTGGTGCCTGCACATCAGCCAGTTGCTGTGTCCACCCCTGCTGGAACAGAAGACTCCCGACTGGGATAACATCGCTCCACAGCCCAGCCCCAGGACCCAGTTGCCCACCCACTCCTGCCTCTGGGGTTGCCATGTCGGGCACTTCCACATCTGGCACCAGTGGCAACCCCAGGCCAGAGGGGCAGAGGGGCACCAGCTTCACTGCCACCGAAGTTGGTGTCCTGGTGGAGCATGTCCTGGCGCAGTATGATGCCCTCTTTGGATCGTCCCGCGCCAGCAAGGAAGGGCGGGAGAGGATCTGGGCTGACTGTGTGGTTGCCATCAACGCGGAGGGGGTGGCAACCCTCGACGTCCAGAAGATCAAGAAGTGCTGGGAGGACTTGAGGTCTAGGACCCTCGTGAAGGCCCGGCGCCTCGTGGAGGTGGGCCGGGGCCGCATGAGTTCCATCCAGATGAGGGTCCTGGAACGCGTACGCCCAGCGCTCCACGCCCAGATCCTTGAGAGGGAGACCCGTCTGGAGTTGAGCGGTAAGTGGCCAAGCATTGCTGTGTGAGACAGGGCATGTTGCGGTGTGCTGGTTGTCTGATACTTGCCTGTATGTGTGACATAGGCCATGTATGCATGTATGTGTGCAGGGACATCATGGTAATGCATGTGCCACCAGTGATGTGTGAACCACATGGTTGTTGCATGTGTTTAAATGCGACATGGGGAGCCCTATGCAGATTTTACACATGAGAGCATGCCAGTCTCTGTTCCTGGACATGGGTGGGGGTGAGGGATGGGTGCTGATGCCAGGTACATATATGGTAGCCATGTCTGTGTGCCTGACCTGCGTGTCTGTGACTTGTGAATGCCATGGATGCATGACACATGTGTGTGACAAAGCACAGATTCACTGATGCAGCCTAGTTATCCTTGTATCCGCTGTGTTTGGGGTGTATGAGGCCAGATGGATGTGACTGAGGTGAAGTGTGTGCATGTGATAGGCATGACCCATGATGCATGTGAGTTCCATATCATTGTATGTTTCAAGAGTCCATTGGACATGTATGGAAATGTCCATGGCATGCACCATGCCTGTTACTGTGTGTGTTTTGCCTGGACTGACCCATGTGTTGTGGAGAGACATGATGGGAGTGTACTTTGACAGTGGTACGCATCTGCTATTGCTTCCTGTCTAGGGGACCATTGAACAGTACCCTGATGCTTGTGTTCTATGTCTCCCTCTACGCAGCGGCTAGTGAAGAAGAGGGCGGAGACGGCGCTGTGGAGCAAGGCGGCAGGGATGCCCCCACGGCTGCAGCGGAAGGGGTGGGTGAGCCCCCACAGGGGCCTGCTACGGTGGAAGACGGTGAGGAGCCATCCAGGTTGGTGGTTTCCACAGAGGAGGAGGAGGCCGCCACTGAGGCACACATGGGGCCTGGTGGGGGCATCCCTGCTGGTGCAAGTGGTGCAGTCCAGGGGCAGGGGCAGGAGGCAGCACAGGTCACCGTGCAGGGGCCTGTGCATGTCGCTGTCCCTGACCCTGTGAGTGCACCACCATGCACCAGCAGGGATGCCCCGTCCCAGGCCCGTCCGCAGGTAGAGGGGATGTCCATGTCACCTGACTCCCCTCCACCTGCGGACGAGGGGACCCGTGGCCGTATGGAGAAGGTCCTGATTGGGGTTGCGATGCGCGCGGGTGCAATTCGTGATGACGTGCGTGCTTCCCGGGAGGAACACGCACGTCATCACGAAGAGCACCGTGCCGACATGGCCCAATTGGGATCTTCCATGTTCGGGGGTTTCCTGCATGTGTTGGCCAATCTGGCGGCCCTCTCCTCCTCTGTGGAGGCTATACGCCGGTCGTTCTCCTTGCCGTCTTCTGGCCCAGATGCCACCAGGGCCCCCTGTGGACCTGCCCTGACCAATGCAGCCAGCTCGGTGGGGATCCCATCCCTGCCACAGTCGGGAGTCGGAGGTCCAGCAGGGGTGGACACCACAGCAACTGCACCCCAGCAGATGGAGGATGTGCCGGCACCATCAGGCAGGGCACGTGCACGACGGCGTCGGTGGATTCCATCAGCCTGGATGCCATCGTGCTGGCAGAGGCAGTTGCGTCGGAGGCAGCAGCAGAGTCAACGTGGGAGGCATCATGGCTCGGGGCCATCAACATCGGAGGGGCAGGCATCGGCCGGAGGGCAGGAGGACCCAGGACAGGAAGTGTCTTCCGTGTGGCTGCGGTTGGGCCAGCAGATAGGTGCGGAGCGGCGGCGGGCGGAAGAGGCGCGGCTCACGATGGTCAGGGCGGAGAACTCCATGCGGAGGGCCCTGAGGCGGGCCGAGTGCCTCGAGGCAATCCGCAGGGGGTTGGAGGAGCAGATGGCGTCGTCCCTGCGGACCCTCGGGTCCATGGAACAGGACCGCCTCCGGGACATAGACGAGGAGTTTGATGATGCCCTGGCCCGGAACACCACGGAGTGAGCCGCTGGACTTGCCCGCCGCCTTTGTATATAGTTTTTTAGTTTTAGGTTTCCTTTGTTTCTTCTTATGATTTGGAGTCGACTGACACTGCTCCACTTTTTGTATATAGTTGCATTTTAGTTAGGGTTTTTTTGTAGGTTTCCTTTGTTCAGTTGGGCTCATGGACCCTTGGATGTTTTGTACATAGTTCTTCATTGGATTGTTTTATTATTTTTTTTTTATTTATTCTCCATGGAGCAATGGTCTTTGCATTTATTTTTCTCTCTCGGATTGATTTTATTTTTAATGTGACTTTGGACAACATTTTTTTTGGATTTGGATTTGTAGTTTTGATTTTTTTGGACGGACATGCAGCTTATCTTTTTTTCATTGCCATTGTAGTTTGAGTGGGGGCCTGGTGGAGGCTGCCCATGGTGGCTGGTGGGTGGGGGGGGGGTAGTAGACATGGGTGGGAGCCTGGTGGGGGCTGCCCATGGTGGCTGGGGGGTGGGGGTGGTGGTAGACATGAGTGGGGGCCTGGTGGAGGGTGCCCCTGGATGCTGGGGGGTGGGGATGCAGGGGGACATGAGTGGGGGCCTGGTGGAGGCTGCCCATGGTGGCTGGGGGGTGGGGGTGGGTGGGAGACATGAGTGGGGGCCTGGTGGGGGCTGCCCGGGGGGTGGCGGTGTGTGGGAGACATGAGTGGGGGCCTGGTGGAGGGTGCCCATGGTGGCTGGGGGGTGGGGGTGGTGGGAGACATGAGTGGGGGCCTGGTGGAGGCTGCCCCTGCACTGCTGGGGGGTGGGGGTGGTGGGAGACATGAGTGGGGGCCTGGTGGTGCTGCCCCTGCACTGCTGGGGGGTGGGGGTGATAGGGGCCATAAGTGGGGGCCTGGTGGAGGGTGCCCCTGGATGCTGGGGGATGGGGGTGCAGGGGGACATGAGTGGGGGCCTGGTGGAGGGTGCCCCTGGATGCTGGGGGGTGGGGGTGCAGGGGGACATGAGTGGGGGCCTGGTGGTGCTGCCCCTGCACTGCTGGGGGGTGGGGGTGATAGGGGCCATAAGTATGGGCCTGGTGGAGGGTGCCCCTGTATGCTGGGGGGTGGGGGTGCAGGGGGACATGAGTGGGGGCCTGGTGGAGGGTGCCCCTGGATGCTGGGGGGTGGTGGGAGACATGAGTTGGACATGAGTGGGGGCCTTGTGGAGCTGCCCCTGCACTGCTGGGGGGTGGGGGTGATAGGGGCCATGAGTGGGGGCCTGGTGGAGGGTGCCCCTGGATGCTGGTGGGTGGGGTTGGTGGGAGGCATGAGTGGGGGCCTGGTGGTGCTGCCCCTGCACTGCTGGGGGGTGGGGGTGATAGGGGCCATGAGTGGGGGCCTGGTGGAGGGTGCCCCTGGATGCTGGGGGGTGGGGGTGCAGGGGGACATGAGTGGGGGCCTGGTGGAGGGTGCCCCTGGATGCTGGGGGGTGGGGGTGCAGGGGGACATGAGTGGGGGCCTGGTGGAGGGTGCCCCTGCACTGCTGGGGGGTGGGGGTGGTGGGAGACATGAGTGGGGGCCTGGTGGAGGCTGCCCATGGTGGCTGGGGGGTGGGGGGGTGTTAGACATGGGTGGGAGCCTGGTGGGGGCTGCCCATGGTGGCTGGGGGGTGGTGTGAGACATGGGTGGGAGCCTGGTGGAGGGTGCCCCTGCACTGCTGGGGGGTGGGGGTGGTGGGAGACATGAGTGGGGGCCTGGTGGTGCTGCCCCTGCACTGCTGGGGGGTGGGGTGGTGGGAGACATGAGTTGGACATGAGTGGGGGCCTGGTGGAGGGTGCCCCTGCACTGCTGGGGGGTGGGGGTGATAGGGGCCATGCGTGGGGGCCTGGTGGAGGGTGCCCCTGGATGCTGGGGGGTGGGGGTGGTGGGAGACATGAGTGGGGGCTTGGTGGAGGGTGTCCCTGCACTGCTGGGGGTGGGGGTGGTGGGAGACATGAGTGGGAGCCTGGTGGGGGCTGCCCATGGTGGCTGGGGGGTGGGGGTGGTGGTAGACATGAGTGGGGGCCTGGTGGAGGGTGCCCCTGGATGCTGGGGGGTGGGGGTGCAGGGGGACATGAGTGGGGGCCTGGTGGGGGGTGTCCCTGGATGCTGGGGGGTGGGGGTGCAGGGGGACATGAGTGGGGGCCTGGTGGTGCTGCCCCTGCACTGCTGGGGGGTGGGGGTGATAGGGGCCATAAGTGGGGGCCTGGTGGAGGGTGCCCCTGGATGCTGGGGGGTGGGGGTGCAGGGGGACATGAGTGGGGGCCTGGTGGAGGGTGCCCCTGGATGCTGGGAGGTGGGGGTGCAGGGGGACATGAGTGGGGGCTTGGTGGAGGGTGCCCATGCTGGCTGGGGGGTGGAGGTGGGTGGGAGACATGAGTGGGGGCCTGGTGGGGGCTGCCCATGGTGGCTGGGGGGTGGGGGAGGGTGGGAGACATGAGTGGGGGCCTGGTGGGGGCTGCCCATGGTGGCTGGGGGGTGGGGGTGGGTGGGAGACATGAGTGGGGGCCTGGTGGGGGCTGCCCATGGTGGCTGGGGGGTGGGGGTGGTGGGAGACATGGGTGGGGGCCTGGTGGAGGGTGCCCCACACTGCTGGGGGGGTGGGGTGGTGGAAGACATGAGTGGGGGCCTGGTGGGGGATGCCCATGTTGGCTGGGGGTGTGGTAGACATGGGTGTGGGCCTGGTGGAGTGTGCCCCACACTGCTGGGGGGTGGGGGTGGTGGGAGACATGAGTTGGACATGAGTGGGGGCCTGGTGGAGGGTGCCCCTGCACTGCTGGGGGGTGGGGGTGATAGGGGCCATGAGTGGGGGCCTGGTGGAGGGTGCCGCTGGATGCTGGGGGTGGTGGGAGACATGAGTGGTGGCCTGGTGGAGGGTGCCCCTGCACTGCTGGGGGGTGGGGGTGGTGGGAGACATGAGTGGGGGCCTGGTGGAGGCTGCCCATGGTGGCTGGGGGCTGGGGGGTGGTAGACATGGGTGGGAGCCTGGTGGGGGCTGCCCATGGTGGCTGGGGGGTGGGGGTGGTGGGAGACATGGGTGGGGCCTGGTGGAGGGTGCCCCTGCACTGCTGGGGGGTGGGGGTGGTGGGAGACATGAGTGGGGGCCTGGTGGTGCTGCCCCTGCACTGCTGGGTGGTGGGAGACATGAGTTGGACATGAGTGGGGGCCTGGTGGAGGGTGCCCCTGCACTGCTGGGGGCTGGGGGTGATAGGGGCCATGAGTGGGGCCTGGTGGAGGGTGCCCCTGGATGCTGGGGGGTGGGGGTGGTGGGAGACATGAATGGGGCCTGGTGGAGGGTGCCCCTGCACTGCTGGGGGGTGGGCGGGGGTGGGAGACATGAGTGGGGGCCTGGTGGAGGCTGCCCATGGTGGCTGGGGGGTGGGGGTGGTGGTAGACATGGGTGGGAGCCTGGTGGGGGCTGCCCATGGTGGCTGGGGGTGGGGATGGTGGGAGACATGGGTGGGGGCCTGGTGGAGGGTGCCCCTGCACTGCTGTGGGGTGAGGGTGGTGGGAGACATGAGTGGGGGCCTGGTGGTGCTGCCCCTGCACTGCTGGGGGGTGGGCGTGGTGGGAGACATGAGTTGGACATGAGTGGGGGCCTGGTGGAGGGTGCCCCTGGATGTTGGCGGGTGGGGGTGGTGGGAGACATGAGTTGGACATGAGTGGGGGCCTGGTGGTGCTGCCCCTGCACTGCTGGGGAGTGGGGTTGATAGGGGCCATGAGTGGGGGCCTGGTGGAGGGTGCCCCTGGATGTTGGGGGGTGGGGGTTCAGGGGGACATGAGTGGGGGCCTGGTGGAGGGTGCCCCTGGATGCTGGGGGTGCAGGGGGACATGAGTGGGGGCCTGGTGGAGGGTGCCCATGGTGGCTGGGGGTTGGGGGTGGGTGGGAGACATGAGTGGGGGCCTGGTGGGGGCTGCCCACGGTGGCTGGGGGTGGGGGTGGGTGGGAGACATGAGTGGGGGCCTGGTGGGGGCTGCCCATGGTGGCTGGGGGGTGGGGGTGGTGGGAGACATGGGTGGGGGCCTGGTGGAGGCTGCCCCTGCACTGCTGGGGGGTGGGGGAGATAGGGGCCATAAGTGGGGGCTTGGTGGAGGGTGCCCCTGGATGCTGGGGGGTGGGGGTGCAGGGGGACATGAATGGGGGCCTGGTGGAGGGTGCCCCTGGATACTGGGGGTGGGGGTGCAGGGGGACATGAGTGGGGGCTTGGTGGTGCTGCCCCTGCACTGCTGGGGGGTGGGGGTGATAGGGGCCATGAGTGGGGGCCTGGTGGAGGGTGCCCCTGGATGCTGGGGGGTGGGGGTGCTGGGTGACATGAGCAGGTGTGCAGGGCAGTCCCCTGTGGTGTCGGCTGCCTGCAGGGGCCGTGGAGGGTGTACAGGGAATACCTGGGAGCACACAGCCAAATCGCATGTAGAATTTCCCGCGTACCCCTGATATACACGTACCCAGCCAAATCGCGTGTGGAAATTCCCGCGCACGTACCCGGCCAAATCGCATGTGGAACTTCCCGCGCACCCCTGAAGTCCACGTACCCTGCCAAATCGCGTGTGGGACTTCCCGCGCACCCCTGAGATCCACGTACCCAGCCAAATCGCGTGTGGAAATTCCCACGCACGTACCCGGCCAAATCGCGTGTGGAACTTCCCGCGCACCCCTGAAATACACGTACCCTGCCAAATCGCGTGTGGGACTTCCCACGCACCCCTGAGATCCACGTACCCAGCCAAGTCGCGTGTTGAACTTTCCGCGCACCCCTGAAATCCACGTACCCTCCCAAATCGCGTGTGAGACTTCCCGCGCACCCGTGAGATCCACGTACCCAGCCAAATCGCGGGTGTAAATTCCCGCGCACGTATCCGGCCAAATCGCGTGTGAGACTTCCCGCGCACCCCTGAAATCCACGTACCCTGCCAAATCGCGTGTGAGACTTCCCGCGCACCCCTGAGATCCACGTACCCAGCCAAGTCGCGTGTGGAAATTTCCGCGCACGTACCCGCCCACATCGCGTGTGGAACTTCCCGCGCACCCCTGAAATCCACGCACCCTGCCAAATCGCGTGTGATACTTCCCGCGCAGCCCTGAGATCCACGTACCCAGCCAAATCGCGTGTGAAAGTTCCCGCGCACCCCGGAATACACGCACACGTTATTTTTCAGTCAGCGGGTGTCCGTGTTTGTGGGTACCCCTTTGCACGTCATTTGTCCTGGAGGGCCACAGTATAGGACATTCATCATGGCTGTATATAGGTGCTATTTGTTGGCGCACCTTTTGGCGCACATTTATTACAGGCGCAGAGACGCTACCGCCTGCTTTCTTGTGGCGGTCGTGTTTGTGCCTGTGCGCTGGTTTGACCGTGCGCTTTTTTGCCCTATTCGATTCCATGAATACGTGTTGTAGGCGAGCGTGTGGGCGTTCCGCGCACTTGCACCCTGTACTTCCCCCGTGACGCCCACATTTTGGCAAGTTGTTCCCCATTCCGAGTGTTACGCCCCGTGTTCCGCCTACTTTTGTTGTGTGCGCCGCGCTATGTGCGATTTTTGCTGTGGCCTGTGCGATTTTCGCTGTGACCTGGCGCACGCCGTTAGATGGCCTTTGCGCCAACGTGCGCCGCGCACTTTTTTAGTGCACATCCGATGGTTTTCTCGCGCACGGCCTTCCATGAATCGATGTGCGCTGCTTTTCGTGCGATTTTCGCACTTGCACTGCGATTTTCGCTATTCCACTGCAAATCGCACGTTTTTGGCCACTTGCGCCGCGCTAATTATTCCATGAATCGGCCTGTTTGTTGTTATTGTTCTTGTAAAAGGAAGGCAGCAGGTTCTTGCAAAAGGAACATAGCGCCGTTAGGGCTCACAAGATGGCTGTGCCCATGTCTGGTCCAGGTTGCCACCTTCAGCGATCAATTAGGCTGTACTAGATGCCTCAACAAAAATGTCCTGAACCATTCCCAATGCATAGCGTCTTCAGGTAGTGATGGGGGGGAATTGCCAGTACCCAACGCTGCGGTTATAATTGGGGTTTGGACCCTACGCCCCAATCGGATTGCTGCCAGTTCTTCTTGTGGCTGTTTGAGACTGGTGTGTATGGCACTGTCAATCAGATATCCTGCATTCTCTATTTCCACCTGATGAGCGCTTACAAGTGCTGAGACTTCTGGGGAGATACAGTGCACCCGCATGTAGTTTCCTCCTCGAGTTTTAACAGGTTCAACAAAATTAAAGTCAGACGAGGAGAGCATTTGTAGGTCAAGCACTCTTTTACAGACCAGTGCCACATCAGATCTATTAGTGGCTGTCAGTAAAGGTCTGTGCGCCTCTCCCAAACATAAACATCATAGGGTCTAGGCTGGCATTACATGGGCCCACCATGGGGGGCGCTGGATGGGTTGCACATAAAGCTGTGGTAGGTTGAATCGGTGGCGCCACAGTTGAAGGGCCTTGAGAAAGACTATCTTGTGAAGGGCCCGTAGGGAGAGGTAGGCAAGATAACAGGGCCATAGGTGTTGATGTAAGGTCTTCTTCTACAATGTGCGTTTGTGAATGGGCGACATCAGCAATCAACCAACTGGTAAGTGTACTTGCCGATGTTTGCCTCTTTTACCTTGTGGTCTTCTACCTATCCCTCTTGTTTCTACCCTGTGTATGTGGACGGATAGCCGAATTAAGATGATCCACACACTGAGATTTATCTAGAATCGCTTGTGACGATGTAGTTGCAGCTTGTTGGTGTGCCTTCACCCGTTTGGCTAAACTTCTTTCCTTGTGTGTCATATAGACGGTAACATCCAATTACTAATTTCCGACCTGTTGGTGGTATGAAGTAGGCTTCCAGAGGGCCCTTGTGCCCCAGGATTTGTAGGAATCTGTTGTAGCAGTAGATCACTCATGGGATTAGTTCAACTGTTCAATGATGAAGCCATTACTGAGAGGTTTAGCGTCTGGTGCAGAAACCTGTTTGCCAAGCGATTGTACTTCGTTCAAGGAATCTTGTACTTCGTTCAAGGAATCTTGGTTGCAAACTGAACTGCATCGGAGTGCACAATATTCGAGTCATGGGGCTCCGCACCTCCACTGTGTCATGGGGAGCTTTCATTGCTGACTTCCAAAGGGGTACTAGGGAACAGGTTGGGTGATGCAGAGAGGTGTGGATTTGAAGTTGGAGGGTGAATTGTAGCAGCAGGGTGGGTGGTGAGAGATGGGGTCATGTGAATAGGGACCCGACTCTCTGTTTCAACAGATTTCTCCCCCTGTTATTCTCCAAGGCACTTTGCATGGTACAGCATAGACCCAACAATGAGTTATTATCGATGTCACCATAGTCCGATCTAGTTTGATTCAAAAGTTCAGTATCCGTATTGGTAGTACGGACCCGTTGGGTTGTGTGTGCACCTTCCGTTAGATTGTAATAGTCTGTGATCTCTTTCCCCTCCACAGGGAGAGGGGCATGTATATCTGCCAGTACCACAACATTCGGTTTTTTGACTAAACCCGTGCGGGCAGGCACAGATTTCTTTCCAGGATTCAGCACGGGCAAGGATCTTGCAATAAGGCTTCCTCAAGCAGGAATTCTTCATGTTGGAGGCTGATTTACTCGGCACCACGGAGGTCGCACAGATATGTAACACAGGTCAGAAAGAGGAAAAGAGGAGGTCAGGGAGGGAACCAAAAAGATGAATAGTAGTGATACTGGAACAATCAGCGGCCCGAGGTATTAACCAAACTCAGGCCCGGCAGTGGACACGATATTATTGCTTAATGAATACTTAGATATCAAAGACTGATAAGACTCCTTGTAATGTTATTTTCTGTGATGCCAATTCTTTTGCTGTTAGTGCATATGCAAATTAGGAGGTTGGCATGTCTTATGCTGCATAGACCTTTAGAAAACCCGGGCCTGCAAAATTATTTTGCATTCTCTCCACGCCCCTCTTCCTTGTGCCAGTACTCACCTATGAGTCCTTGCCTCCCCTACAGGAAGATTTCTTTTCTTTTTTTTCTCGGAGGCATAAGCACCTCCTAGTTACCCACAAGACACCAGTTCTTTTTATCCTGTCTCTGGCAGGGACTGGATTCTCCTGGTGTGGAGCCCAGGAGTCATCATTGCAGTTTCCTCTGTAGTGGCGTCCCCTGCGCGACGCCAGCTGACTCGCAGTGAAGTATGCGTTTCTGGACTCCCTCCAGGGCTTGGGGCCCGGTTGAGTGGATCTTGCCGGCTAGGACGTAATGCAGGGCTTGGGGTACTTATGTGTGGCAGTTTTTTGTGTGTGCCGGCTTCGGTGGTATTTAGTATGGCTGTGCCGAGTGCCATGCATTATGGTCCACAGCCCCCTCCCCTCTTCCTGATGGAGCCTGGTTGAAGGCATGGTTTTCACCGGGTTTATGCTGGCCTGGGAGGTCTCGTATCCTCCCGGAAGGCCTGACTTGGGGCGGGCTGGTCAGCATTTCTGTGCTGGTTACCGCTTCTCACTGCTTCCTGTTTTCCTTCCTGTTGCCTGGAGATGGTTTCTGCAGTGACGGGCCGCTGGCAGTGTGGGTTGGTGTTTGTTGTTCTATAATTGGCAAGCATTCTGAAAAGTGAAGACATGTGGACTCTCCTGCTGAGTCTTGGAGTCCTGACCGACATCACGCATGAAAGAAACTCAAAAAACCCAAGGCCTTGAGGTTTTCTTTCTCACAGAAGGAGATCAGAGAAGTCCTTCTGAAGCAGGCCATCAAAGAGCATGAGTATTCTAGGGGCAGGCACAGGGCCAGTCCCTCCTCTTCGGCTTCATCTTTCTCTTCATCCTCCTCACCCTCCTCACCCTCCTCTGCTTCTATCTATTCTTTAATAGGGTCTGATTCGGATGATGAGGCCGAGGGTAAATATCTATCCCGGGATGAAGTGGAGACTCTGCTATCCAAGGTTTGGGACTCCATGGGGTTTTCCGTACCTGTGGAGGGGGATCACTCTTCTGACACCTAAAATACAGCAATATAAGCATAATCCAAAGCGTGGGCTTCCCCTGATATCAGATATAAAAACAAAGGTGCTCCGTGAATGAAAGAATGCCGAACACGTCTCCATGCTGTGTTTCATGGAATGTCTCTATCCATTTAAAGGGGCTGAGGACTTTCTCCCGGACACAGTGGCTATCAATGATATTCTGTCCAGTTTTGTGGGCCATAGCTCCATGGCTGTGTAGGATGCTGATCTTCAGGACCCAGTGGACGGTAAGGCAAATGCTGCACTGAAGAAGGCTCATGTGGGTTCACATCTAGCACTGAGGGCCAATGTCTACAGTTCATATACGGCAGAGACGGTTCTGGGGGGCTTCCAGCTTCTCCGTAAGGCAATGGAAGATGGATCAGACTGCGATCCTCCGCTTGAAGATATGCGGTGCCAAGTCCAACTCCTTTCAGATCTTTCTGATGATGGCATCAGGGGTGCCTACATGGAATGGGGTTTGCGTATCTGCTCGTCGCCAGCTTCATTTGAGGGACCGGAAATCCGACAACTCTTCAGCTTCCCTTTATGGGCAGTAAGCTTTTCTGGGACTCTCTGGAAGACAAGGTTCACCGGGTGTGCCGGGCTGACAAGCACGCTGACAGATTGCAGCTTAAGCTGGCTCCTACGGTTTGGTCCTTCCCTTTGGATTGAAATCCGCTCCAAGAGTCTTTACGAAGATGGTGGCTATGTTCGGGGCTCATTTGCATCTGAATGGGATCCAGCTGTTCTGTTCCCATACCTGGACGTCTGGCTGATCATAGCAGATCCCTGCTGCACTGTTTAATCTCACATTCTCCTTGTCTGTCAGTAGCTCCAGGAGTGGGGCTTCCTGCTCAACTGGGAGAAGTCTCAGTTGGCCCCTTTACAGGACCTAGTGTGCATCTGGGCTCGGTTCTGCCCCCAGGAGTGGGAAAGTTATTCTGCCCAGGGCCAGGGCTCACTGGCACCAGTTGCTCCTTTCCAAGGTCCTTCAACGTCCCTGGGCGGCTGCACAGGAGCTCCAAGTGGTTCAGGGGCACATTGCTTCTTGTGCTTTTCTGGTCCCTGGGCCAGCCTCCATCTTCTGCTTCAATTGTCACCCTCCTCACAGTCTCTCTGGCTACGGGTACCGATTTCAAGCGACCTGTGCATTGCTCTGGGTGGTTGGTTGATAAATTCCTCCCTGCTGAGGTGCGTGGAGTTGGATCGTCCCCCTCTGTGGATATGACCACCAATGCCAGCGGCTTAGGACGGGGAACCTCCCAAGAGTCTCTTTCTGATCAGGAGCATTGGGACGTGGAGGGGCTCCATCGGTACTCAAATTGGAGGGAGTTGGTGGCCATTCATTGGGCTCTCTTGTGGCTTGCTCCCCTCTTACAGGGCCGGGCTGTGTTGATTCAAACCGACTATTCCTCTGCCATGGCCATTGTCAATGATCAAGTGGGTTCAGGGTCCAGTGCCGAAAATTCTCTGGCAGGGTACATTAGGGTTTGGTCTGAGCAGCATTTGCTTTCTCTGTAGGCGGTACACATTCGGTGGGTGGAGAATGTGGTTGTGCATCATCTCAGTCGGTTGTTCCCATTCTGCCCGGAGTTGATATTATCCGATCATTTCTTTGCGGTTGTTTGTTGCTGGTGTTGGATCTCTTTGCTTCCACCTCCTTGACCAAGAGCCCAGGTTTTGCTCACGGTTTCCGTCAGTAGGTGTATGGGGGGTGGACGTCTTGAATATCGAGTGGCCTCAATGTCTCCTGTATGCCTTCCCTCCTCTTGCTTTAATTTCCTGGTTGGTACAGAAAATCTGCCTAAGTTCTTCTCTGATGATCTTGGTGGTTCCCTTTTGGCCTTGCAGGGGATGGTTTCTGTTGCTCATGGATCGCTGGGTGCTGGAGGTCTGCAGGATTCCCTGGCTGGCCTTGTCCTCAAGGGGTTCCGGAGACCGGATTTGCCTGTGATCCGCTGGTCAGCTTGGCTCCTGGGAGGGCAAGGTTGTTGACTTTGGGTTTCTCAGCTTCACTGATGTGTCGACGTGGAGCCGGATGGGAGGGGCCTTGAGTTTGCCTAGCCCTGTGCAGAGGTTGGGGAATTGCCTCGTGATGTCAGACTGTGTGACCAGGTTCTGCGGCTGGTGGCATGCGATTGAGCCAACTGTGTTTCTCGTGATTGTGCTCTCGGAGGTCGCTGTGATGGAGTCTCCCGTCCTCACGTGTATTTCAATCAAGCCCAGGCGGGATGCCGTGTGATAGCTGAGTAGGCATCGGCTTCTGGCAAGTGACCGGATAATGTGTATTGTTGTGTCTACTTTCCGGCCATTTAGGAGAAGGCGTTGTGTGAAGCATCCTACCGTCGGTAGGGGGGTGGTAGCTCCCCACTGAAATATCCTTGAGCGAGAGTGTTCGAGTGCTGGTGGGTCCGGTAGTGCGGCATAGTCCTGCTCGCCCATAATGTTGACGGTAGCGATGTAATCAATCATGAACTGGAATTTTCCATAGCTCTCAACCATTTATGTTGCAAAGGCGGGTGAAAACACCCGATTTTAGTTTTGGCGGGTGAGAGGCCCATTGAAACGAATGGGCGTGAAGGTGGCTTGGCGGGTGAGTCAGCTGTTTGCAAGGCGGGTGTCACCCGCCAAAAGCGTGTGAGTTGAGAGCTATGAATTTTCTGTTTCCCATTTTGATGGGGATTTTTGGGGCTTCTCTGGCCTCTTCAGTGTCAAGTACGAGGTTGACAAACTCGTCATGGTCGTAGCGGTCATATGGCATGTCATATGCGGCTCCGTGCTCCTCCTGGTAGAAAGTCTCGGGCCCATATTCCTCTGGTGGATGATCATATTCGTCTGTGAAGTATCTTGTTCGGTCAGCTTGCTCCGGCTGTAGTGGATATCCTGGTGTTTGGTATTCGTCGATGGCCCGGACGTATCTCCTTTGCCCCTGGCCTTGTTGGTAGTATCTGGGTTGAAAGTATCGTGGGGGTGGTGGACGGAAAACCGGCCTGGCAGGCGTTTGGTGTCTCACAGGGGGAAATGGTATGCCTTCCCGGCATACTGAGTGAAAATGTCCTTCTCTTCCGCAGTTCGTGCATCGCTGTGATAGCGCCGGACATGAGCCTGCATGCGGAAACGACATCCCACAACGATAACACTGTCTCTGTTGGCGGGGAGTTTGGATGGATTGAGTTCTGTATGACTGCGGCCCTCGGTCACCTGGGCGAGCTGGTTGAATAGTTGCGACCAGTTCCGCTGCGTCCTGCTTGGTGTTACTCGGGTTTCCCATGGATGTGGCTTGGGCATCAACCCTTTCATGTATTCGGGCGAGTTCGCTCACTTCCTGGATGGTGAGGGGTTTCTTCAGGAGCTGTTTTTTGAGCACCGGGGATAGATAGCCTTCGATGACCCTTAATCTTATGGCTTCCTCCAACGAGAAAGCGTCAAATTGGCAATTTGCGCCTTTCACTCTTAGGCGGGTTATGAATTTGTCAACTGTCTCCTGTGGCATTTGGGTGCATTTGTTGAAAAGATAGCGTTCGTAGTCACGATTAACCTCTATGATGAGGAGTCTATCTAGAGCGTTGATCAAGTCCTTGAATGTGTTCTGTTCAGCTGCAGGGATGGTCTTGACCACCGTCTTAATCTCACCCCCTACCAGGTTGAGGAAAATGTCCCTAATGTTGGGGGAATTACCATCACCAGACCCCCTGACGTAGTGCTTGAAATCTTCCATCCAGTCGGTCCATCTGGGCCCCTTCGTGGCTTGTGGAGTCATGGTGAAGGGCGGTGGAAGTCGCAGCTGAATTGGCTGTACAATATGGGCTGGTGTAGGCGACCCAGGGTTGGACCCTGAGGCAGATGCCGGCGTGCTCATGGTGTCAGGAGCTGGGTACAGCACTTGTGTATGGATCAGTTATGCTGAGAGAGTGGTCCGCCAGGTGTGGAGAGGGGTGGCACACGTCCTTGCTTCAAACTCGCCAAATGTTCTTGATGACATTCAACAAAAACAAAACATTTTTTTTTTTTTTTTTTTTTTTTTTTTTTCGTGGGCGTGGGCGGGCTATGCCAGCACGCCACGCAGTGGAAACGCTGAAACTCCCTTGGGCAGTTTCTGGGGGGGGCTCGTCGTAGTGCCGTGAGAATCAGGCGAGCCTCCAACGTACAACGTCAAGATATGGCGCAGCTGCAGGGTACCTGTGGAGCGGCCTCTACTTTCTGGCCGTGTAGGAGGTTAACAGGCAGAGGGAGGCGCAGGAACGTTCTCAAATGCGCTTGCAGCGCGGAGGCGGCAGGAGATCAAACGGAGGAGAGCTGGCGGACTGCCGGCAATGTTGCGGATGCACTCGTAGCGCAGGACGTGGTGGAAAACCACAGGAGGACGGCGGACTGCCGAAGGAGGACTCCGTGGGCGCACGGGGATGGTCCTCGTCGCCAGTGTTGCACGGTGGCGGCCACGGAGAAGGAGGACGCGGACACAGGGATTGTGGAAGCCTCTTTATTTCTCTCCCTTCAAAAAGTACTGCCGCTCGCGCGCCTTACCCATAATTCCCCCTTTTCCCCGGCCTTCCGCCGTAAGCTGGCTCCGCCCCCACAACGGTGGGGGCAGCACTCCTTTAACCCTTGGGGTGCTCGGTAACAGGTGGTAGAAACCATTCTGCATTCTTGGCGACCTGGTACCTTGAAGGCCTATGATTGGCATTGGGCCCATTTTCTCAGCTGGTGTGATGGGCCGGAATTTCTCCCCATTGTTGTGGTGTCCCAGGGATGTTGCAGTTTTTACAAGATGGTTTCGTTAAGGGGTTGGCAGTGGCCACTTTGTAGGCTCAGTAGGCTGCATTGAAGACCTTGTTAAAGGGTTACAGTGTTCCTCTGTTCGATTTGGGTCTGCAAGCCAGTTCCTTAGGAACCTGGCTTCTTCTAGGCCACCTGTGTGTTCGGGTTCTCCCTCTTGGGATCTGCCCCTGGTTTCGTGTTTTCTTTAGTTGGCTCCCTTTGAACCATTTGCCATTGTTGATTTTAAGCACCTTACGTTCAAGACGCCTTTTCTGGTTGCCATCACCTCTGCACGTGATCTGGGGAGATTGGGGCTCTACTTTGCTGTCCTCCTTGTCTTCGTGTCTTACCTGACTGCTTGGTGTTGCATAGCTCTCAACCATTTGCATTGCAAAGGCGGGTGAAAACATTGATTTTGTTTTTGGTGGGTGAGAGCCATTGGAATGAATGGGGGTGCAGGAGGCTTGGCGGGTGAGTCAGCTCTTTACAAGGCGGGTGCCACCTGCCAAAAGCCTGTGAGTTGAGAGGTATGGTGTGCTGTGTAATTCCTGGTTCTTGCCTAAAGTATCATTTAAATTTCATCTGTCACAGGAAGTGGTCCTCCCAGCCTTTTTTCCTGACCCGCTGTCCCCGGAGGTGTTATGGTACTCCCTTGATGTGCATCGTGCGATCCTGTAGTATCTGTCCCTGGCGGAACCTGTTCGGCGTTTCGATAGTCTTCTGGTGACTTTTGGTAAGTCTGTTGCGGGGAGGTAGGCTTCAGTTGTTTCCTTTAGTTGCTGGATTAAGTCAGTGATTTCTATGGTGTACTTCGCCTGTGGTCTTTCTGTCCCTTTGGGTGTGCAGGGTTGTTCTACCAGGGGTCTGGCTGCTTCCTGGGCAGATGCACAGGGTGTTCCGTTGCATGGTCGCTACCTTAGCGGACCCCAATACCTTTATTACACATTACAGGCTTAATGTGGGCAGTTCATGGGATGGTTCCTTTGGTGTGGGGTTGCTGTCCGTGTCCCAGCTGTAATGGTCTGTTGTTCAATTGCCCAATAAACGTAATGTTTTTGCATTGATTCCTGGGTGTCTTCTTGCTTTTCTGCTTTCTTTGGACCCTTCCACTGGGTTTGGCCTCGGTATCCCTAATATGTGAGTACTGGGACGAGGAAGAGGGCCGTGGAGAGTAATGCTAGATTACTTTCTGATAATCTTCATTGCTCCTAGTCCTACACTTCCTCATCACAGTACTGTCATCCCTCTGCATCCTCCTGTGGTGTTGAAGGGCATGGATTCTGCCCAGGCTTGCTACGTACTGGGGTCTTGTGGGTAATTAGGGGGTTTATAACTCTGAGAAGAAAAAAAAAACATTTTCCTGTACTGTAGGCAGGGCCTCATAGGTGTGTAGAGTGGGACTGGGAGTAATGAAGATTGTCAGTAAGTAATGTGCGCACAACGTGCCACCTTAATTCAAGATGGGGGGGGGAGCTGCATTCATACCACTTTCCAATATATTGTGAGTTTGTTTTATTGCGTGGTTTGCCTGCATGACCATAAGAGGAGTGTAGTTTGAGCTAAGCAATGTATGAGCATGCCATTGCTCCTCCCCTACGCCGTCCCTCCGCCACGCCCCTTTTCTTCGTGCGCCCGCCTCCCTCATAAGAGGGGGGCTCTGTGGTATTAGTCTTTTCCCTCCTATTGGTCGAGCAGGTCCCATTTCCTAGTACGTGCCTGTCTGGAGAAACGCTGCGTGTGACGCGGGCACGCACTTCCGCTCTTTCACTCAACTATGGAGTAATTCCCCATTTCTCGCTGTCCCGCCAAAGACCACGTGACCAGATGTAAGCGCGCGGAACTGCCGGTGGCAGCCAATGAGTGAACCTTCACGCGTCCCGCCTTCTCGTTATGCCCCATTTCTCACTTCCTGCTTGGCGCTGCGTCCTGGTGGAAGGAGAAAGAAGTTGGACGGCATTATGTCGCCCGAGTTGTTCCCCATTTTCCCGCCCATCTTTACTGCACCTTAAATCCCCCAATGAGGCGGGCAGAGCCATGCGCCTGGCCGGGAAGTTACTGACCCGGGAGGTGGCTGCAGGAAAGAACGCACCCCAGGAAGGGCTGGGAGGGCCTCCGCTCAGCTCAGCTCAGCTCAGCTCAGCTCAGCTCAGCTCAGGTAGGCACGGGCGGAGACTGGGGCAATCCCTGCAGGGTTGAGGGGTGTATGCCCCCTGTAAGACGCATGGATTTCTGCTGAGATACTGCATATCCAGAGCTGGCTTCAACACTGCATCCTTGAACTTGTATCCCTGAGTTTATAATAGGGGGGGCTGTGAGAGAGAATCCAGGACTGCAAGTCCCAGAATGCAAAATTAAAACAAGGACTGGGCCAGTTTCAGAGTCAAGGTAAAGGGCCCCTTGGGCAGTGTTGTGTCTGGGCACAGGGCCCTGGCACATTGTTGCTTGGGGGGCACCCAGCTGGCATATCCCAATTGAAGGGGTGTCCTGTGAGACCTGGGGCCACCCAGGCCAATGCGCCATTCCACAACTGAAGTTGCCCAGCAGTGGCTCTGGTTCACCAATGCAGAGTTGCCCGGCATGGGCTCTGCTAACCAGAGTTCAGGAAGGACAGTGTTGCCTAGCAGGGGCACTGTCATCCACCTGCAGACTTAGTGCCAGGACAGCGCTGCAAATGACAACACATCGGGCAGTAGACTGGTAGTTCTAACCGATGAGCGGTTGAGCTGTCGTTCTTCTTGTTAATGGATTGTATCTATCAGCTGTGATTATTGGAAAACTAAGGCTTGAGCCTCATTACTCTCGGTTTAGCATGTAGTCATGTGTTTGGCTTCTTCATGGTCTGTGTGGACTTGTCAGAGTGGGGCTGGTTTCTTAGTGTGTTTGCTGTGATGGGCCGGGAAACCTATGATCCCTTTTATAAGTGTAGTCACATGGTCACTGACATATGACACTCTCGCAAGACCTAGCAGAAACTGCTAGTTTCTTAAAGGGGTGGCACACACACTCCTTTTTCATGACCAAACATCGATGGGCATCATGATAAAGCAACAGTCACGAACAGTAGTGATTGCCTCACTTGGGAGCTATGCGGTTAAAAAAAAAAAGGTACATACATTAAGCCTTACATGTTATAGCCCTCACACGATGCAACATGAGATATAGTGTCACCTATTATTTCTTTGATCACATGTGGTTAAAGACCATTCTTAACCCCACAGAGCTGCTTAACCATTGCCGGAGCAACGGCTGTAACACAACTGGACTATTGTTATGGTCTCTTTGCAGGCACGTTAAAAAAGAACATTAATAAACTCAAAATAATCCAAAACAAAGCCATTCGAGCGGCCCTAAACATCGCAAGGAGAGACCACATATCAGCTGCTAGAAGAAGTGCATTGGCTCCCCATTAAAGAAAAGTCATTTTCAAAACTCTAATCGACACATGTTGGAGCAACTCAGTACTGCAATACCTAACCCAGAAAATTGAGATCCAATAGATGGTAAGGTCCACCTATGCCCACTACCTCACCGAACCTAGGAGCGAAAGGAGGAGGGGCAAACTTCCCAAAGATAGTCAAACACTGGAACTTATCTCCCCACTGAACTGAGAGCTCATGCTGGACATTCTGCAAAGCTCTAAAAACGTGGCTTTTCACTTAACTGATAAGCACCCACTCTGGCCTCTGAACACTGTTTGCTGTCCTTAATCTCCTATTCATGCTGTTCTATCCTTTAATCAGAAATGTACTATTTAGCTCGCTAAGCTTGTATCTGGTCTCGCAACAGCGGCCTGGTGCCTCAGGGTTTGGGTGCTTTACCAATGTTATATAAAGTGCCCAGACCTGGGTCCACTTTAAGTCAGCCAATAAATGCAGGATCGCAGCTTCAAACAAATAAAATTACTGGGGCCACTTTAGCATTTTTAATAAGATGAAGACTCCCAGCATCAAATGTTCATCATCAGTCAGTCCACTTTAAGCAGTTCGGGCAGTGCAGCACAACAGTTTCACCTTGCACGCAACATTGCGGCAGCACAGCTTCACATGACATTTTACCTGGGACCACTTTAAGCATATACACGACATACACGTGCGCAGCATCACAAAGGCATGTTACTGATTCCACTTTTGGCACTTAAGGAGACGCAGGAAACTAGTTTATAGTTGCACAAGCATCAGCTCTGGACAGTCAAACCCACAGTTCAGGGGCCAGTAAAGCTGCACCAGGGGCCACATCGGCCTAGTCCATTGATGGCAGGGACAGGCGGGTAGCCACTGGTGGCAGGTTGTCTGGGCCACATTGCTTTTTCAGCTGCCTCAGGCAGGAGCACCGTTCTTTCTTTAGCTCTTACCCTGGAGCTTGCATGCAGCACTTTCCTTTCCACCTTTCAGGACTGGGTTGTTGTCGGGGCACTGCCAGTAGCAGAGGGCACACACGATTTTTCATTGAGCTGCAATGCTCTAGTGCTATGCAGTTCATTTCTTCCTTTATTTACCTAAAACTAGTGTGGCAGCGCACCCACCAAATGTATTTGTTCCCTTTTCTTGTACAGTCACCACCACTTGGTCCAGGATCTTCGGAGGGCCATTTGCATTATCCTTGGCGACATAGATGGTTTTATTGCTTTCACCACCATGCAACCTGTGATATTGGGAGATAATTAAGGCAGGGGGGGCTCACTAACCACGGGCAGACACGTCACTTCACCCCCCCCACCCCTTTTTGCAAAACACTGCTGTCAGAGCACAGCATAACTCTCCCCCAGGTGGCCAAGGAATGTGAAAAGACCATATATATTTGTTTTCATTGCCCCGACATGGAGTGCTGCATTTAATTTCACCGCCGGATGGCCACAGAACCCTCATTTACATATTTTTTTTCATGCTCTGATATGGAGCTGCTGCACAATTCACCCCCAATAGGCCTGGGATGTGGAGGGGGCCCACATTTCCCTTGCGCCGATGCACAGCGCTTTGTCTTTCACAGCCAGGCGGCTGGGTACACTTCCCCAGCGTGGGCACTCTCCTGAGGTGTGAACTAGTCAACGGAAACGGCTGTGCCACTCCTCCAGGTGGCAGCACTGCAGCTTGCCGAGGAGAGGGAGGGGGCAAAGCACTCACTGGAGCAGCTGCCTCCTTGACTTCCGGCTCACTCCGGGAACGAGCAAGCACCTTCCATTTTTGTTCACGCTTGGTCGGTAAAGCCGCAGCACACACCTCTTCTCTGCGGCGGACACCGATTTTCCACAGTTTGGCTTTGGGGCTGGCAGGGGGGGTCCCAAACATCCTTGTCGCCATTGTTGTGCCTTGATCCAGGGCACCCAGCTGATATGCCCACTTACAGGGGGGGGAGCGCCATGTGAGACGTGAGCGCACGGTCTGCTTGTGGCTTGGGGGCACCCAGGCCAATGCAGCCTTCTGCAACTGGAGTTGTCCAGCAGGGGCTCTGGTTCACCAACGCAGGGTTGCCCGGTAGGGGCTCTGCTAACCACACAGGAAGGACAGTGTGGTCTAGAAGGGGCACTGTCATGGTAAGAGGGACATGAAGGGCTAGTCCTCCACCTGCAACGTAGTGCCAGGACAGTGCTGCAAATGACAACACATCAGGCAGGAGTCTGGTAGATATAAGTGTTGAGTGGGAAACCGCTCATCCATTTTGTTAGTGTAGTCACCTGGTCACTGACATGTGACATTCGCACAAGCCCTGACAGGTACTCCTCGTTTCTTAAAGGGGTTGCACACGGCAGGCGGGTCATGGAGGCGGAGCCTAGAGTGAGCGGTGTTGCACAGTGATGAACTTTAAGGACACATGCTTATTTATTTATTTTAATTTCTTTATTGGTTTTTCAACAAATACTGACTGACAAGGATCATTGATAAATCTATGCAATATGCAAAATCCAAAACAACATAACTTAACATTCCCAACTTTCCCACCCCACCCCCCTTCCTCCGAGACCTCAGGTACATCAGTTTTATCCTTCTGGACCTCGCGTTGGGCCGGGACTGTCCGTACTGACCGATGTGCTATCTGGAGCCATAGGGTGGAGCAGTGGCACTGTCAACGCCACCCAACGAAGTAGTTCATCACTGGAGTCCAGCCTCTGTACCTGAATCGCTGTCTCCCAAGCCGCGGTCTCAGCGGCAATCCATCTTTTGAGACCACCCCACCAAAGGGCCTCGCTTAGGCCTCCGGCGCTCTTCCATCCCATGGCTATGCGTCTTTTCGCAGTGATGTATATCAAGTCTTTGAGTTTATTTAGGGGCTTATTCTTACTGTCTCGTTTATACCTTCCCAGAATACTTCTGGACCATCGGGCAGCCCCAGAACATGTGGGTCATTCCCGCCCTTGGTTTATTGCATTTGGGGCATATCTGGTTTGTGGCTCCTTTTGAACCTTGATATGGCATCCGGTGTGAGGTAGGCCCTGTTGGTAATGTACAGTTGGATGAGTTGGAGATGTGCATTTCTAGAAATGTTCTTATGGTAATGGGTTACTCTCTCCCATGCTTTGTCCTCAAATTCAAGGCCCAATTCCCTCTCCCAACTCTCTCTGCATTTAAGTTTTTTTTTGGTGGTGCCCTGCAGTAGGGCTTCGTATAGTCTGGAGGTTGCGTGGCCCCCCCTCAGCAGTGTCCAACATCGATTCAATGATATCGTTCTCCATGCTTTGGTTGGTGGCCTCCGGCCATCTGTCCTTCATGGCCTTTGCCACTGCTGTGTGGAGCAGAAACTGGCCTGTGGGCAGACCTGTGGACTCGCTGAGGTCACTAAATGTCACAAGCTCCTGTTCGTACATGAGGTCTCCTAATACTGCCACCCCATAGGGTTCCCACTGCGTGCGTATTTCTGTGTCCCCATTAGAGTTTAGCCATGACTGCCGCAATGGGGACCTGCGGGGAATATGGGTCTGTCGCCCCCACTGATTTACATGCCCGCCTCCAGAGCTGGGATCCAAGTCTAACCAGGTATGGGTAATGTCTCAGGGCCCCCTTGTCAACCCATAATAAGTCTTGGAGCAGCCGACGAGGCAGAGCTGGTTGGAGGAGTCGGGTGTCAGAAGTGGTTTCATCTGCCATCCAGTGTGTCACATGCCTTAGTTGGCTAGTCAAGTAGTAAAGTTAAAAATCGGGGACCTTTTAAGCCCCCCCTCTCTTATGGTCTATGGAGATTGTCCAGCGCCACCCTGTGGCTACCTCCCTGCCAAAGGAACCCCCTGCAGTGTTTGTTTATGTCTCTGAAAAAGGAGTGAGGGATGTTGAAGGGGACGTTGAAAAAGCAATGCAGTAATCGGGGGGGGGGGGGGGGAGGGGGATCCGCCCGCCCAGCCACCGAGAGAGGGAGCTTACCCCAGAATTCCATAGATTTTGCAAGGGCATCTTTGGCCCTAACCGTGTTGAGAATGTGTTGGGTGGGGTTACGGTTACGGGTGGGTTACCGTGGGTTACGGTGTATGGTAACACCCAAGTATCTGAACGATTTCACCTGCCATTGAAGGTCTAAAGGGGGCAGGGATCTATGCTCCTCTCTGTACAGTGCGGCGAGGGGATAGAGACAGGACTTATCTTTATTGATCTGAATCCCTGTGTGTTTGTGGAAACCATCTAAAGTCTCTAAAATGTAGGGCAGGAGATGCTCCGGGTTGTGCAGGTACAGCAGCATGTCATCTGTGTACATAGAGACGAGCTGTGTCTCCCCGTCGAGTTCGATGCCTCCGTCTCCGTACCCCTGGCGGAAATACGCAGCTACAGGCTCCGTGGCAATAATGTATAGCATAGGGGACCGTGGACAACACTGCCATGTGCCTCTGTAAAGGGGCCATTTCTCCGAGTATGACTTATTCGTGCGCACTCTGGCCATGGGATTGGTGTAGACCAATTGGGTCCATTTCCGGAAGGCAGATCCGATCCCCATCCTGACCATGGTGGCATATAACCATTCCCATCTCACCGAATCGAAGGCCTTGGTGGCGTCTAGTGACGCCACAGCATATTTCTGAGGCCCTCGCTTGGTGCTGTATATTATGTGGTGGAACCTGCACAAGTTTTCGGTGACGGAGCGCCCCTGCACGTAGCCAGTTTGGTCCTGGTGAATCAACAGGGGGATCGCTCTACGTAATCTATTAGCAAGGAGTGCAGTCAGTATTTTGTTATCCACATTTAACATAGACAGTGGTCTGTATGACCCACAGTCCGTCCCATATTTTCCCGGTTTCAGCAGGGGGATTATTATGGCTTCTCTCATGGAGTCGGGGAGGGTACCGCGCTCGTAGGCCTCGTTGTATACCTGTGCTAGCAGTGTGGCATGGGTCTCCTCATATGTTTTATTGAATTCCCTGGGTAAGCCATCCATGCCCTGCGCTTTCCCAGCTGGTAAAGATCTAATTATTGCTTTTACTTCGTCGGGGGTGATTGGGTCGTCTAGGGCTTCAGCCATCTGTGAATCTATTTTTGGTAGCTCTGTTATCCAGGACGTCCTCCATCTCGGTGTGCGTGGGGGGCAGGGTCTTGGAGTATAGGTCGCGATAGAACTTGTAAAAGACCGAGTTGATCTTTGCCTGGGTGTGCGCTGTGGTGCCATCAGGTCTGAGTATGTGGCAAATGGGAGTCCTAGGGGTTTCCTTTTTGTAGAGCCAGGCTAAGAGTTTACCGGGTTTATCTCCCAGCATGTGCGTTCTTTCAGTGTGCTTCTAATTTGTATTTCTTATTTTTCTGTGTTTGCGGGTCTGACTCTAGCTAGCGACAGCTGGGCCTCCTCACTAGATTTTGCTGTTATGTGGTGGTAATATTGAAGGATCAAGTCTGAACCTATTGTTGGAAATATAGGGTCGAAGACAATGGGCAATAACATGGTCATTGGAAAGGGACATTACAGGAGGTGATGAAACGGGATCATTCCTACGGCATGTAGATTCATTTTGTGCGTGTCCCGTGTTCTTAAGCCACACGCTTGAAAGGTCATTGAACATCAGACTTGAAGGAGTTCACCTTTTTATCTCAAAATACACCAGGGCTTAACTTTTTTGTGACACTTGCAAGACCCTTTAACTCCAACCCCAAAGAGTTAACATGGCCAGTGAAGAATGAAGGAGGGCATACGTGTGAGGAAAGGCAGGAACTAAGGTGATTGAATGGAGCCTGGTAATAGTGAATGGGTAAAAAAATGCACTAGTGCAGGAGAATGGGGCAATAGTTAATGACGGACAACAGTGAGGGTAAAGTGGATTAAATTGAGAGCAGGCATGTAAGGAGAATGGGGAATAACGAAGGACAAAAGCCTTGAAGAAATGAGTGAGGGCAGGAGGAGAGAAGGGAGTGGAGCATGGTTAGTGGAGGGGTATGAAGAGATATGGCATTTACAACACGCCTATTCACAAGTGTGTTAAGGCGCGACGAGGCAAGGTAAGGGAAACGGAGGGAAGACAGAGACCATGATCCTACTAGGTCAGGTGACCTTGAGATCGTGCGGGAGAGGGGAAGGTGAAAAAGTGTGGGGGGGAAGGGCAGAGGGCAGTGCGGTACATAGGATAACAGTAAAATAAACGACAATAAATAACAGTGTGGCCAGCTGGTGGCAAGTGCAAGGGTAAGTGTGGATGTTGGGTGTCAAGTGCTGGTAGGGACTGTAGGGAAACAGAAATAGTCCCCTGAGTGCAAGGGTTGCCAGGGGGGCAGTGCAGGTGTGCAACTGGCAAGGAGGGGACCTGGGCCCGAGATCAGAAGGTAGCCAGGAGATCAGCAGGGGAGAGGAGGAGAGAAAGCAGAATCAAGGGGGAAGGTCTTGAGGTGCTTCCAGAACCAGAGATGGTTCTCCTGAAGTTGCAGGGAGGCTGTTCCAGATCGAAGCCTCAGCAGAAGAAAGAGCTCTGCCACCAACTCGCTGCTTGGAGAAGCGACTGACCCTGAGGCAGTTGGAGGCGGATGAGTGAAGAGCTCGAGAAGGAAGATATTTAGGAAGAGAGTTGAAGGTATTGAGGTCCTAGGCCCAAGAAGGCTTGTGGACAATGTAGAGGGTTTTGTACTTGATCCTCGCCGCCACTGGGTGCCAGTGCAGAGATTTCAGTCCAGTAGAGATATGATCCCTGGGCTTGAGGCCAAGGACAAGTCTTGCAGTCCTGTTTTGGATGAGTTGTAGAGGGAGGTAGATTTAGAAAGAGGCTGTTGCAGTAGTCCTGCCTAGCGAGAACCAGAGCCCTGGAGACAGTGAGCTTCTGAGTGAAGGAGAGGAAAGGAAGGATCCCTCCGAGGAGGTGCAGCTGGTAGTGTGACTTCTTAGAGACGTCAAAGATGACACCAAGGTTTTTAGCCTCACAAGTGGGAACAAGAAGAGGGCCAAGAGAGGCCGGCCAGAGAGTGACAGGAAAGTAGGGAGCAGGAGTGCCGATGAGGAGAATCTCGGTCTTACTGGCATTAAGTCAGAGATCATTGGCGGCACACTACTCCTGGATGGTGGAGATGAGAGAAGAAGAGCTGGCAGAAGGGAACCTGAAAATGAGGGGTCATCTGCATAGCACCAAAAGTTGGTGCAGGGAGCGGCAATGCAGTGGGCAAGAAGTGCCAGATATTGGTTGAACAGCCAGGTAGAGGGGTTATTTATTTATTTAAATTTATATAGCGCAGAAGTAACCCATGGGCATTGAGGCGCTGTTACTTGCAAGAGCTTAGTTACAGGCATAGTCATTCAGTGGTACATTATGCATTCGACAAAGCATAGAGCTGACATTTTGGTTGGTACAGTTGGTCATTACAGTACAGTTTATGCATTAGGAACAAATGAGATGTATTCGACTGGTGCGAGGCATCTTATGTGAATAAGATGGTTTTCATGGTTTTGCGGAAGGTGCTGAGGGAGGCCTCACCTCGGATTGTGGGGGGTAGGGTGTTCCAGTGAGTGGGTGCGAGATATGGGAAGCTGGATCCGCCCGCTCTGACTTTTTTTTACTAATGGCAAAGAGTGCATGTTAGTATATGGTGATCTGGTTGGTCTTGTAGAAGAGACGGGATGGATCCTTTGGGAGAGGTAGTCGGGGGCAGTAAGGTGAATGCACTTGTGGGTCAGTGTCAGTCCTGAAGATGATCCTTTCTTTTATTGGGAGCCAGTGTGCTAGTTTTCTAGCCTCCGAGATGTGTTCTCTTTTGGCAATGCCTTGGGCTGCCCGGAGAGTACTATTCTGAATGATTTGTAGCCTCTCTAGGTTTTTGATAGAGGTGCCTAGAAATAGTACATTACAATAGTCAAGCCTAGATACAGTGATGGCTCTGGCTATGTTAGTGCAGTTCTCTCTGGAGAGAAAGGGCCTGACTGCGTTGATAAGTTTGGCATGGTATGCAGCTGCCGAGGCTATAACGTTGACTTGTTTATCCATGGATAGGTTGGAATCCAAGTAGACTCAAAGGGTTTTGACTGATTCTGAGACAGGTATTTTGATGGAGTCAATGGTGAAATGACTGAATTGGGAGTCTAGATTTTTCAGCGTGTCGGGTGAGCCTACCAGAAGGAGTTCGATCTTGTCTGAGTTGAGGCATAGTCCATTGTCTGCCATCCAGGCTTGGATGGTGTTGTAGAGGTTGTTGAGGGTCATGGAGTCAGTGTCATAGTTGCCAGTGAGGGTGAGGAGGATCTGTGTGTCGTCGGCGCAGTTAGTGTATGAAATGCCCATGGCGTCGAGGATGAGAAAAAGTGGTCGTGTGAAGATGTTGTAGAGGGTGGGTGAAAGGCAGGAGCCTTGGGGCACACCGCAGAGAATGATGGTTGGTGATTTGTAGAGGGTGGGTGAAAGGCAGGAGCCTTGGGGCACACCGCAGAGAATGATGGTTGGTGATTTGTAGAGGGTGGGTGAAAGGCAGGAGCCTTGGGGCACACCGCAGAGAATGATAGTTGGTGATGCGGATGCTAAGACCGAGAATACTTGCATGGTTCTGTCTTGTAGGAAGGAAGTGATCCATGCTGTGGCTTCAGGGGAGAATTTGGCAGTAGAGGAGAGGTGGTGGCATAGGACGTCATGATCCACGAGGTCAAAAGCCGCGGAAAGGTCAAGAAGTAAGAGAAGTGCTGGTTTGCCCATGTCTCTGGCATCATCCATTTGGTTTTTCAGGTCAAGTAGGGCGGTTTCAGTCCCGTGTCTAGGGCGGAAGCCTGATTGGCGGAGTCCTAGAAGTTTGTTCTCTTCAATGAAGTGTTGAACCTGCAGGTAGGCTGCTTTGTCCAGTATTTTGAGGAGGAAAGGGACAATGGTGATAGGTCTATAGTTGTTGGGGGATGTGGGGTCGAGCGTAGGTTTTTTTAGGAGCGGGCGGACCCAGGCTTCCTTGAGGGAGGCAGGGACTTTCCCAGTAGCAAAGGAGGCGTTTACAAAGGCTGTAAGGAAAGGAGCTAGCGCTCCGGCGCAGTCTTTGATAATGGTGGCTGGGCATGCATCACCTTTGCAAATGGAGGGTTTGATGTTCCTCGTTATGTTGGTGATGTCTTTTTCTAGAATGGGTTTGAATGAGAAAGGTTGGGGAGGGGTCCAGTGCTGGTGGTGGGACAGGGGTGTGTGTGTTTGGTAGGGCTTGCTTTGTGGCTAGTATTTTGTTTTGGAGCAGGCTTCATTTATTTTTCATGGCTGTTTGTATATCATCACACCAGGCCTTGTCTTTGGTGAAGTTCTGGGGAGCGGGCGTAGGTGTTTCAAGCTCCCTAAAAATGGCAAAGATTTCTTTAGTGCTGGATTGTGCTTCAGAGATTCTGGATTCAAAGGATTTGGCCTTAGCTAGGGTGATTGTTTTTTTATATCTGGTGGAGCATGATTTAAAAGTCATCTTGTCTTTGTCGGAGTGAGACATTTGCCACTGAATGAGAGTGGTCTTTTTTTCAATGCGGAGTGCGAGGAGGTCCGGGGTGAACCAGGAGTTGAAGTGGGTGGTGGGTTTGGACTTACAGGGTTTAAGGGGGGCAATGGAATTAATGGCTGCTTTGATGGCAACTTCGTAGGCTATTGCGAGTGTTTCTGGGTCTGTGGAGAAAGGGGGTCTGAAGGCTGGGCCTTAGAGGAAAGGCAGTAGCTTTTCCTTAGTGAGTTGGCGGGAGCTTCTGGCAAGGCAGGGTGGCAGTGGCTGGGGTGGGGGGGTGGTGGAGCAGGTGGTGAGGATGCTGAAGGTGATGATGTGGTGGTCTGACCATGGGGTGGTCTGACCATGGGGTGGCAGAGTTTCCAGTGATGAAGAGACCCGTGGGGAACACCACAGGTAGAGATGGCAGAGAGGAAGGACCCAAGTTGGTCCTGGGAGAGTCGATCGGATAGCCAGGGCCTGATCCATGATGGACGCATTATCACGGAGACTGTTGAGCAGGATGGCATGGTTGACTGTGTCAAAGGCAGAGGAGTGACACAGGGGGTGTTGGAATCGAGGTTGGAGAGCAGGTCTTCACGGATGTTCGTAAGAGCAGTTTCCGTGCTTCCGGCAGCTCTGAAGCCAGACTGATGATCATGGGGACAACCAACAGATTCATTGTGAAGATTAAGCTGGAAGATGGTTAGCTTTTCCAGGAGTTTACCCAGGAGTGATGGAGATTGGGCAATAGTTAGCCGGGCAGGAAGGGTTGGCAGAGGGTTTCTTAAGAAGAGGGTGCACAAGGGAGCGGGGGAAGACTCTTGTGGCGAAGGAATGCTTGAAGAAATCAGCCAGGGTGTCAATGTGATCCTTTGGTTTTGGAGGAGCAGGGGTGTACCTGTTTTGACAAGACTTTCATAGATCGGACTTAAAAACCTTATCTGAGGAGAACAGGGGAAAGGCAGAGAAGGAGGGAGGAGAGGTAGCCGAAGAAGGGCTAGAGGAAGAGCAGGGAGCAGGGGGGAGGAAGAGAGACAGGACAAGGGCCTGGGAGGGGCCAGGAGAGGTAGAGACTGCAGCCGGATTGGCCAGCTCCTTGCAGATTCTAAAGAGTTTAGCTGAGTTGTTGCAACAGTGATGCAGGCTTTGGTGTAGGCTCTCTTCTTGGTTCAGACAGAGAGTCGGTATTGCCTTTGGAGCGGGCGGCAGGCCAGTTTGTCAGAGGATGTACTGGAAGCAAGCAGTTTCCTTTCAGCCCACCTGCACTTGCGTTTAAAGGTGACGAGGTCCGAGTCATACCAAGAGTTACGATTGGCCTTTGGCTTCAAGTGGATCCTCATGACGGGGCAAGAACATCGAGAGTATCAAATACAGCAGAGTGGAGCATGGAAAGGGCTGTGTCAGGGTGTGAGTCAGCCAAGGGGAGTGGAGGGGCGGGGGGGGGAGTGGTGGCGAAAGCCTCAACTGATAAATCCCACTTATGGTTATTTTAACCACTTCCTGGGTAAGATAACCAAGAAGGTAGGTGGCAGTGCTGGAGTTGGCTTGGCCTGAGAGGGTGAGCTGGGAGTAAAAGGCAGTGATCACTCCAGGAGAGAGGAGTGGTGAGAGGGATCGAATGGGATGGTCTGAAATCAGAACATCCAGAGTGTGTCCTGCATAGTGAGTCGGGCCAGAGGGGAGAAGAGAGGCGCAGAGGTCACAAAAGAGTCCATTGAAAGGACACAAAGCATCCAGGTGAATGTTGAAGTCTCCAAGAAGGAGTTGAGTGGTTGAGACCAGGAGGGAAGAGGAGAGGTCCGCCCACTCAGAGAGGTATGAGGTGCTCTGACCAGGTGGCCGATAGATGGTAGCCACAGTAAGGGAACGGCCAGGAGAGAGAGCCTGCAGACAAGCATTCGAAAGAGGAGTAGGCCTGCGTTGTAATGACAGTGGAAGGAATCCACTCAGGGAAGATCAGGGCTACACCCTCTCTGGAATGGTTGGGTCTGGGCGCGGAAAGGATCTTGTAGCCGTCGGGGAGGAGAGTGTCAAAGCTTGTGACAGAGCTGGCCGTGAACCATGTCTTGGTGAGACACACACCGAGGTCAAGTTTCTCCAGGAGGTGGCAGATGTCAGAGGAGTGTTTAACAGCTGAGCGAGAGTTTAGAGTGGCAGTATGGAGAAGGTTACAATCCTTGAAAGACTTACGGGGAGGGGTACAAATCAGAGGTAAGCCCTGCGGAGGTGTAGAAGCAGCCCGAGGGGTGGGCAGAAGAGGAAGGAGGAGACATCAGTGGGAGGTGAGGAAGCCGTGGAGGTGAGGGTGGGCAGCAGGAGAAGAAAGGAAGTTATGAGTTGCGGGGAGCGTCTATCAAAGAGGAGAAGGTTGGCTTCAGAGCCTTAGACCAAGATGGTACCGTTCAATTAAACATTAATGATGACTTTAGAGGAGAAGGGGCCCAGGAGGGCCTCCCACCGGGTGCCACCATTAAGGGGAGAGGAAGAGAAGGGAGAGATTCCAGAGACCATATGTAGGGTCCATAGATCTGGCGAAGGAACGACAAAGAGGATGTTGGTGAAAGTTTGCCTGGAGGAGGCACTGGTATAGGTGTCGGCGATAGGGAGGCCTGGGTTGGAGACCAGGATGTCCTTTTTAAACTTCTTCCTACCAGATTTAGTGAGGAGAGCAGGATAGTTGATAGAGAAGCAGTTCGAAAAGATTGGGGAGATAGAGAGCACCATAGAGTAGGTAGGGAAAGGAGAGAAGAGGAAGAGAGTGGGAGGGGAAGAACTCTAGGGAAGGACACAGGGCAGGGTGCAAGCAGAGAGAGACAAGACAAGTTGACAATTGGACAAGACGATGGCACTTAAAAGCGGTAAAAGGTTTGCTAGATGAGTGCTTTGCTAGGAGGCAAGCCACAGAGCGGCACTACTTTCACAATGCAATTTTTAAATACAGGAGAAAAACGCACCTAAACCTGAGAGACCTGAATGGTGGGGGGGGAAAAAGGACTAGGTTTCAGTGCAATTTTAAGTGCTTGCATAATGCAATATAGAATACAGGTGAAAACACACCTATGTGTGAGTATGCTATACGGTAGCAATGTTAAGGCAAATGATGTGACATGGGTAAATTGAGGGAGGGAAAAAAATGCATGGCAGGCAGTTGAGTATGCAAATAGCAGCAAAATGAGGAAGAGAGCATGCTCTTTATAACAAAACATCTTTGGCAGAAATGGAGAGAAACTAAGGCACTGCACCTTTCCCACTGCTCCCCAGCACCCCCAGTTTCAGATTTGTGTCGATGAACCAGAATAAAGGGGCCCTTGGTAAGCACTGTTGTCACGGTGCTATTGGTTGGAATAATAAATGGGGTGGCGGGGGAGAGGGGAATGCTATATACTGTGTATTAAAAAAAAAAAAAAAAACAAAAAAAAAACCAGCTCAAGCAGATTACCTTATCTTGAATTCTTTCACTTTGAATAACTTTGTTAAAACCAAATTACATTATTTTTAGGTCCACATTCCTATGCAGGGTATTACTGTTATCGTGCATTCAGGGTAATGAAAATAAAGCTATACGTCTTCTTGCTTGACTTATTTCTAGAACAATGGGCCTCATTACAACTCTGGCGGTAGCCGCGGCGTTAAAAACGGCACGGCTGCTGCCGGAGTTGCATTTTTTTCCGGCACCTGCAAATGGGCAAGAACCAGGTCATGCCGAGCTCGGTGGACCCGGTAATTGCCCATTTGCAGGTGCAGGAATCAAGAGCTTCACGATCCCCATAGGGCTGAATGGGGATGGGGACGTTGAATGCACCGGCACATTGACTTGTGCCGGTGCATACGACGTGCTCTGCTCGCGGTTGCCGTTACACCCGCCAGGAAAAACCTGGCGGGTGAGACGGCACCCGCGAGCAGAGCTCGTAGTATGGCGGTCCGGGAGCTATGGTACTGGCCTGCTTACTGGTACCGTAGTTCCCGGACCGCCATGCTTGTAATGAGGCCCAATGAGTATATTGTCAGGTTGGTATGTTATGCGATTTGTGTACTTTTGAAGGAATTGATGGAAAACCTAATTATCTTGTTTTTGGAAACTCCAACCATAGCAAATATTTGTGACCGATCACTGAGAAGATATGTTGTGAAGTGCTTAAATCGTAGCATGAATCAAAACATTATTTCACTAATTTTGCAAAATGTGTGATGCTGGGCAAATCGGTTAATCTTTGAGTGTAGCTAGAGGTGATTTTGGTGTGCAGCTTTTGCTTTGAAGAAAACCCCTCCTGGTTTACTAAACTATTCAGTTGTTGCATATTAATAAGACTCAATATTGATAAATTGCTCATTTATTCTCTTTTTAATGTCTTTATCAATGGTGTAAGAGTATTGAAGACTGATATCACTGCTTGCAATGTCATTTACTGTGATGGCGCTTTTGCAAGTTGGGGATCTGCATATCTTTTGCTGCACAGGTCCACAAGACAAATTGGAACGTATTTGTGACTTGTATGCCCAACAGTCTCAGTTTTTAGTGATTTTTTTTTATTTTATTTTTTATTTTTTTTTGTCCAAGAGCCTCAGTAGAAGAAGGGAGAGAGCCACAAAATGTTTTTTCTATCATGGCCTTAAAAGTGGACTTGTGTATGTTACAGGCTGCCCTTTGCTGGCTGCGGTCACTTTAACTAAGACTTTAAATGTGCAATTTGCCGTTCCAGACCACCTTTGATGGCACACGGCACCCAGCAGTGTTACCGCCTCTTTGCCTTTTTACTCTGGTTTCATCTGTTTTAGCACCTTGCTCACAGGGCAATTACTAACTTTTCTGTGGCGGTCTAGTGTTGCAGGTCCCATTCGGCTGCCTGCCTCTAAAGAGTAGTCCTTTTTGTATCATTCTTATTTAAGCTACCCAAGGATGCCACAGGCTGTGTCCACCCTGCCTAACTGTAGGATTGGCGGACCCCAATCAAATTGAAATGGGCCTGCGTGATGTGTAGCCGGGCCCTGTGAGCGAGCACAAAGACGCTCTTTGTTTTTCCAATGTGCGTGACTGCCAGCAAACGGGGATGAGGGCGTGTGTGTTGTGACAGATGTGAGGGAATTGACATGGCGGCAGACCAGGACATAGCAGGGTCTGCTCATTGTGTGTCTGTCATCACAGTGCTAAATCCGCCTATGAGCCCTCCTCAATTAAATGGAAGACTTGTTGACATGTAGATGCATGACAAGAGCCATTTCCCAGAGTATAACACCTTTATAGGGAGCATTCTGCACAGAGACTGGCGGCTCCTTTCTGTATTGTACTTGTCCATTATATAGCACTTTTACCATTTATGGTCTCAAAGGACTGGTAGTGGGAATGCCCTTGGTGGACCACACTCCAGAATTTTGAGGCCATGTAGTAAGATTGTAATGCGTATGTGCATTTGCCCAAATAATGCTTTGGCCAGGCTCCCATAGATAGCAACCCATGCGGTCATGCATGTGAATGGGTGCTTAGAGCAGTCGGATGACGTTGAGTGCTAGAGACTCGTTAGTTGTTCAGCGTGCCCGAATTTGCCATAGGTATTTGCTGCATTCTGATGTCAGAGGTGTTGAGGCGTAGCCTGGTGTAAATAGGCAGAGAATTATGTGACCAGCAAGACCACATTGTTTTGTCATATTCTTTTTTTGTATTCTGATGTGTGTGGGTAGCCATGCCTGCGGCCAGTGTCCACGGATTGGTGTGTTATGCATACCTAGTAGAGCTTGGTGGTGGTTTGTTTTGTGTGCATACCTAGTAGAGCTTTGTGGTGGTTTGTTTTGTGTGCCCAATCGGGCATTGGCTTCTTCTGTTGATTCTTGCGGCTGCAATAAAATGGTTAGCGCCATCTGTGCCCAAACTAGAGGAGCACGGGTTGTACCTCCAGGTTCTTCAAGGTGGATAGCATGGTGAGTCTACCCAGATATACCATGGGCGACCTATTCTAGCATACCTGTTGAATACCTGCCTATCCCTCAAGTCCTTCCACAGTGATTACTGGGCTTGTTCTGGATTGCCCTCCTGGAGTAATGCATGAGAAACGCCCACCTAACCTCCCAGTCTGTCTGATTGCAAGGGTGATGATTCTATCACGGCCACTTTGAGTGCGGATTGCCTGTTTTTCTGTACATGGCAGGTGCAGTGATTAATGAATCCTGTGACATTTGCGGATGTGAAGGGCTGTTTTTCAGCTAGTGGTGCTTGTGGGAAACCAGGGCCATGATTGGTGTATGGTAGTGTGTGCATGGTCTGGGCTGCATAATGGGTTTATACTGCTTGGAAGAAGACTAGCTCCTCCTTCCACTGCCTCTTTATTTACAGAATCCAATTCTTCGGATGACTATGAGGAAGCCCTTGGAGAGTACCTTGGAAGAGGTGAGCTAGATACTGTAAAGAGTAGGTGCTGGTGGGGAGGCTCATGGATCCCAAGATACAGCAATATACACATACGCCCAAGTTATGCCCCACTTTAATATCTGACGTAAGATCTTGCGAGAGTGGTCTGCTCTGAAGCATAGTGCCATGTTTAGGTTTACCTCTAAACTATAACCTCTTAAAGGTGGAGAGTCTAAATTGCCGATATCGATGGTGCTGGACGATATCCTGGCAAGCCTGGTGGGTAGGCCATGCCTGTTGAGGATGCTGCGGTCAAATGTGCTGCAGAAGAGAAGGTAGACTCTGCTTTGAGAAAATCTTATGTCGAATCTCACCGGTGCTGCGTGCCAGCCCCTATGCATCATATGCTGCGGCCACAGTGTTGGGGAGAGTTCAAGAAGCTTAGGCAGTCCCTAGATGATGGTATCTGGACTTTCCATCGAAATGCATTTTCATTGAATAAAATTCGATGGACTTTAGGTCTATGGTAAGGGTTAGACGGGGTGCCCTCCATTAAATAATACATTCTAAAACGTTACATGAAGCTGGCCAGTGCCGAAATAATTGAAGTTTTCAGCACAGGACAGCTCCATGTAACGTTTTAACGTGTAAAATATATGCATGGAAATGCTGTCTTTTACATTTAAAAGTATATATCCATTGAAACTATATTCGATGGACGAGTTTTGATGGATGTACTTGCATTCGATGCTTTTCCTTCAATGGATTTCATTTTCGATTAAATGTTTTCGTTAAAAAGACCATAAACCTAGATGATGGGTCTGACGGTTGCCAGGTCTTACTTTACATACAGAGGCAGGTAGAGTTCATGCCAGACCCTTTTTATGACAGGTTGACTATGGTGAAGGGATGCGACCATCTCAGGAGTTTGACACCTGTGTGAAGGATTGGAAGTCTGAGCACTCCCAAAAAGCCACGGACCTGAAGCTCCTGTTTTAAGTATATAGGCTATTGGCGTTTCCAGAGTTCATAAGGTTTTCAAGGTGGTTAAGCACACGACCAGCTGAGGAAGAAGCCCCCCTGGGGTCCAGGGCTTGCCGCACTTTAATAGATTTAGAGACACACAAAGAGAGCCAGGGGGCCTTTAAGGGTTCTATATCATTTCACACGCGTTTGTTTTTTCGATGTATTTTTTTTTCCGACAATCCATCTAAAAACTAATTGAAATGTATTTTTTCATTTTGGTGCAGGGATACTCCCACCAAACCACCCATTTCATTGTTACCCCAACACCTATCCATACATTTATACCCTTACCACCCCCCCCCACCCCTAAATCTCTCAATGTTGTTTGGTGGTTTTCTTCTGGCAAAAAATCCCATCTAAAAACGACTGTCGGCAAAAGGACTGTATACACCTTTAAGGAGGGCAAGATCCCTAGGACAGAAGCCCTGACAATTATGGTCTGTTGGTGGGAGGCAGGTTGGAATACTTGTCAGACGTTAGAACGGTTGGTCTACGACACCTTGGTACACAGTACTGTTCGACTGGGTTACAAAGTGGACTTCATTCTCTCCACGCCCCCGCTTCAAGCGCGGACCAGTCTAAAGAAAGCCACGATCTCCGCACTGGTGTAGCTGAAATGTAAGAAGGCTATTGTTACGGTACCAAAGCACTGCACAGGCAAGGATTGTACCCCACAAACTAGGTGGTGCCTAATCAGGGGACAACAGCTACAGACTGATTATGGAACTGAAGGATCTGAAGAAGTTTGAGGGCCATCATCTTCAAGATGGATACGTTGCAGAGATCATCCCGGGATTTTGATGGGAGATTGCCTAGTGTCAATCAACCTGCAGGACGCCTACTATCGTGTCCCACCAGAGGTTCCTTTGGTTTGCGGTGGGCTCAAGCCACTATCAGTTCAGGGTCCTCTTGTTCAGGCTAAAGTCGGCCCCCAGGATCTTCACCAAGCTGCTGTCTCCCCAGTTGGCATCCATGCATCAGGAAGGGATAGATGTCTACCTTTACTTGGACATTATGTGCCTGGGACAGGAAGATGGTCCTGGCTCAACCGCACAGTCTGCCGTTCACTCAAGTGGGTATTCCTGATCAACGGCCCGAATGGTCCTGTCTCAATCCCTGCAATTCATCAGGGCACGGTTGGTTCTGCACGAAGGAGGGGAAGGTCTGTTTACCTCTGGGCAGGGTCTACAAAGTGAGGCTGTTCTTCACAACTTATCAACAATTATGGGTTGACTGTGAGGGATCTCTTGACTCTACAAGGAGCCACGGCCTAGTCTGTCTTCGTGGTCCATTGCGCGCAACTGCACCTATGACATTTGCTACGTCAGCCTCTGTCCATCTTACAGTCGGGAGGACTTCGATCTTGTGATCCCAATCACAGACTCTCTCAGGAAATCCCTTCTGTGGTGGCTCTACCTCTTGCACCTGATGAAGGGGGTAGGCCTGTTCTAACCCAGCCCCCTTGTCCATCTCCAGGGGCATTCTTACTACAGATGCCAGCAACCTTGGCTGGGGAGCAAGTTATGGGGGTGGACGCACCAAGGGAGATTGGAATGGTTCCTCCAACTGGAAAGTGTTGGAAGCCATTGGGAAAGCCCTTTGGTCTTCCAACATCTCCTGCTCAATCATTCTGTGGTCGGGGGGGGCATATTGTACCACTGCCATGTGCTACATCAAGGTGGTTCGAGATACCAGACTCTGATAGACTGGCTGGAAACACATCTACGCTCTCTACATGCCATCAAGATTAGTGGGGTGGACAATGTGTAAGCGGACTCGGTAGGGCGTTTATAATCTGAGGGGGGGGGGGGTGGAAATTCATCCCCTCCCTGATCAGTGTTCAGGGACATCTGCATGAGTTTTTGTGTTCCCTGGTTAGACTTGTTTGCTCCCCCTCACCCCCCCTACAACGCACTGGTCTGTTCCTGGTTCCAGTCTCCTGGAGGGTGGATGCCCAGTTGGTGGACTGCCCCGAGACACTGGTGTATGCCCCCGCCCCCTGTAGCTTTGATACCACAGGTGGTCGGAATAAATATTGGAGAGCCCGGTCACAGCCATACTGTGTCACAGCCATAGCCATACTTTTTAGTTTTGTAATTTATTTTGGGCAGTTGGTTTGGAAGTTGAGAGGAGGGGGGGGGGGGGGTACAAAAGCTAAGGCTTTCTGATAAAGTGGCTGCAGTGTTTAGAGAGCTTGGAGGTCCTCCACGCTTATATCTTATGACCGCCATTAGGTGATTTTATTTATTTTTGACCTGGCACGGAGAGAATGATATTCTGACACTACACTGTGGGATCACAGTCATTTAGCAATGTTTACATGAGGGGACATTGAAGGGGCTAGCAGTGTCTTCACAGCAAGCCCAATGAGTGACGATTGGGGCCTTTCGGGAGAATTGGTCCCGTCCTCTGTTTAGTGAGGGTCCAGTGACTGAGCTTCTTAAGAGCATTGAGTTTTCTAGGCCCATGGTGCCTACTACGGACCCCCTTGGGACCTACTCTTCGTTCTTAGCATGCTACGGAAACCTCCCTTTGATCTTCTGCATTCTACCAAGTTCAAATTTGTAACCTTGAAAACCGCCTCCTTAGTGGCTGTCCCGTTTGCCAGGAGATAAGGATAGATTGAGGCCCTCTAATGTAAAGCCCCTTCTTGGAGGTCCATGTGGAGGCTCTTGTTTTCCAGTGTGATCCGGCCTTTGTTCCCAAGATCCACGGTTCTTAGGAAATTGTGCTCCCTGCCTTCCTTCTGGAACCTCGCTCTCCTGGGTAGGAATCATGGCACTGTCTGGATGAGAAGGTCAGTCTTGCAATATCTTGACCACATCAGATCAGTTCAACAGACAGGATACTTGTTGGAGACTTTTGTGATGCGGGCACAAGGCAGCCACTGCCACCATTAGTAGGTGGACAACACCTCCTCCTGAGGGCCGATGAAATTCGGGCCAACATCTTCTGGGCCTCATCCAAGGGAAGTCCCCTAGATGGGTGGCCACCTCTTGGGCTAATGCGTAGGGTGTGTTCTCTACGAGATATCTGTAGGGGGTTTAGTCATTCCATTGAATTCTTACCATCGACAGACCATTCATCGCAAAAAAAATGGCATAGGTTCATCCTAACTAAACCCTTTACCTTCAAAAAAACATGCATTCAATGCTTTTTTTTCCAATGAAATCCAATGAAATTAGCAGTTACCCTATAGGGCAGTCCCATGGGCTAGTCCTTACACGTTTTTTCGCCACTAAAAATGAAATGTGGGCGCGGGGGGGGGTTCTCTGAACAACTTCCTTTAGGTTGGGAGGGTTGCAATCAGGATGATGTGCTTTTGTCTGTATATTAAATGCCTGAGGGGTACCTGAACATAGGGCAGGAGGGAAGGAAAGAATGAAGCTTGGAAATGGTTCTGGAGGGGGGTAAATACGGGGACGAGGAAGAGTAGGACTAGGAGTAGTGCAGATAACGGGTAAGTAATCCAAGCATTGTTGCTTGCATTTGTAAAGCCCGCCTTGTGCCTTTTGCATGGCGTCTTGGCACAGTCAGCTGTCAGGAAAGTTACCCCCTCCCGTACCAGCTGAGGGACTTGTCTAGCCCTGGTTTTGTTTAAAGCCCACCATTTTTGTTATGCTTTTCCCAAATGCGGAACTGCAGGACCCATTATTCAAAGAAAAAAAGGCAGTACATAATGAGTTCCTCCTGCTTGACGTGGAGCCCTTGACTGCTCTGGAGGCAGCAATGTGCTGGGGAGAAGGGTGCCTAGAGTTGAGAAGAGCAAACTCCTGTCTAGTGATGTTGTTGCAGAGAAGGGGCGCGTATGGGGTGGCTACTACTATGCACACAGTTGAGGTGTGTTTTAAAGATCATTTATTGGTGGTTGGTTTTGTTTTATTAAAAAAAATTCTATTTGCGCACTCATTGTCTCATGCTCATTTCAGCCGATCTGGAGCTGTTGAACTAGTTATCCATTTTCAAGAATAGCAATGAACCAGAAGGTGAACGCTTATGTTGTCCATGCCAGCACGCTGATCTAGCCATCCTATGTCATCGCTCTGCTACTATAATAACTGGCAGGGTATTTGGTGGAGTCAGCAGCCACTGTGTTGGGATCAGCTCACTAGTTCTGTGGGCAGGCAGGTTCCCATGTGTGCATGTGTTTCTGAAATGCTGGTGTTGCTGTGTCTCTGCAGCCAGGAACCCTCAGCGGGCACAGCATGCTGGCCATGCCATAGATACCAAACTCTTCACAGTGGGCTCGGGTGTCACTCCCACTGCCATCACTCAAAAAAATGCATCATCGGCATAGCTCTGCCCACTTCACTGAAAGGACAAAATTTGCTTTGAACCCACCACGTTTGTATATCGTGCCAAGCACTCGGGCATCTGGGCGCATTACTTAGGTTACAAAGGTACATAGTTACATTGTCATTGTACATGAGCACAAAGGAACAATACAGAAAAATAGTATACAGTCAAGATTATGTACGTGTGAAGTTATATCGGCAAGGTGCAAAAAATTACAACAGTGCTGCAGAGAGAATTTATACAGTTATGATATGATAGTTTACTTATATAGCGCCTATACACAATGGGTTTCAAAGCGCTTCACGGCAAGGGAGGGAACAAGGGAAAATACAATGACATTCTTACAGGCCATGAACAGTAAGCATGTGAAATTGATCGTACTCGGCCTGACGACATTTCAGAAAGTGCAAGAGCTAAGACGTAGATGAGGAAGGGAGGGGGAGAGTGGGAAGGAAATGGAAAAGACAGGCGACTACCGTACTAGGCCTGACAACATTTCTGGTAGAGCTGGAGAAAAAACAAGAGGGGAGCAGAAAGGTAGGAGAGGAACAAAACAAGCGACTATCATACTAGGCCAGACGACATTTGAGATAGTGCTGGGGGGCGAGGGGGTGGGGAGGAAAAACCAAGTAAGGGGAAGGACGAGGAGACCGACGACATTGCTATCATACTAGGTCCAGGGACAATTCTGATGGAGAAAGTTAGGCAAGACAGGTTGATGGTGGTTTAGTTGGTTTCCTGGGAAGTGAACCAGTTTTTAGCTTCGATTGTGAATGATGGTTCTGATCTTAGGTTAGTGGGTAAGGAGTTCCACATTTGGAAGCTGCTGCCTTCTGATTTTTGTCTGTTATATGTCGGGATTCAGAGACCGTTCAGTTGCGCTGACCTACTCGGTCGGACTGCCTTCTGGCGAATTTGTACGCAAGGTAGTTCTGTGCTTCGTCGGTTAAGCACTTATGCGTGAGGGTCAATGTTTTAAGCGAGATTCTTTTAGTAATTGATAGCCAATGGGAGTTACGTCTTGTTTCCGAAATGTGATGAGATCTGGGTATGTTAAAGGCCGCTCTCAGGGCATTATTTTAAAGGACTTGAAGTTTATTCACATTGCGTTTGCTGGTGCCTAGGTAGAGTGAGTTATAGTAATCCATTTTGGATAATATAGTCACTCTCGCTACTGTGGAGCGGCTTGCTGGTGAGAGGAAGGGTCTACGTGAGTTTATGAGCTTACAAGTGTATGCTGTGCCTGAGGCAGTAGTGTTCACTTGTTTCATTAGGGTGAGAGGGGCATCAAGATAAACGCCAAGCGTCCTGACATTTTTAGAAATCGGGATATTTATGCCATCTATGGTGAAGGATTTGAAGGTAGAGTCTAGTTTAAATTAGCTTGTGAACCGACCAGTAGCAGTTCGGTCTTCTTATCATTGAGGCAGAGGCCACCCATGCCTGAATGATGAGGTAGATTTTGTTTAGTAGTTTGGAGTCATTAGGGTGGTTGCCTGATATGGGGATGAGGACCTGGGTGTGGTCCGCATAGTTAGTATAGGTGACACACAGGTGATCCAAATCATCGAACAGTGACACACACGACCCTTGTTGAACTCAGCATGTCACTGTATCGACCGATGCTGTGAGAGAGAAGACTCTCATTGTTTGTCTAGAAATGATTGGACCCAGGCTGTGGCTTTCTTAGAGAAGTGGGATGCAGAGGTGTGGTGGTTGCAAAGGACTTCGTGGCTGACAAGGTCAAATGCAGCTGATAAGTCTAGCAAGAGGAGGGGGGGGTTATGTTGCCTTTGTCCTTTTGGTCATCAATTAGAGCAGTTTCTGTCACATGTCTGGGTCTGAAACCGGATTGTCACAGACCTAAGAGGTTATTCGTTTCGAGACAAGTATGTATTTGCAGGTAGGCTGCCCTGTCCAGAGTTCTCAGCAAGAATGGAACTGTGGCAATAAGCATATAATTAGTAGGGATGTCGGGGTCTAGGTTACTCTTTAAAAAAAAAAAAAAAAGTGGGCGGACCCAGGCATCCTATAGGTTAGTAGGTACTGGGCTTGTCTCAAAGGAGGAATTTATAAAGGATGTGATGGCTGGAGCCAGTTTTTTGCTTCCTGTTTAATGATAGTTGCAGGGCACGAGTCGCCCTGGCAACAAGATCGTTTTAGGCCAAGGATTATGTTCTCCACTTCGTGGATGGGTAAAGGTGTGAATCTGAAAGGGATGCATTGTTTCCCTGTTGGATTTCTGGGATTGTGTCAAGGCTAATGTTTCGTTTCGTGTTTTTTTTTCTATTTTGGATTGTAGCAGTGATCATTTGTCAAGTAGCTGCTTGTATTTTGGAGCACCATTTTTTATTTTTGGTGCACGTCTCAGTAGGGGGGATAGGTTATTCCAGCTCTCTGAGAATTTTTAAATAATTCTTTAGCGCCAGATTTAGCGTTGGAAATTCTGTTGGTAAAGGATTCACATTTGGAATTTAGGATGGCTTGTTTGTGTTACTTTTCAGACGGTGTCTCTACTGGAGGTAGAGGGATGATTTTATTTTTTATTTTTAAATTTCAATCGGGTTCTGCCTTTCTAGATTTTAAGGCTGGGGGTGAACCAATTGAGGTGCGCTAGCGGTTTTTCTTTCTGTACTTTCAGCTGAGCAATAACGTCTATGGCTTGGTGAAGCGTCTGGTTGTAGAAGGCCACAGAGGTGGATGGGTCTGTTTCAGTTTTGGAGTAGTTTAGGATTGGTTGTAGGAATGGACGTATGTTTCTTAGTGTAATGTTTTTGTTATTGCTGGATGAGCTAGGACTTTGGCTATGTGCGGTTGTGCGCCAGATTGTATGGTGAAGATTATGGAGTGTGGTCTGTCCAAGCACGAGGTGAGTTGGAGATGTTGGTTTTCGCAGTTGAGATTGGCGATTCAATCAAGGATTCTGCCTTTATATGTATGTTTAGTGATGCGATGGAAGAAACCGAGTTCTGAGATAGCGTTTGCTAAGATTGGCAGCGGTGCCATTAGGGTCTAGGAAGCAAAGGTTGAGGTCGCCTAGTAGCATGATTTGGAGTTAGGTTTGGAATCCGTTGCTAGGAGTTGTAACATGTCTTCAAATGAGCTTCAAATTTTTAAAGTGCGTGTGGCTGGGAGTGGGAGTTTCAGTGAGAGTAGTTCTGCAGATGGGAGAGTGTGGTAGGAGAGAGCTCTTAGGCTGAGGGGAGTCTTGCAATGACAGCAATGCCGCCGCCTTTGGATGTTTCTCTGTCAAGCCTTCTAATCGTGTAGTTGTCTGGAATGGCTAGTGCGAGTGAAGGGCCTGCTGCGGCATGCAGCCAGGTCTCTGTCATGGCTAGGAAGTCAAGTTGATTGGAAGTAATGAGGTCAGCCACATCTAGGGCATGTGCTGTCAGAGATCTGGCATTGATAAGTGCTCCTTTGATCAGGGTGGTCTTGTTGCTGGGCATGGTCAGGTTGGCTATGGTCTTGGTAAGGGTAGGAGAGCAAGGGGTCGTGGGAGTGCTTCCGTATTTTACTAGTTAACGTCATGGCCTTGATTTGCTGGTGTGGGAATGGAGGTAGTATAATTTGCGTCTAGATCCTAGTCTAGGTTTCAAGTGGTTAAGGAGCAAGGTTGATTGGGCGTTGGTCTCTAAGCGTAGCGTTGGATCCAGAAGGGCGGGTGAGAGAATATTGGAGCCTTTAGTTGAAGTTGGAACGGTTGTGGGGTTAGATCCTGTGTAGGTGTCATGTCTGGGTAGAGGAGCCGCCATGCCTAGGGAGGCGGTGCTCTTGATAAAGGGCAAGGCAAGGCAAGGTTATATGTCATGCTAGTGTTGTACTCCATCTTGAAGGGAGGAAAGGCAAGGGCTCGTGAGATCAAGAGGGTCGGTATGGACAGGTTGAGGATAGTAAATGGCGACCACTTGTGCAATTGGCTAAGGTTATGCATAGGCATGGTTAGCTAAGCTTGGTCTTGATAATAGACTAGGCAGGGCGTGCAATCAATTAACACTGGCACGGTGCACACTCCATTAATATTAGAACATAGGCAGGGTGCAATCAGTTGATACTGGTACATGGGCGAGGTTTAGACCGATAATGCAGGTAGGGTGTTCCATCTAAATATACTGGCAGATAGGCGGCTGCACAATCAGATAATATCAACACAAAGGCAAATTGTTGGTGCATAAACCTAGGCGCTTGAGCAGTTATTGATGGCAGAAGGCAGTGAGTGGCGGTTCAGGGCAGAAGTAAATAGAACATGGATTGCCACCAATGGCCTCTGCCTCAATGGGGATAATACCGAGATCCTCCTCCTTGGCAAAAAATCCACCCTAGCCAACCTAGATTGTCTCTACGCGAATTTCATCATCATCATCAACAACTGTACCATTCCAGTGTTAACATCTGTTAAGACATTAGGAGTGCATCTAGATGACACGCTGTCCATGAACAAGCAAGTTAGCGCTATAGTTTCTGCCTCCGCCCACAGCACTAAACTCATCAAAGCCATCAAACCCTTCCTAACCAAGGGCAACTGTCTCTCTGTAGCTAGAGCTACTATAGAAGCCAAGCTTGACTACTGCGACGCTCTACTCGCTGGCTCTTCCACAAAAAACATAAACAGGCTCCATACCACGCAAAATAATGCACTAAGAGCAGCCCTAAGCACACCAAAAAGAGATTGCATCTCGCAAGCGAGAAAAGCTGCACAGTGGCTCCCAGTGAAAGACCGCATCACATTTAAAATTCTCACCACTGCACACAAATGCATCAACCTCACCACCACATCCTACCTCTCAGACACAATATCTAGACCCACCTCAACTAGGCCCACTAGAACCTACCACACAAACTGACCATCCCATGCATCCAGAGCCAAAGCTGGAGGAATAGGCTTCGCATACCTAGCCCCCAAGCTATTGAATGCGCTCCCTTCTGAACTCGGGAGCAGAAACGTCCGTCCTTGCTTTTCGCAAAAAGCTCAAAACTGATACGAACTGCATGTTTCCTCCGTATGTACTCTTAGCTGCTTTCGACTTTGTAACTCAGTTTTGTTTTCTGTTCCTTGTAACTAAGTTGTGACCTCTTTTTACTGCTACCTGTGTAACTAAGTTGTTCACCCCTTATGTAACCAGCGCCACAATGCTCTCGAGCTGTTGCACGCTTTACAAATCCGAATGAATAAAGTATGTGCCGAATAGAATGTGCATTGGGGGGGGGGCGTTGTTGTTTGTAGTGTGCCGGTGCAAATTGTGGTGATTCGCTAGAATGGAGTGCAGCGGGCTAAATGATTGCGGAAGAACAGCAGATTGTGGCCTTTGGTAGTGCAAGGTTAAACCTGGCTGTAGACATCGTGATTATGGAATAATGCTTACCACAAAGATGGAGGCGGGTGTCAAGCGTTCATTTGATGGTAGCGGATGCAGAGCTGGCTTCAGACTGGACAAGCCCCTATGGCCCTTTCAGCCCAGATAGGCTGAGACAGGGATGGATTTGTGCTAGGGTGGCCTTATGAGTGGAGGGGGCGGCTTTCGCCTTCCGGTTCCCCTCCGGACCTATCAAAGAAACGTTTTAGCAGGTTGCTAGGCAACCAGATCTAAACAAAATCGTACTCTCGTGGCGGCGGCTATCTTAAGGTCCTCGTGGCTTTTTGCAGTGGTCCACGGAGTCGCAGCTCCCCGTGGGAAATGTAGGTCTGGACAGTAGTGGGTCAGAGATGGGGCACGCAGCTTGGGTGTTATAACGCCTCGGAATGGCTTCCTAGCTGCTCCTGCAGCAAACGTGAGTTCAGGAGAGAGGGGGTTAGAAGGCTCCAGCCCTGGGGGGGTGGGCTGGGCGTGTAGAACTGGGCGCAGACAGGGATGGCTTGTGCTAGTGTGGTTGGCTTACGCCTTCCAGCAGAATTCCCTCTTTTATGTAGCTTTTTGTAATAGATATGTGTGTTTGTCCCATAGAGGTGACGCAAAAAGTGCCTGCCTTTCAAACTAATCACAACTAAGCATCACTCAGCTAAGTGTGCACTGGAGTGACTTGTGATCTGGTGGTGCAAAACGGTTCAGAGAATCTTTCTTCCCTGGTATTAGCATAATTGTTCATTTAAAAAAGTGTGTTTTTATCATCTGTAACATTTCACCGAATTTGGTCACTACCATTCAATCGAGGAGGAATGAACAATTAGGCTGATCCGAGTATGTGGAGCAGGAGTTGCAGGGGTGTGTTCCCCCCCCCCCCCCACACTTCCGCAATATTGGAGGCGGAGGACCAAAAAAAAGGCACCCTGCGGCATCGGGTCCGCGTTAGAGGTATGGATCTGATGCCGCAGGGCTGAAGGGGAACAGGCGACAGGAATCGGGTAAGTGGGGAAGGCCGGGGGTTGGTTGGTGTGAGTGCGCGTCAGCCTCTGAGAACTGAACGTATGAGGCCTGTTTTTCCCGATCAGTTTTCTGCGATCAGTTCTCACGCGGCCAAACGCACCCAAACCTTCTACCCTAGAAGCGACTTGCTTGACAAATTGAAATCCGTAATGTATGTCGTGATGAGGCAAACACAATTATCTGGACTTTTATTAAACACTTGTATATCCGTGCATTATTTATTCTTTCTTCCCAGGCCCACCAACATCTTGTGATCATGACTACAAAGCACTGTGTTTGTTTTTTTTTGTATGTCAGGAAGGCTGTAAACATCTGGGCTGCGAAATCTGTATACTTTTCTCACAGGTCAAAGCTCTGCCACTGGCGTAAGCAGACCTCAGTAAAGCCATTGTATGCAGATGAAAGGCTTGCTTTATATTGAAAAGGATCGTCGCGGTTTTTTTTTTTTTTTGTAGTATGAGATGACCTTTTGTTCTCACCAATTATGCACGCGGGTTTCCTAACATGTGTGTATCATCTAGGGTTGAAATTCTCTGCCCCATGTTCTGAGCATTTCTTTTTTTTCTTTTTTTGTAAATAGTGTGCCTCAATACACAGGCATCTGACGTGCCCTTAAAACACACTGGCACATTACTGCGATTAGGGCAAATCGTCATCAGTGCTACTAGTGGCGCAGAGGAGCTTCTGGTGCAGAGGATGTTAACGGGACAGTCACCTGCCAATTGCGCCCCTCTTCTCCCACGGTGGGCAAGGCCCATGACTAGGCCACTGCTAAGGAGACGTGTGCCTGTGTGGAGGTGTGTGACAGGAAAGTTCACAATTCCAGTAATGATTTTGTTTCCATTTGTCCATCACTTTACTTTAGGAAGAGAGCGTGTTTGCTCTGTGTTTAGTAGATGGTTAAAATGTTTCCTTTGCGACCTATAGAATCTGAGGACATGGTTAACGAGGATGATGTGTTTAAAGAAACAATTAAAAACGTTTGGCATAGTAAGACTCCAGTAGGTAAAACCTGCAGTGTCTCCAGGTTCCCACAGTGACCCCTGCCCCCACTATTTCCCAATGCCCTAAATGTGGCTGCAATCTAAACAGTTGTTGAATTCCCACATGTTAGTTTCCCCTTCAATCAACTACTCTCTCGCATGCATAAAGCTCCCTATTGCATACTTCTCAGCGCTACAAATTGTACATTGGGTCTCGCCTACTGTGACTCTAAAATGTGTCCAACTAAAACGCACAGTAACAATCGTTTCATGTTTAGTTGCGACATTGCATCTAACCCAGCCGCACCATGGCCTAGTACAATTTACGTAGTGTGAACCTCTTTTCTGTGTTGGAACCTAAAACGTCTAGCCTAACAGACCTGATAAAGAAGCAAGCCGCATGTTGGCTCCAGGTCAGTAGTGTGCACATACTCCACAGGCGTCCATACCCATCGCTGTCCAGATCTTGATTTGACTTCATTCCAGCACTGGTGTCCTTGAAGGCCATGGATAGTACTCGTCAGAGAGGGCAGACTGTGCATTCTTTTGGGAGATGTTCAGTTTTTTATTGCATTTGGGGAAAAAAAAGAAATACATAACTATCTAGTCCAGTTTTATGGTAACATTGAATACATTTTGTGCTGTAAAAGGAAATAATTAGACAAGCAGTTAGGAATGTGGAGCGGGCATAGGCAAAAAGGATGATTATGCACTGTATGGCTATCAGGCGCAACTGTTAACCTCTGTACAATGATTGTAGAGTAACTAACATGAACCTTTGAGGACTGGTTTAATGCATGTGTTTATTTTTTCTGATTAGGGTTTGCGATTATGTAACCTGACATACCTTCTATTGCAAACGCTTGTGAAATCGTCAGGTGTCCAGAGTTCTGGTAAAGAATGATGACTGGGCGGAAATATTCTACAGGAATTGCCAGGACTCTCGCAGTGCCGATGGAAGAATGGCAGGAGGTGTCTGACTGCGATTTCCAGGACTTGGTGAGATTAGTGAAACTTGGGGGTGGGGTGCCTGCCAAAGAGATCCAGGTGTGCAAGAAACGAGTAAAGATTGAAGAAGGGGAGGAGACGTCCAACGCGCATTGTCAGGACTTCATGGATGAAAGCAGTGAAGCATCTGCCGGTAAGGACCACATTAGTATAAAGCAGGAGGAGGTGGCATCTGCCAGCGAATGCCAGAACCTCCTAGTCCAAATGAATCTAGAAAGCTTGAGAGCCTGTGCAAAGGACGTCCAGATCACACTGGACCAAGTGAAGATGAGAGAAGGGGCGCAAACCAGGAATGAGCACGCTTCTCCAGCTCGATTGAACCTGCGAGAAGGGGAGCATGCATCGTATACATACGATCTGAGCTCTGTGGTGCAGGTCAAGATTGGAGAAGGAGAAGAGATTGAAGTATTTGATCGTCAGTACTCGCTTGTTGAAATGAAAGTTCTGGAAAATGGGGCATCACTTCCGTGCGATCCGCAGAACATCTCATCACAAGTGAAGTTTCAAACGGAGGCTGCCTTTGGTCTGCAGGATGTCATGGGTTTTGTAATGATTGAACAGGAGAAGGAGCCATTTATCAAAGATGACTATGACCCGGTTCAAGTCAAGATTGAGCCAGAGGAGCCCCCTTCCGTCATGTATGTTCACAACCCTGTTGGCCAAATGAATGTTGGCAAAGGTGGAGGTTCACCAACTGGAGATATCTACGATCCCATTTGCCGAGCTGAGCTTGAAGAGGAGGGACGGCCAGATTGGAATTTTGAGGAGTACGCAGTCTATGTGGACATTGATGAGGGCAAAGCGCCTTTTGACTCAGATCACTCCTACGGCACAACCCAAGTAGTGTCGTCGTCTGTCTGCAATAGCCTGGAGTTGAGTCAGAGTGAGAACACGTCCACAGGTGAGTTCTAAGATTCCAAGCAACCGTCATTATTTTGTATGAGTGAAATGCATTTGAATGGGAATAGTTCATGAACCCTGAACGATATTTCTTTATTTTAACACTGAAATCTGTTTTCAGGGGTTGTAATATCTTCCTGAAGTAAGTGTGCCCTTCACATTGTGTGGTAGAATTTATAAACACATATGCATTGCCTTGTTTCGTTGGTTACACCTGCTGAGTATCGTTACTAGTGCTTGTTTGTAGATAGTAAATGGAATGGGCAACGTTGTTTATTGGCATGGCAAAAGCAGGCCAGGTTTGGCTATTTATGCCCATGTGAATTCCTAGTTTGCTTTTCTTGAAGGAGGAAGGGGTTGAGCCGTTCTAGGACGATCCCTTTGGTACCTGCTAATAAACGAAGATCTAGCAGTACAAGTAATTGTTTCAAATAATTTTCAAAAACGCACAGCGTTTCCTGGGCTTCCTTGAAGCCTGTTCTTCGAAGCGCTGCAAACATTGAAGGCTGTAACTTCACCCACAGGACTCGTAACCGCAAAGGGAGTGGGTATCCACTGGAGCCAAGCTTCAGTTCTCTGTTTTTTGTTGTTGTTGCAAAACCTCCTAAAAGCTGTTATAGAGTAGGGTCCAGTGCCAGACGTCATCCATCTTCCGCCCTTTCTGTCTAACGGTGTCACTAAAGACATTTTCTTTTGTTAACCACATTTTGAGATTTGTAATGCAAATTGAACCATTACATTTACAGAAACACAATCTTACATTTTTCTTTTTCTACCTCGCCTGCTAACCAGATTTAGGATGTTTTTATTTATTTTTTTATAAAAGTAACACGTGATACTAGTCATTGGCTAGCGTTAATTAGCAGTGTCTTAATAAGAGTGAGTTCAGGGGAGAGATACTCGCTTACCCCCCAACCTGAGGACATCGTAGGGCTGACGTAGTGCAGCACATTGTCTGCATGTTCTATCGGATTATCTCTAAATGTTTCTATTGTGGCTATGGGCCAGCTCTTTTACAGTTGGAGTAGTTTCGTTGGTGCCCCGGTTACAGTTGCACCCGAACGAGCGCCCAATGAAAATGTTGGCATCTAGTAAGAGGCTTGTCATAGGTTTGGCACAAGGGGCATCTGAGGAATACGCTCCCTTAACTGGGAGTCCTTCTATCCCTGGTGTCATGGATACTCTGTTCCAAGATGGTATCTTTTTCCTGCGCTGGTTCTGACCACTCCACTATACATAAAGCAGCATTCACCCCCCAGCCCCACCCGAAAAGGCTCCAACAAGCCCAAGCTTTAGAGGGAGGGTGGGGGTGGTTTTGCGTGTATGTATGTATGTATGTATGTGTGTGTTTTGAGATTGTCCTGTAGACTGCCGGGATTTGCTCTGATATCCATTTGCTTCTTGAGGACCCTTTCGCAGGTCCTTGTTCGAACAGTTGGCCCCTTTTACTCATCAGAGTGAGGAGCCCAGTGGTGCAGTGGAAGAGCTGCCTGTCTATCTTGGAGAGGCCAGATTCTGACTTGCGTTTCTCAGAAGGATTTCAGTTGTATCGCCTGCGAATAAGTCTGGGACTCTTGCATGTGCCTTCCATTAGGATAGCGTTCCCCTCTAAAGTGAAAACATAAAAATCAGATTTCGATGTTTGGGCTTTGAGCAGAAGTATAACAAAAACCCATTCATTTTCCCGCACATCTAATTCATGCTTTGTAACTGGGCTAATGTAAAGGTCCCAGAATGGAGGGGTTTGGAAGCCTGAGAACTCCTCGTGTAGTGAGCCCCAAATGGGCAGCCCCTGTCCTACCACTTGTTTTTCTTGGAGGATTTCCTACAGCAGGCTACAAAATGATCTACTTGCGAGTTTGACTCTTGGCGAGTACATTCTGAGAACTGAGGGGGCAAGTGACCTTTGTATAACTGGTAACGTTAACTTTTTTGCCCCGTTTCTACACCGTTCTGTAAAGTAGATATTTGCATCTGGGTAGCATAATTCAGTTGGCCCTGCCCCCCCTCTCCACCCCCTCCCCCCCCCCCCCCCCCTCTCTCCACCACCACCCTAGATTGAGAGCAAGTTGATCCATCTCTTCCCATTCCAGAGGAATTTTGAAATCTTTGTAGTCTCATTGGGCAGGTGTAGCCACAACCAGGAAGGTGAATGAGCGCATTCCCTTCTCGAGAGGTCTATGCGTCCACAATAGAGGGCAGGTTTACCCCACAGCCTGAGGTAATTCCTGATGATGGCATGTAGTAGCAGAGGGTATGTTGAAGGCAGATTCACAGCCACTTACCTCGCACACTTGTACAAGTGTAAACTATGCTCACTTTCTTTGCTTTTTGTCGTTTGAGGACTGATTGAGAATCACAAGCGTTTAAAGATGAATTCATTGCCGGGAAGCTCTTAAACATTCAGCTCCAGAATAGAGGAGAGAGCGGATGCAAGACTGTAATGTGAGGAGTTGGGAATGAAACTATGACACAAGTTAGCCATGATTTTGGTTGAAGACTTATTTAAAATAAAAGGGTTGGGCAAAGGACTCTATGACCCTGCTGCTCTCTACCAAAAAATAAGCAACTGGATGTCGCAAACAAACTCTTGTGTCCAAAGTTCTATTCTGACATTTGCACTATAAACTGAACTCTAAGGTGCAAATGGAAATGTCTTTAACCTTGGGTGGTTTAGAAAACTGTTCAAAAGCGAAGACGAAATGGCTCCAACACAAGTTCAAGTAGCCCCTTCCCATGGATTCCTCTTCAAAACAAAAGCTTTTCAAGGATAAAGATCTTGCTCGAGAGGATCATTCCCTTCCCCTTGAATTACTCTTTAACACACAAAGGATCTTCAAACAGTTGCTTGTCTTTCTTGGCCCAAAATAACACTGTCGCCCACAGCTGTTTGGCTTTGTAATTCTATTTCTTTCAGGATTCCTTGTATGCTTTTATTTTTCTTTGCTGGGGTTTTGTTCCCTTTCTTTGATCAGCACAGCTATGTTTCTTCTCAGGACCTCTGGTATCCACACACTTGCTATTGCCTTGTCTATTTTGCTGCCAGGGCTTCATATGGTCACACGCTTGTAATTGCCAGGGTCTCTTAGCATACTGGGTCTCCGCCCGTACCCACAGTTGTACATCCATTTGGTTGGATAATATATCCTCTTGATATATTATTTTATTTGGATCTCCCATGTATTTGCACTGCATACATTCACATATTTGCGAGAGTCTTGTTTGTATTTCATTCCCCCCTTTTTACAATAAGTATGTTTACCTTTTCTGTGATCTGTTTGATTATTTGCATTTAGCTTGGTAGCTGATGTGCTCCGGTGTTCTCGCTGTCTCTGGGTGGACACACCGGCGCGGTTGGCATTCCTAGGCTCTCCCGCATTCAGCCAGTGAAAGATACTCGGCCTGCCTCCTTCTCGAGACCGCTTTCACTTCGCTCTCCCGGCTCCTGCTTGACACGCCTGCTTCGGGAAGTGAAGCGCTGCTTTCCGTCACCAGTGAACTCCCAGTAGTCTCTCGATGGCTGTTGGTGTTCCCGGAGCGTATCCTGCTCATGCAGTGGCTTCAGTCTTCATCATCCACCTGGCTCCACCACACCGGTCTGGGCTTTTCGGTTCCTCAAGCCTTGTGGCGAGGCACCGCTTTCTCTCTCCAACAGCAGCCATAAACTCTCTGCTTCTGCTCTTTACATTTCCTGAGCACAGGTGTAGGCGAGCAACAACTAGAGCCCTCGTTGGGCTTGTGGCTTCTTCCACTCTGTATTACTCGATCCAGGTCACTCCACCGGATTCATCGTAGTAGCTAAGATCTTGCCAGAGAATAATTGTCATTTGTTCTGCACTCCCACAAAGTGAATTACTCTGGATCTTCTGTTTTGGCTCGATCCTGTTTAGCAAATGTTAACGTAACGAGACGGAGAGTTGGGAGAGGGGTGGCACAATGCTGAGCATGATCAACACAAGAAAGACTGAGTTAAAGAGGTATATATGTTTGTTGTATCTTGCATGAGTGTGTCATCAGTGGTGTGACATGTGTTGAATTGGGTGATGCAGGTGTTCCACCCAAGGATTACAGGATGGTCAGTCGGAAGGATGTAACCCGGGCGGTGGGCACTAGTCGTTTAGCTATGATTCAGTCTGGGCACAAAAATCAATTTCATACTGATCTGACACATCAGGGGGGTGCATGAGTAGTGATCTAGTAATTAATAAGACTGCTTTAAGGTCTGTTATCTGCGGTCTTGGGTCCCTGGTGCTTTTACTAATGTTATGTTTGATTCCTCAATTGTACTAAGAGGAGCTGATAGATTATGAGTTGTAATCAGTGGGTCATCATGCCTTGAACTACTAACAGAAGAAGGAGGCTTCGGCTGACCCAAGAGGCCTGGAACCTCTACGGATAGACTTCTTGCGCCCTATAGTCCAATGGACCCCTCAGTGATTTGATCTTAACGGAGTACCACTTCTACAGCAATGCGCATCAATGGGTGTGCGGTGAAAAGATGGAAAGGATGCGCCATCAGCCAGAGGGGCTTTAGGAAGAGGAACTTGGACACTGAGTGGTGAGCTAGAGGTGCATCTGTTATTGCAGAGATCAATATTCCTGGTCAGTCTGGGCGAAACATGCCCATTAGGTGGATTTAGCAGGGAGGCGGTACTGACCTGTCGCAACTTCCGAATGAGTTGCGTCAAATTACTTTTTTTTTTTTTTTCTTCTTTAACAGCACTGTAGATTTGCTGGCTGGGCAGAGGGTCACAATTTCAGATTTTTGCAGGAGATCTGCGACGCGCCTACTTCTAGGGGGGGGGGGGATATATTTGTGCTGTGTGTGTATGCCAGATGTTTAGGATGTAGTGTAATTCTTGTCACATTTCGTGTACAAGTGGGGAGAGAAGGTATGTCGTATCTTGCATGAGTGATGCCATCAGTGGTGTGTAAAATAGGGTGACCCAGGTGTTCCACCCAAGGATTCCAGGATTGTCACTGTGAAGGATGATGCCTGGGTCATGGGCACCAGTGGCTCCAGCTCCAGTGTAACAAAGTTTACCTAGATAAACTGTTCAAGCTGCTTACATGGAAACCTACCTGAAGCGCCATGGCCATCCCTTCATAATATTGGCCACCAGTATGGTCTTACGCCGACTCTGGTGTTGACAGTCTCTAGATTTAAAAAATGATTTGTTTTCTTGTAGTTGTCCGTCCAAAGGGGCAATTCTTTCCCTGGTAGATTCTTCAAGCATTTACAGCTAAGTGATTTACCTCCTTTGTTCTTGCGACATACAAATTCAGGCCCTCTGCTTCTTACCCTCTACTCATCCACTGCATACTTGGAAAATGGCAGACGCTATGGCTAAATGCTGACAAACTGAACCGCAGAACTCCAACAAAGAAGTTGAACAAATCTTCACAGCTTCCTATATCAGGACAGGGTTGTATTGCTACTGGCTAGGTAGTAAATCTCTCTGAACCTTGTGTTGGGTGGGTGCCTCTTTATCTCTACCTTGATTTATAAACATCAATAGCCCACCCTGTCTGTCTTGGTGAGTTGCAGTGGTCTCGTGGCTCTGGGTTTCTGTCTTGCATGTCCAGTCTTTCCTTCTGTTGGACCTCCTTGACACCTCGCCACATGTTCACACCTACACTCTTCCATGATTCTATCCTTTCAGGCTTGTAGCGTTCCAGTTCCTCCAACCTCTCCTCTGCTATTTCTTCCATCTTTTTCTTCCTCTCCCCTCCTGCCTTGTGTTCATCATTCTCTTGGGCGTCTCCAACCACAAAGCTCTCATCCTTGGTGTATTGTACCCTTTCCTCCCAGTATCTCTTCCATTCATCTCTACGATATACTCCTGTTGCCTGACTTGGCTCTTCTTCTTCTCCTCCTCCTTCCTCGTCCTATTGCTTCCCTCCTTCAGCTGTTCCTAGTTTATCCCCCCCCCCCCCCCCTTTTGCTTTCTCTCCATTCATTCTTCTGGCCACCTCTTTCCACCCATCACCTTCCTACTTCATCGGCACTTCTTCAATGAACACCACTAAATGTCTTCAGTGCTGGCTGTACCAGAACACCCACATCACACACTCCCAGTGCCTGAATAATATGTCTTTGGCCAAGCACCCTGGGGACTGCACTTGTTAACCGCTCTTCAATATGGGGCATAACTGCTCATTGGTTGGATTGCTTTGGTTCACCTGCTGCCGCTGCACCAATTTCACAGCCACTGGACTTGCAGAAATGGAGCCCAATCCTTGGATAAGGGCGGCTGCTGCCTTAGATCCGCGTGTCTAGAGCAGGGATGCCTGCTCTTGGGTCTGTGCATAGTAGCACTCCCTGTTAACTAATGTCATTGAAATGAAAGGTTTTTATTTGTTTTTTTAAAATTTTGTGGGTGCTTTGTTGTGCTATTGTCTGCAAGGATTAAGCCTCCACTTTACCTGCAGGTGTGCTAACTGTGGCCTGGGCCATGGGAGGACATGACATTCAGGTGGTCGAACAGCTTAGTGTTGTTGGGCAGCCACTATTCTTAGGAGGGAGGTTGGTACCTTCTTTAACCCATCCAGGCATCCTAGACTGTTGTATAGAACTAGTACTGTCGGAAATGCTCTCAGTTTAGGCAAACAGAATCTGCTGTCATCCTCACTAAGCCACCAGGATTGGATCTTCCTGTTCTGACCGCTGCCCAGGTACACAGCATAAGACCAGCAACTTGGACTTTCTATCCCGTTCGCCCTGTCCCCAGCCCCATTTTCTCTGATTCTAGTCCTGTTCCTTTAGCAGTGCTTTGCCATCTTATGGGTAGCCTGTATTCTTCGAACCTACAGCTTGGGCGTTCCGCCTTCTGGATTTGTAATCTTTATAATGGGGGCTATAGAAGGGTCAATGAGCCACAGTAACGACCAAAGATGGACCCTATGCAATTTAATGAGCTTGGTCAACTGACAGCCGCTTGGGAGGATCGATGAGAAGCATCCTGCTTGGCTGTCATCTTGGCCATGCCTCTGTAGGAGTGGTCTAAGGCCAGGCAAATTGGTTGCGTGCACACCATCAGTGAGCTGGTTTGCCTTTGCAATGGTCATTGCCAATAATCCGAAACAAATTGGTTTTTACTTGTAAAGGGGCTCATCCTTAAGGAAATTTAAAATCCTTCACGTCCTTCTGTGATGGAAGTAAGAGATCCTGTGAATAGCACGTACTAGGGTCATGTTGTTGGCAGAGCTTTTATTTTTTACTTATCCTGGTTTGACATCTGAATGCTTACAATTAATCCTCCTTGTAGAAGTGATGGAAATTCAAAAATGCCATGTTTAAATAGCAGAACGTTAAAGCATTGTCCATACATTTAGGCTGGGCCTTCATTAGAGTATGTGAGGCAGCACAACCTTACCCTCTGCCCCATGGGCGTTGTGAGCAATTTTCGTCGATGACCTGGTCTGTTTAATGATTCAGGGTGTCCCACAAAATATTATTTTGAACAACCGTGCCAACATGTTTTTAATGGAAGGACAAAAATAGATGTGTGTCAAAGCAGAGAACCATGTGTAACTTTAGATCAACCAGAAACGAAGCCACGCCTGTTCAGATCAAGTGGAGTTGGGGTTTCAACACTCTAACCTTGCTACCAAAACATAAAGGGTAACTGTATTGTAGGTAAGACATGAGAAAAGGCATCCTAGGCCGTATTAATGAAAACAATGGCGTGGGCACCACTGAAATCTGATGGTGGTAATGTGCAGTCTTTTTTCCAAATGGATGTTTGGTGCACACAACTAATCCATGCCCAAGGGAGAATATGGGTGTATCTTATCAGTACCGGGGTGCCTGGAAGTATTACTACAGAGCACAGCAATTTCTGTTGTGTTTAATATCTTCATTCAAATTTACAAAAATGTTCAGACGGTGGCGAAGCTTAAAGGCAGCCTCCTTCTCTCCGATGAAATGGGAGCAAATGACCGTCATCATTTGGGGCATTTTAGATCCACAGATTCTGCTGGACGTGCCCGTCTTCAGGATGTATAATCAACTCTTATAATAAGTGACCATAGAAGTGGACCTAAATGTTGGTCCCTGCACGCAAACATGTTAATTTGCAGAAGACGCTTTCCCGGAAGGTAGTATGAAGGACTCTAGTGGGGCTGAATGTCTGCTCTTGCCCCTGCAGGTTTAGTAGCAGCACATTCTCTGTAACCTCTCTTGAGGCCCAACTCTATTGCCATTTTAACAAAGATGTCCCAATAAAGAGACATGCGTTATTACCCGGAGGGTGTGGCAGAGAAGACCAAAATAGTACTAACCATATGCAATACAAAATGGCACCATCTTTCAAATAACCTTAGACAATACTCAAAACTGTCCACATGACTATAGTCACATGGTCCAATAGCAGACTTGCATGGTGTGTAACCTATGAGAATAAGCAACAACATATAAAAGGTTGCTTCTGCTGCTCAGTGCTGAGGGGTGTTTGAGGAGGAATTCAAGGAAGGGGTTTTGAGAGGAAATGTTGGAGTTTGAGGCTGGAGGCGGAGAGTGGAAATTTAAAGGACAAGTCCTTGTTGAAAGGACATGAGTGGAGAAGATACCTATTGACGGGAGCAAGGTTATCTTTAGGGGGGCGACACTGGAGACTGAGAGAAATAGCTACCCAGCAAGGAGACGTTGAGATGCCACAGTAGAGGAAGGCGGGGGAGAGCAGACCAGAGCCTAGGAATTTTCCAGAAAGTACCAGTACAGGTGATTGATGTGGATGGAGGTTTGAGTCGTTGCGGTCTCATCTAGGGTCAGAGAGAGACTTTGGGTGAGTGGCCCAGGGGGAAAAAGCCCCTAAATAGGAGGAGTGCTTGGGATACTGAGCAACTCCCTTATGAAAAGAATCCTGCTACGCTGTCTACACTTGGAGAAGAGCCTCTGCATGCAAACCCTTAATGTGATGAGGATTCAGGGACATCTTGGCTTGCGACCAGAAGTCCTATCTGGTAGGGAGGATTTTCTTTTCTGCTTATTTTAAAGAATACTTCTAAACACTGGAGACCTCCATCCCTCATTTGTGGATCGCATGTAGCCTGTCCTGCGACATGGAATGCTGCAGGGGAGGTCCACCAGTCGCATGTAGCCTGTCCTGCGACATGGAATGCTGCAGGGGGAGGTCCACCAGTCGCATGTAGCCTCTCCATGCTGCAGGGGGAGGTCCACCAGTCGCATGTAGCCTCTCCTGCGACATGGAATGCTGCAGGGGGAGGTCCGCCAGTCGCATGTAGCCTCTCCTGCGACATGGAATGCTGCAGGGAGAGGTCCACCAGTCGCATGTAGCCTGTCCTGCGACATGGAATGCTGCAGGGGGAGGTTCTGCAGTCGCATGTAGCCTGTCCTGCAACATGGAATGCTGCAGGGAGAGGTCCACCAGTCGCATGTAGCCTGTCCTGCGACATGGAATGCTGCAGGGGGAGGTCCACCAGTCGCATGTAGTCTGTCCTGCGACATGGAATGCTGCAGGGGGAGGTCCACCAGTCGCATGTAGCCTGTCCTGCGACATGGAATGCTGCAGGGGGAGGTCCACCAGTCGCATGTAGCCTGTCCTGCTGCGACATGGAATGCTGCAGGGAGAGGTCCACCAGTCGCATGTAGCCTGTCCTGCGACATGGAATGCTGCAGGGGAAGGTCCACCAGTCAAATGTAGCATGTCCTGCGACATGGAATGCTGCAGGGGGAGGTCCACCAGTTGCATGTAGCCTGTCCTGCGACATGGAATGCTGCAGGGGGAGGTCCACCAGTCGCATGTAGCCTGTCCTGCGACATGGAATGCAGCAGGGGGAGGTCCACCAGTCGCATGTAGCCTGTCCTGCGACATGGAATGCAGCAGGGGGAGGTCCACCAGGGTCATGTAGCCTGTCCTGCGACATGGAATGCTGCAGGGGGGGGAGGTCCCCCAGGAGAGGTTACTGGAATGTGAGTCGCTTGTGAGGGCTCATGCTGCTATTGTGGTGTGATGTGAAGGCTTTGCAGATTAGAAGGAAAGAGTGAAGACGAGAAACTAAAAGGATGGTGTGTTTCTACTAACGGGCGGACCCCAGCGGGGGGGGGGGGGGAGGAGGAGAAGAGAGAGAATATTGAGAGAGAGAATATTGAGAGAGAGAATATTGAGAGAGAGAATATTGAGGGGATGCATTTAACAAATAAATGCTTTGGTTGAGCCATCGCCCTATTGCTGCTGGAGTATGTTTGGAAAACGAGACATCCTTGTTTTTTGTAATTGAGTAGATCAAGTAGGTTGCCATTTTGTCACGAATCTCGTGCATAAACGTCACTAATTATTTGCACTTTCTTTAATCTCAGGAAAAGAAACTTACAGTAATGAAGCAAATGCCTATGGAAGAATGGAGGTCCAAGACATGTCCTCAATGAAAGTAGAGCAAGAGGCTCAGCCCGATGAAGATGGTCCCTATGTATGCGTGGAGTGTGGGCTGAGCTTTGCTCAAGAGTTGAACCTTCACCTACACCAGGCAAGGCATTCAGGTGAGGACCATGACGCGGATACCGAGGATGAGCAGAAGTTTGCTGAGGATCAACCACCGGGGTGTAACCTAGCCCAGCACCATAACCAACATACTGAGGAACTTGGGAGGAGGTCTGAACCAGTGCCCCAGCTAGCCCAACCTGATGGAAAGCATATGGGAGAAGAAACCGCTCACAATATCGAACGTGGCGATCTGTGCATGCAGGAGAAGGTCCTTATAAAGCACCTTCGAACGCATCTAAATGAGAAGTGGCACAAGTGTAATGAATGTGGGCAGAGCTTCCGGACGCAGGCGCTTATGACGCGGCATCTTCAAAAGCACATCAAAGAGAAACTTTTCATCTGTCCTGTGTGTGGAAAGGGGTTCACCGGATACGCCCAACTGACCGCTCATGAGAAGACGCATGAAGATGACCCTTTTCTGTGCCGGGAATGCGGCCAGAGTTTCAGTGATGTGTCGTCCTTCCTAGCACATCATAAAATGCACCCCAGGGTAAAGCCCTATGCCTGCACTGAATGTGATAAGTGTTTCTCCAGCCCGGCGGCCTTGTCTTCCCACCAGCAGATGCATGCCAAAAGGAAAGTGCATACATGTACTACCTGTGCGAAGGGTTTTAATACTGCTTCACAATTAAGCAAGCACCAAAAACTCCATAAAAATAAAAAATGAATCTATTGTGCAAAGAGTTATAGAAGACCATTTGTTATTCTACCATTTGCAGGGTTATGGTGGCAAGAACCCTGTTGCATGCTCTAAATGTGGGAAGTGGTTTGGATGTGCTCTTGCTGGCGTCTCACCCAGCTTTCTTCAAATGAGTCTATGCACGAGGAAGGAAAAAAAGCAGAGCTTCTAAAAAGAGACACTCAATGTGGCAAGGGTTGCTTCATGGCACGCACTTGAGTCTGAATGAAGACGATTTACAAGAGAGGGAGAGAAAGGATGATCAGACTGTTAATTATAAGTGGTGGCCTCCGTGTTCTGCGTTCATTTATAAGCACTAAATCCTAGGCCTGGTCCTTATAGGTCAGTGTCCAACCCTCCCTATTATCACTGATCTCCCTTTTTTTGTTGTTGCCGACCTTTATCCATTTTCTGTGTCTTTGTCCTTTTTCTTTGTCTTCCTTTTGTTGATCCATTTGCTCTGCTGTTTTTTTTCAATGTGTCCTCTTTCATCCTTATCCCTTCCTGGCGTTTTGTGGGACCAAGTCTGCTAGCCACATGGTGCTCCCAAAACTGGACTGTTTCCTGTGTTGATGTAGTCCTATGAGTGGAGCGTCTTCTCACAGCAAGTGAAGGAAGACCCTGTGCTGGGGAATTGTGGCTTCACTAGACAGCCTTGATCAGTTATTACAGGGAATGATCTTATTCCAACATGCTTCCAACACGTGTGTGTCTATCTCAATCAGTGTTCCATGTATCCTAAAACTAATAAACTGCATTGAAACTTTTCTTTACAGAGCATTTACATGTCTGACACTAGTTACGGGGAGGAGGCTACCAATAGTGGTAACCACAGATGTTTTAAACTTGAAATAACAAATGTGTCACAGAAGAACCACCTGACTGTGATCTGCAACCTGCCAAGTAGTCCTGTACCTGCAGAATTAATCTGTCAAGAAACCCCTCATGTTAATTTATAATCCAACAATCAATGAGGCCTCAAACTTTAACTATCGGGACCCCTCGCCCTAATGCGGACATACCTACAAACTAAACTACAGAAATAAATGACTATAGGAAACGACAGCATAATTACGATGTTTCGGTTCACTTTTGGGTAAGCTGGAATGCCGTTAGTGTAAATGTAAAATCTGCTGGCCCCAGTTTGTAAATGTGCCTTTAAACCTTACATCATTGTAATGGACTGGACAAAAGATCCTGCTCTTCAAATTGCCTCTACAGTCCTGTTGGCAGTCTCGATGTTGCGGTCACCGGAGACTGCTTTGATCCCTCCTGACCCACGTGGGAAGGGCCCTATTGCTGGAATTGAGGTTCCTTATTGTAGGATCTTCAGTGATGTTGATGAACACTGTATGGCTGCACACATGGGCGGATTTGACACATACGTTTCTAAATATTTGTTTTTTAAAGCCGTTTAACCCATTACTGATTTATTTTTTAATTTCCATGTCATTGTAAAAAATCCCTTGTGGGTTTGATTCGTATCTAGAAGTACCCCCTGAGATGGCACTATGATTTACTTGCCTACGCTGCACAAATAGAATTGGTGTAGCTGGTTTGATTCACAACTAAAAAGAGCTGTCTGAGATAGTACTATGAATTACTAGCCTATGCTTTAGGTGCAACTATTACACCTAGACTTCCATCCTATTGTTACTCTTCTAACCCCCCGCACCCAAAATGATCGATTCACCACCCTCCCAGCCACCCTTGACCCACCCCTCGTCTCTCACATACCTACCTCCTCCCACCTACTCTTCCCGCCCTGCATCGACGTAACCCTCTCACCTGACACTCAGTCCACAGGCACCGAGCCCCTCCTGTACCACACCTCAACTGGTCTCAATCAACCTGAATGTTCCTACCTCACCCACCACCCCACCGGGCACTCATGTCTGCCAAGCTCCCACTGCGATGAGCATCACAAAAACCACTCCCCCCCCCCCCCTCCTCATGAAGTTACATGCATCCTTTTTTAATGCCCGCTACGTAGCAAGAAACGGGCACCGCATCTTTGACCTCCTATCCTCTAACAAGCCCTACATTGTTTTTAATCACCGAAACCTGGTTCTCTGATGACTTTGCCCCAGTTGCAAACAAACCCCCTCCCCGCCACCCCTGCTGGGTACTTGTTCATCGCCCACAGCAGACCCTCCAGAGGTGGCAGAGTGGCTGTCCTCTACAACCCTCATTTCTACATCTCACTAGTCGAATCCCAGACCTACATTGCCTCCTGTGAATCCCTTCTAGTAAAACTCTTGCTACCACCAACTTTCACCCACAGCGTCCTACTCATCGAAGACCCCTGCGGTACGACAGACATTTTGCCAAAACCCCTCTGTGACTCTATAGCTAGTAAATCGCCCTTCTCTTACACTCCTTGGAGACTTCATTATCTGGTTTGATATTCCCAACAACCCCATGACTCATCCGCTGGTTAACAGTCTTGATGCGTTCAACCGCTCCCATCATACCACTGGTCCAGCCCACTCAGGTGGGCACACCCTTGATGCAATTTTCAGCTCCCATGACCTGGTTTATATATTCTGTCCCAAACCACTCATCTGGACTGACCACTTTGCATCCCTTTCTATAGCCACACATCTGCCCCATCTCTTACAGCTCCCCCATCAGCCCCCTCCCAGGATCTCAAATGCTGGAATAAAGTCAAGATCCTTCCTGACCTAGCTGAAGCCCTGCTTCTTTGTCCCCCTGCAATGCTGCCCCCCCCAATCACTCCTTAACAATTGATTCCTTGCTTAAAGACTCATTAATTCCTCTCTCTAGCCCCCCCACAACCCCTGCATCCTCATGCAAAGGACCATCCCCCCAATGGTTGACGCCCCACCTTTGAAATGCCAAAAAAACAAAGTAACTCTCTTGAATGCAAATGGCGAGCATCTAATACCGATCTCAGCAGATTCATGTTCGCCCTGCACCACCGTAACTACAAATCTGAAATTCGAAATGTCTATTACAATAAACACATTCTCAACTGTGGCAACCACAGCAAAGCACTCCACATGATCATATGAGAATTCATGAAACCCACGTGCACCTCGACCCAATCCACCCCCACTCAATCACTCTGTGACTTCCTCACCCTACATTTCGGCGACCCTCAACACCAAACTGTCCTTACTCTCCTCTGCCCTTTCACATCACGGATCACCATCCTGATCCTATTGCCCTGACGCCCATCTTCAAACCCATCTCCAGAGACTAGTTCCTTGACATACTATCAGCTAGTGAACCCTCTGGGTCGCCCCTATACCTGTGCCCCGCCTCTGTCCTAAAAGAAATATTCTTGTTTACCTGCGCAGAAGAATATGCGAGAGCCATACTAAATGACACCCTCACCTCTGGCATCTTCCCTGATGCCTTCAAAATAGCGCATGCCAAGCCACTTCTAAAAAAGCATCCCTTGACCCCAAGAATTGCAGACTGATCTCCAACACCGGATTTCTCATGGAACTCATTGACCAGGCAGCATACTCGCAGCTCTACTCCTTTGTAGAATCTCCGGTCTCCTTGACCTCATCACAATCAGGCTTCAGACCACGACATGGAACAGAAACCACCCTGATCCCGATCTGGGATGATCTCTAGGTCACTGCAGACTCTGAAGGCTGTGCATCACTGATTCTCCTCAATTTCTCTGCAGCCTTTGACGCGGTTATTTGCCTGCCTTCACTCCCTAGGAATCTGTGTCACTTCTCTCAAATGGATTGCCTCCTTCCTCAGCAACAGGAAACAACCCCCCCCCCCCCCTTTTGTCTCAACTGCTCGCTCTGTAAACACTGGAGTACCTCAAGGCGAATGCCTATCTGCGCTCCTGTTCAACCTCTATATGACCACTCTACCAGGAATCCTCTATATGACCACTCTACCAGGAATCATCTGCACGCTCAACATCTCCTGTTACAACTACGCTGATGGTACCCAAGTTATCCCAAGTCAGGCACCAACCCCATCCCGACCTTGAAGCTTGTCTCTGTGATATTGAACGATGGAAGACCATAAACCACCTCCTTTTGAACCCTGATGAAACTGAAATCACGGTGTGTTGCAATCTGCCACATCCGTCCCCGTGCTCCTTCCCCTCCCCCCGCCCCCTCATCTGTCCACCCCCTTCTGATATAGTGAAAAACCTAGGCTGCACTATGGACTCAGGCCTAACCCTCTCCTGTCAGATCAACAATGTGTCAAAATGCTGTCGCTACCACTGCAAACTTCTCCATACCTCTCCTACCCAAACAGACTTGCCGCAGTTATGTCTGTTGTGATGTCGAGACTGGACTATGCAATTCCCTATACCTAGGATCTTGGAGCTCTGTCATACCAACTCAACTAACTACAAAGAGCCCAAAACCCTGCTTGAAACCTGCTCCTTGCCCTGGGTCAAAGAGACCACATCTTGTCTGCTCTCCAAACCCTCCACTGGCTCCCAGTCGGACGAAAGGGCCACCGTCAAGACCCTATGCCTCACGGAGCAGGGCACAAGATGGGCCCAATATACCTACAAGAAAAGATAAAACCCTACCTCCCATCTTGCACCCTAAGAACAAGCATTGCCCCCATTCTAGTGATTCCAACCTCTAACTCTGTCAGGATTGGAGGATCTGCTTTCTTCCCCCTTGGCCCCAACTCTGTGGAACTCACTGCCCCCACATAGTCGACACACCCTAGACTATATAACCTTCTGCAAAGCTCTAAAAATTTCTCTTTCAGTAATGCCGACCATGACAATTTAAGCAACTGAGTCCTTGCAGCCCATTGACAAATGCTCATTGAGATCCCAAGCAATGACGCCACTGAATATGCTTAAGTCACTACTAAGCAAACGTGTGCTTGACATCGGAACAGCAAACTCATTGGATCATAACTCCACCCAAGCACTCCCCTCCCATATCACTATGCTTACTCTACACCACACCACAAACAAGTAGAGTGCAGCTATACCCCTCAATCAATTTCGGCCTAGCTGCTCACATACAAACATTACCCCATGAACATCTCATCATTCTAATAAAACGCAGCTACGTCCCATGATAAACCGTCCCAGCTGCACACATAAGCATCCTACACAGGCCTAAAGCAGCCAGAGCCAAGTCTTGGAGTCCACCCTCCAGTCTGCACACATTACACTGATATCAATGCCACACCACCTAATGCTAGGCTGCAGCTACCATCAGGCAACTACATCAGCTGCACACATAACTGATGCATCCAAGCACCCAATGACACCTTACGCTCTCAATTGACCTGGACTACGGTGCCTGAGGGTGTACAACCTACCAGTGCTTTGAGGTCATACCAATGATATATAGAGCGCTATATAAATGCCAAGTAACATAACATATTGCTGATTTTCATATAGACCTAGAAATGTTTGTATCCAGAAAAAAATAGAACAGGGAAACGGGTGGTTAGATCAGAGAGAACCGAGCTGTCATTTCAAAGCTGCTGGTCTGCACCAGAGTCCCGTCATGTGGAATAGTGACCTTTGCGCATCTGTTTATTATTTTTTGCTATTACGTGTCGCTTGCGACACTTACAAGCCAACACTATTGCATTGGAGTACAGATAGGAAGGAATGGCATATGAGGAGGGACACAGTATCTAAGTGGTGCTTATTACGTGCCCACCCATGGCCTGCCTGTGGCCATGCTAATCTCTATGGCCATTCCTGCCTCTGCAGCCCAAAGCACTTCCTCATTGGAACTTTTTGACCTCGCTTTAATCAAGCCTTGCCATCAGGCTTTGCATTCAAAGTGCCTACCAGTGTTTGTTCAAAGGACTCTTCTGAGAGTTATTGAATTAATTGAAGTTGTAAACACTGACCTAATAAACATTTCTTACCAGACCTTCCTTCAGTCGCTCGAATTATAAGCACTATGTGTGTCCTTCACTGAAGGCCTGTTAAAACGAGCCATGGCAAAGCCACTGAAGACCTGTCTGAAACCAGCCTTGCCGAAGGCAACATTTTCTGGCTTGTGTTAACGTTTTAAGCTTTTGCCAGGCACTGCTAATAAAAGCCCAGGTACTTGCACTATTTTGTACCTGCTGCCAACAATGGGTAGTTAATACCACTACGGCTGTGAAGTGTCTTTTCCCATGCCTACACGAAAGTTTAAACTGTTGGCATTGCCAATGCTGGTTTATCTTCCTTTTGCACCACACTTGATCTTTCATCTGAGTGGCCATTTTGTTTTTATAAACTAAAAATGTTGCAATCACTCCAGGCTTTTAGTGCCTCACTTTTCAAATACTTTTCGGGATGGGTATGATGTTTCCCCTTTGCCTAGGGTGCCTTTCAAGTAAGTGTAAGGCAGACTGAGGCATATACAATGAAGACGGTCCGGTGGGAGTGTAGTAGAAAAATATGAAGTCATCACCTCACCATCCGAGAAGGGGTATGGACCAGTGTGTCCACCCGTCCTGTATCCAGGAACAACCGCATCGATCCTAGAGTCTTTGTGCCTCTCATCAATACCTAAGGAAGAGGCCATCGGCAGCAGTAGGCAAGCCAGCGAAGAATAAAACCCTAGTCCCTCCACCCATCACATCCCCCATCACCAGTGATGCTGAGGCTGGAGATTCATGGGCTTGGAAGATTGACAGGTTCAGGTTTCCTGCTCCTCTACCCAATCTTTCCTACTTGTAAGTGATGGAATCCTCTTCCTTTGCATGGGCTGATCACACCTTTCAGACACTCCCTTCATATGAACCTGGAAAAGTCTTCTCCAATGGACACAATCCGTGGCTTGTCTCCTCTTTGGGAACAAAGACCCATCAATCCACTAGCAATTACTCTGCCACTCGCCCACCAGCATGACGGATGTAGTCTTTTCAGGACTCTTTTGCATCCTGTATCTCAGTGTCCCAAATAGCAAATTGCACACGAGCCCTCTGGGAATCTGTTGAAGATGAGAAATTTGAGGTTTTCCACAATACACAAAAAATGGTGATGATGATGATGGTGGTGGTGGTGGCATTTCTTACTAACCCAGTCAGTGGTGATCAGTGCCTCCGTTGAAGGCTGTGAGGCCCACTTTGAGTAGCCGGACACAAAGAAGAGCTTCCGTATTAATTCTGGAGCTGAGAAGAATTCATCTAGTCCATCTTTTACAACAAATGCTCCATCATACAGTCATTAGCACCACACCACTAGCAGGGTGGTATGAGTTTGAGAGCATTTCTGTGGAAGTCAGTGGCACTGGGGAGGTTTAACGATTCCCGGATGTGCACGACATGCAAGCAGACACTCTTAAGACCATAGAATACTTGAAACGCCATGCATGGGTTCTAAGCAAAGCCGTCCCCTTCCCTCTTTACAGACATGTTCCCGTACTGGGGAATGCTGGGGGTAAACCTGTTCACTAGGGCTGTTAGTTCAAAAGGCCAAATCTTCACCGCCATTGTTCCTGAGATCATGGTACTATGGCAATAAGCCCCCAACCGGCAGGCCATTACTGCTTAAGGTAATGGCACTGGGGTCCATAGTTAATGAAGGCCCGGGGCATTAACGCAGGCGGTAATGGCCCGCCCACGAGGGGATTATTAGTATTCTGGGGTTCAAAACACTGGGATACTAATGGTGTTTTTTTTTCTTTCATTCAGCATTTAAATGTGCTGTTTGAAAAGGCAGCCGCTGCAGTACGCGTTAGTTCTGGAAAGACTAGAATACGCGTGCTGCTTCATTATTACGGATCAACACTGTGCCATTTTGGGCCAAGTTCATCCATAGTAATATTTTAGGAAATGATGTAGTGATATACTGTGGGAGATATGCAAGCAGATTATGTGCCAGCATTGTATGGGTCATAAAGTCATGATACAATAAAAAAACCATTGGCTGCGTGAAGATTGCAAGGGTTAATACATTTTTGCTACTGTGTGAAATTGAACACTGGAAGAATAGTACATTTAACAGAAGTGTGATGAAAAAATGTTTAATGAAAGGGAAAGGACCGGATGTCGTTCTGAAGTGAGCGCTGCAAATTGGAAAAACTTCAGCACGCTGGCCTGGGCTCGCGGGCTATGCGAGTTCTTTGGAGGCAATGGCGGTGGATAATGGCGAGTGAACAAGGTATGGTAGCCGGCGCGAGATGCATGCCGCTGCCTCAAAGGGATTATACTGTGGTAAGGCTCAGAATTGAGCCAATCCACATTCAGTGTTTCCCGCAGCATTGGCGCGCCGGATAATAATAAGTTTGAGAAATGCAATATGATTTTTCATTCATCACCTGATTTCCTGCCACTGTAAGCAATCAAGTTCTGCATGTGTTTTATTGTTCTAGTAAGAACCGACGCTTCAAAAATCATGCGAGTCAAATCACAGGTCGATTAAGCTGTAAAGTAATGTTTGGGAGGTGCTAAAAGTATTTGCTTGGAGTGATGTGCAACTCAGCGAACGATACAAAGAAGAACACGGTGTGTCCTGGTGTTTCTACGATCAATGGACCTTGGCGAGACTTCTCAGCCCAGCTACATAACCACCGGCAAGAGGAAACGCTGAGTGGGACATTGCCGAGTATTGTTTTGCTTTTAAATCTTTAACATGGCGCGTGAATGCCTCTGGCAACTCTATTTGCTTCCTGCGTGAGCGCCTAACCAGTGAACAATATATAAATATAAGGAAAAGCTAAGGTTTTGTAGGGCAAAGAAGTTGCAAGTGCCATCCATGCTTTGAACGTGTGTCACTTACACTCCAGGTAATGTGCCCACTAACGAACACACTCGAGGGGATCAGGGTGGGGGTGTTTGGGTAGAGGAGAGTAAGGTACACGTGTTCCAAATGTGGGAACATGTGAGTTGCATTATCCGGCCAAAAGAGGATTCCTGGGAAAATGTCCAGATTAGAGTCTTGCAACACTGATCTGGGAATGGCCCTAGGGGATCTTCATCCTAAATGTGCAGGAAGGTGACCTGCAGTGATGTGCGTGAGAGTCCATAGCGATTGTTGGGCTGAAAATGTGTGCTTTCATTGATTCCAAGTCGTGCTTCTTCTCACGAGAAGCCCAAATCCTGTCCTGTTTGCTTTACAAATCTAGGCCGCTCCTGTCGATGCATGGGGACATGAAACAGAACCCGCCTGTTGCGTTCATAGCAGGGATCCACTGTGATCCGCATGGGAGGTTACCGCTGGGATCTGTTTCTTTAACCCATTGAGCTCCCATTATGCATCCCAGAAAAGCTCCTTTGTGCTTGTTCTTGGTCGGATTGTGCGTTGCACTGGAGAGCCAGCAACCTGCTGAGAGGTGGTGTATATTCCCACGAGTAAAAAGGCCAACATGCTACTTACAACAGGGTACATCCTGCAACCTAATGTCACGAGAAAAGCATTTTTTGGAACATGTCAACTGACCCAAAGACATGCACCTGCACACACTTGCACATAGATACTCTCTGCTTAGCACACGTGTGCACATTGTTAATCTCTGCTTACCATGCGCTTGCCCACAGCTACTCCCCGCTGAGCATGTGCTTAAACACAGCTACTCTTCTGCGCTCAGCCACTCTCTACTTAACATGTGCTTGCAGCTACTTTATGCTTGCTTTGTGCAGCCATGCATCCACTCTCTTAGCATGCGCTTCCACATCACTATTCTGCTTAGCGTTTGCCTACACACACAGCCACACTACCTAGTATCTGCTGGCAGCTACTTATGCTTGCCATGGATCCACTCTCTTAGCATGCGCTTCCACATCACTATTCTGCTTAGCATGTGCCTACACACACAGCCACACTCTACCTAGTATCTGCTGGCAGCTACTTATGCTTGCTTTGTGCAGCCATGCATCCACTCTCTTAGCATGCGCTTCCACATCACTATTCTGCTTAGCATGTGCCTACACACACAGCCACACTCTACCTAGTATCTGCTGGCAGCTACTTATGCTTGCTTTGTGCAGCCATGCATCCACTCGCTTAGCATGCGCTTCCACATCACTATTCTGCTTAGCGTTTGCCTACACACGCAGCCACACTACCTAGTATCTGCTGGCAGCTACTTTATGCTTGCCATGCATCCACTCTCTTAGCATGCGCTTCCACATCACTATTCTGCTTAGTATGTGCCTACACAAACAGCCACACTCTACCTAGTATCTGCTGGCAGCTACTTTATGCTTGCCATGCATCCACTCTCTTAGCATGCGCTTCCACATCCCTATTCTGCTTAGCATGTGCCTTCACACACACAGCCACACTCTACCTAGTATCTGCTGGCAGCTACTTTATGCTTGCCATGCATCCACTCTCTTAGCATGCGCTTCCACATCACTATTCTGCTTAGCGTTTGCCTACACACACACAGCCACACTACCTAGTATCTGCTGGCAGCTACTTATGCTTGCCATGCATCCACTCTCTTAGCATGCGCTTCCACATCACTATTCTGCTTAGCATGTGCCTACACACACAGCCACACTCTACCTAGTATCTGCTGGCAGCTACTTTATGCTTGCCATGCATCCACTCTCTTAGCATGCGCTTCCACATCACTATTCTGCTTAGCATGTGCCTTCACACACAGCCACACTCTACCTAGTATCTGCTGGTAGCTACTTTATGCTTGCTTTGTGCAGCCATGCATCCACTCTCTTAGCATGCGCTTCCACATCACTATTCTGCTTAGCGTTTGCCTACACACACAGCCACACTCTACCTAGTATCTGCTGGCAGCTACTTTATGCTTGCCATGCATCCACTCTCTTAGCATGCGCTTCCACATCACTATTCTGCTTAGCGTTTGCCTACACACGCAGCCACACTACCTAGTATCTGCTGGCAGCTACTTATGCTTGCCATGCTTCCACTCTCTTAGCATGCGCTTCCACATCACTATTCTGCTTAGCGTTTGCCTACACACACAGCCACACTCTACCTAGTATCTGCTGACAGCTACTTATGCTTGCCATGCATCCACTCTCTTAGCATGCGCTTCCACATCACTATTCTGCTTAGCGTTTGCTTACACACACAGCCACACTACCTAGTATCTGCTGGCAGCTACTTATGCTTGCCATGCATCCACTCTCTTAGCATGCGCTTCCACATCACTATTCTGCTTAGCGTTTGCTGACACACACAGCCACACTACCTAGTATCTGCTGGCAGCTGCTTATGCTTGCCATGCATCCTCTCTCTTAGCATGCGCTTCCACATCACTATTCTGCTTAGCATGTGCCTACACACACAGCCACACTCTACCTAGTATCTGCTGGCAGCTACTTTATGCTTGCCATGCATCCACTCTCTTAGCATGCGCTTCCACATCACTATTCTGCTTAGCGTTTGCTTACACACACAGCCACACTACCTAGTATCTGCTGGCAGCTACTTATGCTTGCCATGCATCCACTCTCTTAGCATGCGCTTCCACATCACTATTCTGCTTAGCATGTGCCTACACACACAGCCACACTCTACCTAGTATCTGCTGGCAGCTACTTTATGCTTGCCATGCATCCACTCTCTTAGCATGCGCTTCCACATCACTATTCTGCTTAGCGTTTGCCTACACACGCAGCCACACTACCTAGTATCTGCTGGCAGCTACTTATGCTTGCCATGCATCCACTCTCTTAGCATGCGCTTCCACATCACTATTCTGCTTAGCATGTGCCTACACACACAGCCACACTCTACCTAGTATCTGCTGGCAGCTACTTTATGCTTGCCATGCATCCACTCTCTTAGCATGCGCTTCCACATCACTATTCTGCTTAGTGTTTGCCTACACACGCAGCCACACTCTACCTAGTATCTGCTGGCAGCTACTTTATGCTTGCCATGCATCCACTCTCTTAGCATGCGCTTCCACATCACTATTCTGCTTAGCGTTTGCTTACACACACAGCCACACTACCTAGTATCTGCTGGCAGCTACTTATGCTTGCCATGCATCCACTCTCTTAGCATGCGCTTCCACATCCCTATTCTGCTTAGCATGTGCCTTCACACACACAGCCACACTCTACCTAGTATCTGCTTGCAGCTACTTTATGCTTGCCATGCATCCACTCTCTTAGCATGCGCTTCCACATCACTATTCTGCTTAGCATGTGCCTACACACACAGCTACACTACCTAGTATCTGCTTGCAGCTACTTTATGCTTGCCATGCATCCACTCTCTTAGCATGCGCTTCCACATCACTATTCTGCTTAGCATGTGCCTTCACACACACACAGCCACTCTACCTAGTATTTGCTGGCAGCTGCTTATGCTTGCCATGCATCCTCTCTCTTAGCATGCGCTTCCACATCACTATTCTGCTTAGCATGTGCCTACACACACAGCCACACTCTACCTAGTATCTGCTGGCAGCTACTTTATGCTTGCCATGCATCCACTCTCTTAGCATGCGCTTCCACATCACTATTCTGCTTAGCGTTTGCCTACACACACAGCCACACTACCTAGTATCTGCTGGCAGCTACTTATGCTTGCCATGCATCCACTCTCTTAGCATGCGCTTCATGTTAGTTTCTTTATTTATAGCACGCGCCAGACCCGGAGGTATCAGGGTGCGGAGACAAGGATATTTTAAGCTTACAAAGAATCAGTTCACATAATCTCTGGGATCCAGATGCTATAACACTTTCTCCTCTTCAACATCGGATGTGCATTATGTAAGAGGCCCTGCTGCATGTGTTTCAGATGGACACTAGGATCCTGCAGATATCTTGTCTGGTCCTGTCTGACCCCCTTCCCTACCTCCCTTCTTCATTGCTCACTCTTTCCTTACCATCCTCCCTTCCCAGCTAACGCCCTCGCACCCTGCAGGAAGTTCAAAAGGAAGTCAATGGGTGCACCCTGGAGATGCAAGAGCAGGTGCAGCTGTGTGAGGCAGGAGTGCGCCATCTGTAGCTCACTTGTATAGACCGTCCCCTCGAGGATGCAAAAAGGCGATCAATCCTATCGAAACCTGGTGCTGCTCTCAATTGGAATCCCACTGGCTTCCTGTTTATTTCGGCCAGTCCCTGTAATCTTCCTTTACAGGAAGGTGCTACTTTGCTGTCTCATAAGTGTTGCAAGAAACAGGATTTGAAGTATGCTACTGTCTGAGGACTTTGACATGTAGGCCAATGGGTGAACCCTTTGAAGGAGATACATTCTGTAGTCACTAGGGCCTTAAAAAGAGCCGTTGGGTGTTCCGATAATCCTAACACTTTTTGATAGAGGTTGGCAGGAAATCCTGCAACTGCTTTGTTGACCTGCACTGCTTCCAAAGTAAATGAAAAAGAAGCTCTTTGTGTGGGCAAAGGCATCTGAAGTGTATGCCCAGGGCGCACCGGGTTGAGTGCAGCAAGTTTCCTGGTTTTATGTTCCTTCTGCTGCCCTCCCTTCCTTCCTTCCTTCCTTCCTTCCTTCCTTCCTTCCTTCCTTCCTTCCTTCCTTCCTTCCTTCCTTCCTTCCTTCCTTCCTTCCTTCCTTCCTTCCTTCCTTCCTTCCTTCCTTCCTTCCTTCCTTCCTTCCTTCCTTCCTTCCTTCCTTCCTTCCTTCCTTCCTTCCTTCCTTCCTTCCTTCCTTCCTTCCTTCCTTCCTTCCTTCCACCCACAATGGCATCCAACCAACACCTCAGCAGATCCACCCACCGAGAATGTGACTGTCTTTGTAAAGAGTGCTTCCAAGTTCTACTCGTTGTACAGGAAGCAGTTTTAGGAGATGATTTTTAATTGGTGGTCTGTGTGCAGCTTGATGGAGCGTCTTTTTACTATGCATGGCCCCAGTAGCATCCTTGTTCCCTGTGTGCACTCATTTGCCAGGTGGACCTTTATCCTCTGGCTAAACATGCCATCATCTGGCGTTTTCATTTTTTTTTTGTACCTTTACAATTTCGAGAGATCATGTTTGTGTTTGTATTTTGTTTTTGGTGACTGCTCTGGTATTGTGCAATTGATGCGTTGAGAACAAGATCTGGTTTATTGCCAGTGGGTTGACCAACTTCTTATCGCATGAGCATTCGTCCATTGACAACGTCACTCCTTGCTACGTGGAAGAGATTGTTTGCAAGAGGAAAGCAGTTCACAATATTGTTGCCCCTATCACAAAGGCAAACCGGATGAGGGTGATCAAGGCTTTTGGAAAACCACCCTACTACCCAACAGGAGCTGAAAGGCTTTGCACCACAAAGCCTGTGTCCGTTGATTTAAAAATATATAAATGAGTTTACCAGACACTTTGGGGTGAAAATGAGCAATCCGTGCTAACATGACCTCTTCTGAGTAACGTGCAATCCACAGCAACTGAGCTGATCGTCCTTGATCCATCACGGGGTACCATCTGAAGCCAATGGCTAAACCCCAGCTTCTGATTCTCTTGTAGATATCCCTGGGGACCTTGCTACTTCTGTAATCAATGTTCTTCTCTTGTATTTCTTCCTCCACTTTTTAAAAACGTTTGCAGTATCTTTACTTGGGGTTTTTCATGGTTTATAGAAATAAAAACTGAAATTAAGACTAAACCCTAGTGGCGCGGTGTCGAGGGAGAGGAAGGCAAAGAGGTGAGAACAGAAGGAAAGGTGCCGGGGGGAGGGGCATGCAACAAAATCAAGTTGTGCAATACGAGATGCAGCAGTGAAATAGGTGGGTATGGAATGAGTGTGACGAATCGAGGGAATATGTTCCTTCTGACCGGGGGGGGGGGGGAGGGATCTCCTGTCACCCCGTTTGAGGATAGAGGGGTGAGTTGGCTGTGTAAGACCCCCCCCCTAAGGCAAGTGGGACCTCACTGGAAGAGACTCGCCCTCGGGGAACAAGGACTCCCGTTCCTCTGAGGAACTCCCTAAGCCATTTACCATTGTCCCATATATGGGCCTGTCGGATATGAAGAACACTATCGAACCCAAGGACTTGGCAGAAAACCAAATAAAATGTACCTTTGTGAACAAGAAAGGTGATCTGTCTGCCCTGGCTTTTCAACCAATACCTGGCAACTCTCGCCCACTGCATTGCCATTTTCTGCTCCAATTTCCAGTGCTATGCTGACGACACTCAGCTCATTTTCAGGCTGCCCTCTGCCACCTCCTCTCCATCTCTCATTGCCTAACTGCCATTCAAGATTGGTGTGCCGCCAATGATCTTTGTCTGAATGCCAGCAAGACGGAGATCCTCCTCATCGGCACACCTTCACCATCCTTTCCCCTCACTCTCTGGCCGGCCTCCCTTGGCCCTCCTCCTACCCCCACCTGCGAGGCTAAGAACCCTGGGGTCATCTTTGACTCCACCCTTTCCTTCTCCGCCCACATCTCTGAGGTCTCTTAAAAGTCACATTTCCGACTGCACCTCTTCAGAGGTACTCTGCCTTTCCTCTCCTTACCCCAGAAGCTCATGGTATCCCAAGCTCTGGTTCTCTTTAGCTTGGACTATTGTAACAGCCTCTTTTGAAATCTACCTGCCTCTACTCTCCGCCCGCTGCAACTAATCCAGAACAGGACTGCAAGACTTGTCCTTGGCCTCAAGCCCTGGGATCGTATCTCTTCAGCTCTGAAATCTCTCCACTGGCTCCCAGTGGATGCAAGGATTAAATTCAAAACCCTCTGCATTGTCCACAAGGCTTTCTGGGGCCTGGGTCCAAAATACCTTCGGCTATCCCTCCGCAAATACCTCCCCTCTCGAGCACTTCGCTCCTCTACCTCCAACTCTCTCAGGGACAGTCGTTTTTTCTAAGTAACGAGCTGGGGGTAGATCTCTGTCTTCGGCTGGGGCCTCCCTCTGGAACAGCCTCCCTGCCACTAAAACCTGAGGAGAACCATCTCCGGTTCCGGAAGCACTTCAAGACCTTCCTCTTTTCTTCTGCCTTCGCTCCCCCTCTCCCCTGCTGATCTGTTCTCTCTTGGCACTGTGCACATGGCCACCCTCTGTCCTTCGGGCCCAGGTACCTGCTCATCCTGCAAGCCTCCAGCACTGCCTCCGGGCCACCCCTTGCACTGGGGTCTGTATCTGTACCCATAGAGTCCCCCCCTTTTTCTTTCTGCACTTATCAGACCTACCCTGTCTGCTGCCTTAAACCTAGCACTTGCAAATTGCTGGCTGCATTACCACTGTTTGTTGCCTTTATTATTTATTTATTGTTATTTATCTGTTTCTCCTCTGCTTCGCACTTTCCACTTCTCCCCCCTCCCATGCACCCCCCCCCCCATGCACTTGCACGTTCTCAATGTCACTGGGCCTAGTAAGATCGCTGTTTTGTTCTCCCCTGTTCCCCTCCCTTGCCTTGTCGCGCTCTGAAACACTTGTGTACGAGTGCAATATAAATAAAATATCAATCAGTCAGTCTCTTTAAGGAGAGACATCCATATACATGAGATGAGTAGACTGAAGACGAAACTCATGCTCAGGAGAGGCTAAGTCCAGAGAGAGGGAAGGCCCCCCTACCCTCCTGACTGTGTGACACCTGAGGGAGGTGGAGCCTAGGCGAGCCGTAGAGCCTGCGTCTTTCAGAAGTGGACTGACTGCGAGAATGAAAAGCTGGAGGCCCAGCGTTTACATGCAGTGAGCCAAGGAGACGGGAATGCAAATCCCGGAGGGCGCGTGACCTTAAAACTTTCGTGGTGGGCTGAGCACCTGTCCAATGATGTTGAAACCACAACGCTGTGGAAACCGAGAGATGTCCACTTGCCCGCAGCCATGCCTGGTCCCACGGAGGGAGTGGACTGAGGGTGGTACTCTGGAGAAGTGGAGAAGACCGAGAAGTGGAGCAATCAAAGAGAATCTGAGCCAATACAGGCCCCAGTGACGTTCCCCTTCAGATCAAAGGTAACTGGGAGAACCAGTAAGCTGGCTGGGAATCGTTATAAAGCAGGTGCAACCCGTCCCAGTGAAATTCACGTGACATTGAATTTAAGGTCGATAAAGTAGAACAGTGTTAATGTGAGAGAGAGATTTCTACGACCAAGGCGCAAATACCCTGGAAAGGGGAACAAACACCCCATATGTCAAAAAGTGAAAAGTGGAGAATATCAAAGAATTCTATCAATACGTAGAAAAGCCAAGTGATCCATTTAAAGGGAGATTTCTACAACTGGGGTACAAATACCCTAGGAAGAGTGATAAAATACCCCATTAGTCAATCAGCGCAAAGTGGAAAATATCATAGAAAGAATTCTATGAATACCAAGAGAAGCCATTTAAAAGAGGGACTTCTACGACCAGGGCACAAATACCCTGGGAAGACTGGCAAAAACCCCATAACCTGAGAAGTAGAGAGGGGGGAAAATGTCAGAGAGAATGCTATGAACTGTGGACAGCAGCCGAGTAAACCACTTATGAGAACCACCCGAGGACAGGGGGAATTCTAAGACCCATGCAAGCACGTTCACCGAATTCAAACGTTAAAGGAACCTGTATCGGAGAAAAATAAAAAGACTAAAGAGGAAATCCGACCCAAAGACCTGGAGAAGGAGTGGTAAGAACTGATACAGGAAGTACAAGAGACCAAGTATAGCCTACTAAAAAGGAATCATGAAGAGAAGAGACATTGCCATATTTCAATGGTGAGAAGGGAGACATTCTCCTGATCTTCTTTAAGTTGGTTAGAATAGCGGTAGGGTCAGTTAGTAGTTTGTGGACTGCGGAAGGGTTCATTTGAGACTTTGACGACTGCCGTAGTTATTTACATAGGCAGGGAAAACACACATGGCAATAGGGAAAGTTAGGCATTGTACTTATTATTTAATAAATAACCAGTAGAAATGTCTTTGCCGTGTCCTACCCACCACAGGAGCATCAGCAAGGATTCGCACAACTCTAGTAAGCAAGCAAAGGCATACTTTAAACCAATCCTTTATTAAAAGGTCCACGTACCCTTAAGAATACTGCATGAATTAGAAAAACAGAATGGCACATTTTACATAAAAACTAGCTGTACCCAGGGTATGCTAAGCCAGTCTAGCTTTCTCTCTCTATATCTGTTGCTCACAGCAGCCTGACCAGAGAACAAACTCTGATATTTTGAATGAGGGCAGGTGAGCAAGGCTTTTTTTGGTTAAAAATAGAATGACCCCCGCATTAACCGGCCTGATAATTGAAAAAGGTACACTGAGCCTCATTACGAGGTATGCCGGTAAGGCAAAAACGATACCGGTGTGGTAATACCGGCATCGTTTACCGTCCCGTTGCATTCCGACCCGCAAACCCGGTATTAGCGGCACACTAAACAACGGTGTCGCTAATAGCGGCATAGGCGCGTACATGCACCCCTTCAGGGAGCAAATACCGGCATGCCGGTAATGGGGGGTAATTCCAACCCACGCATACATGCAAATACCGGCATCGCGAAGCCAGTAATCACGGCCTGCACAATGCCGGCCATACAGGCATCTCAGACCACCCGCAAACAGCAAGCAGGATACAAGGCAGCTGCCACAGGTGCACACAATCCCCACAGGTGGAGTCAATGGAGGCTGTGCCAGTATAAACTGAGCACACCCACACATCACAACCCCCCCCCCCTCACAGGTGTAGGCAATGTAGAGTGGCCCAGTACAAAAGGAGCACACCTACACACCACACCCCTTCCTACACCAAAATGCTAACACTAGCAGTTGCAATCATGGCACTGGAGGACATGCCTATACTGCTACAACTACAGCAGCTACAACTACAGCAGCAACAACAGGCAGCACAGAGGAGACGCAGGAGGAGAACGAGGGTGAGACAGGCCCAGCAATTACCACCAGCGCAGCCACCAGTGCCTCGTAGGCAGCCACCAATCCCTCACAGGCAGCCACCAATCCCTCGCACCAGACCCAGCCCATTCAACCTAACCCCTGAGCAGATCCATACCCTGTACCGGCTGGACCGTGACACCATGACCACCATAGTGGACATGATACAGAACGGCATTGCCAGCCACAGAGGAATACGCACTGCCATCCCCCCGCTACTAAAGGCGGTGTCTGGGCTACACTTCCTGCCACAGGCACCTACCAACACACAGTGGGCCAGCTGCATGGCATTTCACAACAACTATTTTCACGCATGTTGAACCAAGTGCTGGATGCCCTCCTGAAGCATGCAAGCACCCACATATCCCTACCACGGACTGCCCAGGAGATAGCAGAAACCAAAGTAGGCTTCCATGCACTGGCAGGCATGCCCAATTGTGTCGGTGCCATAGACTGCACCCATGTGGAATTGGAAGTCCCGCATGCCATAGAGGCGGTGTACCGCAATCGCAAGCAATACCACTCCATCAATGTGCAAATGGTATGTGACTCCAGGAAGATCATCACAGATTGCTGCGCCCGATTTCCTGGATCAACACATGATGCCATGTTACTGGGTAATTCCACGCTACCCCATCACATGGAGCGACATGCCGGACCACGTGCCTGGCTGCTTGGTGAGTTGCACAACCGTCCCATGGCAGTGCTTTGGGGTACTGATGTGTGGGGATGTATAAGGGGGGGGATACTGCACCTGGGTGGGAATAGCCGGTGATTGGAGAATGCATGCAGAGCCAAACACTCCTGACCTGAACCAGTCAAACGGTACAAGACACTTCACTGGGCCACATATCACAAATAATGCATATCGATGAGAACAAGTAAGAGGCACAGCCAGGCCACCATGGTGATGGCAAGCAATGCATGAATGAACAGGATGGCAAGTGTGGCAATGTGGGCAGTGTGACCATGCATAGTAAATAATGAACAGCATGAATTGGAGTCAAAACATTGTTACACTACCACAGCATATCTGCCCAGCATGCATGATTACACCCTGCATCCTCTATTGAACGCCATCCAGACTACCACACCTCATGACAGTATAGATTGCACCGAGATAACATTTTTTCATGCTTACAGGGACATGTGCATGGCCACACCAAATAGCTGCCGCCATGACTGTGCTCCCTGAATGTGGCAGTTCAGAGTGACACACACCTATTTGAATCTGCTTGCAGGTGATGGAGGATATCCCTTGAGGCCGTGGCTACTCACCCCTGTGCGTAACCCGCAGAACAGCCATGAGGAGGAGTACAATCGTGTGCACACCCGTACCCGTGTTGTGATTGAGCAGACCTTTGGCCTGTTGAAGGGGCGGTTCCGCTGCCTCAGCAGGTCTGGTGGGGCACTCCTATATAGGCCTGAGAAGGTGGCAAAGATCACCATGGCCTGTGCCATGCTGTACAACATGTGCGTCCGGAGAAATGTACCACTGCTACCTGACATTGACATGCATGGGCTGGGTGAGGATGATGAGGATGGAGACGGAGGTGAAGTAGCCCCCCTGCCAGTACGTGATGCACGGGATGGCCATGCTGTACGCCAAGCACTAATTCACGAATACTTCTGAAGCACAGGGACTATGAAAGACTTATGTCAGTCAGACACTGGGCCAATGTGAACATGCACACAGGGAATGTTGGGAGTTGGGCACTGAACACCATACCACATTAAATGGATGCACACAAAAATAACAATGTCCAGCCATGGAATTTTCTTATCACAACGTGTGTATTATTTACAACAGCATAAATGTGCCCAATCCCCCCTCCCAGACTCCCCCAACAAACTCCCTGACCCCCCCAACAAACTCCCTGACCCCCCAACAAACTCCCAGTCCCTCCAACAAACTCCCTGACCCCCCCAACAAACACCAACACCCCCAATAGACTCCACAAGATGCACCCCTTCACCCCCAACCTTGTGTCCCACTACCATTGTCCCCCCACACTACTTCCGGGACTTCTTCCTGTCCAGAGGCGGCATTTCAGTGTGCCTTGCACTCCTACGTGTGTGGCGCACTGGGCTGGTGGGGACAGATGAAGCTGGTGTGGAGGTAGTAGGTGATTCGCTGGCAGGTTCCACACCTCCTGCAAGCCGTGGCCGCTGCATATGAAGCAGCATTGAGGTCAGCACCTGTGTCAACGCCCCCAGGCAGTCCCTCATTAGCCGAGCCGATGCATTGACAGCGGCTGTGTTTGCTTTGATGGCCGCTGTGGTCCCTGCAATTGCTGTGGCAATACCTCGCCTGGTTTCCTCCCCGTCCACTATGTACTGGCGGAGTAGGTCTAACATGGCCTCCTGTTGGGCCTCCACCATCGACAATCGTGTCTCCAGGGTTCTGGAGGGGGCTGGAGTGGTGGGTTGTGCAGTCACGTGGATGGCATTTTCGGGACTGGACTCCTCAGAGGTGGGTAGGTCACAGTCACGGAGGCAGGGATCAACTTCACTGCAGGTGGGTGACTGCAGGTGTTGGGGCGAGGGGGTGGGCACGGGGCTCGGGGTGGCCAGGCATGTCACCTCAGTGTCTCCCTCAGGCTCCACACTGGCATCAAGTTCTTCCCCAGTGGATGCGGGTGCTTCCAGGGACTCCCCTTGGACAGTTGTGGGTGTGGCCTGCTTGTCTCCAGCGGAGGTGGTGGTGGTGGTTGCCCTCTTCTTACGGTGTGAGGTGGATGCACTCGCAGTTGTCTCCTGGGTTGGTTCTTCCTCATCAGTGCCTGGGGGGGGTAGAAGAGATGCAGGGCATCAGTGATGGTGTGACATGGCAGTGGCGGTGCTGTTCATTATTCATTTGATCATGCTTTCATGTCTTACAGGTGTGTCACGCAGGGTATTCAGAGGGGGCATGTAAGCATTCACTGCATGGCAGGTGGCATGCCGTTGATTTTGGGTTTGTGTGAAGTATCACATGGGCAAGCTCCAGGTGTGTTGGCTGTGTGTTGGTTAAGGGATGGGCACTCAGCATGCATTTCAGTGTGGCAGCGTTAGGCCCGACATCTGTATTTGGGTATGGTCATGTGGGTGTTGGGACATGCATTGCCTTGCCTAGACTCTCTACCACTTCACTTGTGCTACTTCATGGTCTCCTCTACAGGGATCTGCAGGGTCACTCACCTCCTTCTGCGGTTGATGCCGCACCCGTCTCCATCTCGCATAATCCCTCGATGGACTCAGGACTGATGAATCTGCTGGCCATCTCCTACCTGGGCATCAATTTGGCAGGGGGGTGGGCATCCCTGCATGTGGCCATGGCCTCCCTCCGATTGGTGGCCATGATATTGAGTACCCTCAACCGGAGGTCATCCCACCGCTTCCTGCAGTCCCTCACACTGCGCGGGGTGGGACCTACGGCTGCTACCCTGCGGGCTACCCCTGCCAGATTTGCCTCTTATGTTGCTGCACCTCCCGCTTCTTGTCATGGGATTGTATTGTGTCTGCATGTGCAGCTAGAGTGTCTGCTAATATGGTGAGCTATGCACCTGAGTAACGCTGTTTATGCAGCCGGGGGGTGGTCTTCCTGGTAGCCTTTGACATCCTCTATGGATTTCCACTAAGCTCTCCGAGTATCGGCTGGTGGTTATGGAGGATGGCAATGGATTGTGTTTTTAAAGATGGCCGCTGGCCCATTTCCCGTTCCTGTGCGATGACGTAATTTCCGGGTCCGTTTTTTGGCAAACACGGTATTACCATACCGGTATTACCATGCCGGTATTTAGGGTTTGGTATGAGGCGGTATCGCTATGGGCGGGTCCCGCGATGCCAGTATAGGGGAGTTGGAGGCCCTTTAGCGGCATGGTGGTATTGCCACTACCGGCATGGGGGGGGACACGTGTGCTTGCGCACTCGTAATCACCCGCTATTAACGGGTTCATACGAGCACGGACCTGCTCATTCCGGCATGCCGGTAATGAACCCGGTTTTACCGGGCAACTCGTAATGAGGCCCACTGTCATTGCATGTGTCCTGTAGGAATGTCGCCATAACACTGCTGGTGCATTGTCCATAAGGGGGTGGGTTTAAAAGCAGTGGAGAGGTTCTGCAGAGTGTAAGGGACCAGAGAACCAAACTACAAGGTTTACAACTGTTTATTTTCTATTTTCGTTATTATTCGTGTTTGGCAGCATGCTAAACACTGAAAAAGAAGCTGTTGAAAATGAAATTATTACATTTTACCATCAGTATAACCTGGCTTTTATTATTACAACTACACTATGTACTTAAAGCAATCCTACGACTGTTACATTTTTTTTTTATCTTAAAAGCAAAGCATATTATCAAAACCTAGAATAGCAATCAGGTATTTTCTGATGGGTCCTGCCAAGATGGACAGACTGGAACACTCCTTGTACTCTTCAATAATAACTGCAATAAGTCAGGATTAGAAGACAGAATCAGGAGACAGACAAGAAGACATGTTATCTGAGCTCTCTTATTCGTTCTTCAAGGTAAAAAGACCTATTCTTTCCCTAAGGTTAAGAGATTTAAGCCCTACTAGAAAAAGCCACTAAAAAGGAACCAGTAAAGGGGTACTTGTCAGTATGCTGTACTTTTATGAAGTCCTCTGTACAGATTCCTGTACTAACCTCGTTTCTCTCCCTACCTCAAAAGGAAAAACACAACCATGGTATAATGTGGTCTATTGCCTGAATAAAAAAACAGCAGCTGGTTTCTGAACCCCACACTTGTGTCTACTATATGTCTCTTGCCACAGTCCCAACAATGCAGTTAGTATCCTTTTAGTCTGATCCTCTCCTGTCTATGCCACACTCTGTGGTTTCTTCCTTCACCCCCCCCACTCTGGGGCTCTGTTCTTTCACCTCCACTCTGGGGTTTCTTGGTTTTATCCCGACACCAGGGCTTATCTCAGTCTCTTTCCTCAGCTTCTGGCCAATCTGTGGCTTTCTTCTTCTTTTTTTTTTTATTAAAATGCATTTGGGTTATGTCCTACACCTTACATTTATACCGAATTCTATTACAGTTAATTCTTTTATTTACATTAAAACAAACCAAAAAAACCAAAGACAAAATATAAAAAAATAAATTAAAAAAGCAGGCAGTTCTTTAAACATTTAGCATACACCGTTCTCGGCAGTAATGTCTTTCCAGAAATGGACCATTGTGGTCACCATTTTTCTGTTATTTCCCATTACAATGTAGCTCCACTGTTCTTCGGTTTCTAATGGACTGGATGCAGATTCGTATCTTTTGCTATACATCAGTCTTTTCTGGTTGAGTGCTTCACATTCCATTATTACATGTGGTTCTACAAAATCTCCAATCAGTACTGTTGTGAAGATTTTGGTTCCATTTTCCCAAAATTTGTTGAGTTGGAAGGATGTTCAACCTAAATCTTAGGAAGGGGTCGGGTACTAGGCGATCAGGAAATAAATTGAGGTAATGGGGCAGTTGGTTCATTGCTCTAATTTCTCCGTCACATTTTAAATTTAACTTATATTTATCTTTCTTTTTTTCACTCTCAATCCAATCAAGTCTTGCTAATAGCTTTTTGGCATGCTGGGGCCTTTTAATCAACATGTCAAGTGATATGTTCTTTTCTGAGCATTACTGCTCAACAATATGTGGCTTTCTTCTTTCTCTTACACCACTAAGGGGTTTTTCTGCAGTCTCACCACTCTGAGACTTGTCTCACTCTTGATCTCCAATGTGGGGCTTCTCGGTTCTCTGCCTGCTCCGTGGCTTGTGTCCATCTCCCACTCTCTGGCTTCTCGTGCTACCTCCCCCATGCTCTGGGGTTTGTATTTTTTTCACTCTCTCTCCCCTCTCTAGGACTTCTTCAGTCTCTCCCCGGTACTGGTTTCGCTGCACTTTCCCTACCTTGGGGCTTCCCTCTGCTTTCCCCACTTTGGGGCACTTCTTCCTCTTCCTTGCTTGACTGCTCACCTCTCGATTTCCAGGACCCACTGAATTCCTTCTTCTGCCATGCAGTGCTCCTTGGAAGGGGCATTGGGTCCGTTTGACCTGATGCCCCTTATGTGACTCGTCAACTGGGTTCAGTGTTGGTTGCTCTCATCTCCAGGCTTTGGTTGTGCATGAGGTTGTGGCTGCGGCTTCTTTTCTTGGCAGTTTCTCAGCACGCCTCAGGTTCTTGTTCCCATCTGCTTCTCCGAGTCAGGTCTTTCCGGCTACTTGTTGGGTTGGCGCTGCTACCTTAAGCAGTGTAGACTGCCGGTAGAGACGCTACATCTTGCATAGTCTCTCTCTGGCCAGCCGCACCTCAAGGGGATTTCTGGCTCCCATGAGCTCTGCAGGCTCGTCTGTGGTGCCACCTCTGATTGGCCCTTTAACTAACATGCCTCCAGGGAGCTTGGTAATCTGCTTCTCTGCTTTCTCAGAGAAGGACTGGGGATGGTAGGGGCCAGAAACTAAACCAGTCACTACAAAGGAGAATTTTTGATTACTATGCATCTCAGTTTCCACATAGCCAATAAAGGTGTGGGGGGTGGGTGGTGGTGGTGGGGGCTGGGGGGAATGGTGGCTACTTGTGTCCCTCTCTGGGGAGGAAGGGGGCATGAGGCTCTTAAAAGGGAGTGCTGTGACTGTGATTAATAGAACATCTAAGCAGATATAGCATGGGGGCATGCCACAACACCAAGTTTACTCAGAGGGGGCTCAGTATACTCAAGTTTGAATACCACATCCCTAGGGGTAAGGGGACAGATGGCACCAATAGTGGTTCTAGGCTTATAATCAAAGAGCATTTTGGGAAGATACAAATTCATACAAATCTTGATTTGGCAGGCATGTCTGATGAAAGGGATGTGTGCTTGAATCTCAGTGTGCTTGGTGCTACTTTCAGTGGTTTGGATGCAGGGATAAAATGCGGGACAGGGACGGCTGGGACGGCTGGAACAGGTATTCCCAATCACCTCACTGCAAAATCGCAAGCATTCATTGGGGGGTATAGGGGAATGGAGCAGCTTAACCATAGTCGGGCCCCTTTAGGGTGCAAGGCCTGGTCTCTTAACCACTTCTGATACAAACTCATTCTGCAAGCCAAAAGCAATGGGATGATTTCCTCCACGCCAAGGAGACTTTGAAATAGGCGGATGGGTCAGAAGAGATTGACAAGATGTGGCCTAGCCAATGCCGGCCTGTGCTACCGCGCAGAAGAGGAAGTCCTGACCCCTCGGGTGCAGCCGAACAGTAGAGTCGCGAAGTCTGTGTGGACGGGAGAAAACCAAAGAAGCCAGCAGAGCGCTGCCTCTCCAACAATGGTGGAGTGATCCCCGAGTCTGTGGCCACTGGAATAAGCAACCATTTACCTAGATGAAAAGGTTCCTGAGAAAACGACTGCCCCCGTGTTGCAGCCTGGAAACCGAAGCAGCGTGAGAGCTCTCACATGCTGGGCCTCCACGACAAAGCCCACTGCTGGACTGCAGGTACAGTCCGCTGCACTGGTAGCAGGTGGAAGGCAGTGCGAGAGACCCATAGCCTATCTGGGTCGGCCAGTCAGAAGACCCCAGAAAGAAGTGAGGGCAATTATCGCCACGAAAATGGTGCCAAGCCGGCCAGAAGGCCACCCGGGTCTAACACCCAGGGAGACACGTGAGGGGTTGAGAAACACTTCAGCCGAAGCACAAGATGGACAGAGTAGACCTCGAGCCTAATCGAGGCAGATTACAGGAGAATTCCAGTTCCGAACAATAGAAAGGAGTACAGATACTGAGGATGAGCAGAAATTCACTGGGGATTTGTCTTTCTCCAATCAACTGGGGTGTAACCTAGTCAAGCACCATAACCAACATACTGAGGAACTCTATGAAGGTTCTAAACTTGGGAGGAGATCTGAACCAATGCCCCAGGTAGGTTGGTGAATATCAGAGAGCACGAGTCTGAGGACTTCCTTGTGTTTTTCCGTATTCCTCAGGAGGTGACGTACCAAGAACTATTGGGACTTAGTGACAAAGTCCATAGCAAAAACAAAGGAACAGTGCGAGTCCTTTCTGAATTGCGTTGTTTGTTAACTGGAGCCACCAGGCAAGAGCTGGAGGACATTCTGTGTGATGAAGAACTTTCGTTTTGATTCTTTTAAAAGTTGGAAAAGACTGTTGAGAACTCTTTTGGGCTAGGCGTACAAAAACAGCTACCCCCAAACATACAGCGGGAGAGCACCCTATTCTAAGGTAATGATTTTGCTTTTTCTTTCATAGTGGTGTGATAGACATCAGGTTAGCTAAGAGTGTGACGGAGGGTAGTGTGATAGAAATCAGGTTAGCTTAGAGTTTGACGAGGGCAGTGTGATAGACATCAGGTTAGCTTAGAGTTTGACGGAGGGCGGTATGATAGACATCAGGTTAGCTTAGAGTTTGATGCAGGACAGTATGATAGACACCAGGTTAGCTTAGAGTTTGATGGAGGGCAGTATGATAGGGAGAGGTAAGAGTAAGGGGAAAAGGAGCGGGTAGGGTAGGTGAGTAGGGGAAGATGTGAGGGAAGAGAGAGAGAAGTGAGAGGGGGGTAAAGGGTATCAGGGTAGGGAATGGAGAAGGAGAGATTTCAAGGAAGCACGGAAGGAGGAAAAGGTGGGGATGGAGCGGATAGAGAGAGGCAGGGAGTTCAAGTGCAGGGGGGGCTAGGAGTTGAAAGGAGCGAAAACGGGAAGAGGCACATGGGAAGGGGGGACGGTGAGAAGGAAGAGATCAGCAGATCGAAGGGAGCGGGAAGGGGTGTAGAAAGAAAGGAGAGAGAGGAGAGATCAGGAGGAGCAAGGTCATGAAGAGATTTAAAGACGAGACAGAGGAAATTAAATTTAAGTTGGGAGTGAAAGGGAAGCCAACCAAGGTAAGAAAGCGAGGAGGAAATGGAGTCGTGAGGAGCAAGGAGATGGAGGGTATGGATGGCCGAGTGGTAGAGGGATTTGAGAGGGGCGAGATGAGATGCAGGGAGTCCAAAGAGGATCGAGGAGCAATAGAAGAGGCGAGAGCAGATGAGGGAGAAGATTAAAAGTTTAGTGACATGGAAGGTGAGAGAGGAGCAGACTTTACGAATGTTGAAAAGGTGGTAGCGACAGGCGCGAGAGGTAAGAGAAATGTGGTGGGAAAAGGAGAGGGAGGAGTCAAAGTGAATGCATAGATTGCGAGTTTGGGAAGAGATGGGGATATTAGATGGGGGAAGTGAATAAAAGGTGGAGGAGAGGGAGGGGGAAGAGTGTTGGAAGGAAAGAATAAGATTTCAGTCTTATCAGTGTCGAGGGAAAGAAAGCGAGATGACATCCAATTTTTAATGGCAGTAAGACAGGAAGAGAGTTTAAGGTGACGGTCAGGGGAGAAGGAAGAGAAGGAAAGAAAGAGTTGGGTGTCATCAGCATAGAAATGGTGAGAAATACCGAAGGAAGAGATGATGGGGGCAAGAAGAGAGGTGTAGATAGAGAATAGGAAAGGGCCAAGAACCGAACCTTGGGGTACTCTATAATCCAAGGGGAGGGTGGATGAGGTACGACCGCCCCAGGAGACAGCAAAAGAGCAGGAGGAGAGGTAAGAGAAGAGCCAGTTAAGAAAAGAGCTTTTGAAACCAAAGGAAGAAAGAGTGTTGAAAAGTAAGGGGTGATCGACAGTGTTGAAGGCAGCAGAGAGGTCTAGGAGGATGAGAACAGAGGATTGCTTACAATACCGAGTAGAGAGGAGGGAGTTGAGAACATAAGTGAGAGCAGTTTCAGGGGAGTGTTTAGGTCGGAAGCCAGATTGAGAGAGGGGAAGGAGAGAAAGGTTAGAGACAAAGGCTGAGAGCTGGGCGTAGGCTAGACGGTCAAGTAATTTAGAGAGGAATGGGAGTACAGAGATAGGACGGAAGTTTGAGGAAAGAAGGGGATCGGCAGAAGGTTTCTTTAGAATAGGTATAATAGTAGCATACTTGAATGCGGAGGGGAAAGTAGCTGAGGAGAGACATATGTTGAAGAAGGAGGTTAAGTAAGGAATGAGAAGAGGGTAGATCTTCGTGATAAGGAGGGTGGGGAGAGGGTCAGTGGGGACCGATGTAGGATGGGGTTGTTGCTCTTATCCGCTCACACGGCTTCAGGTGTTATTCGTATGATAATTGTATCATAGTTTGCCTTGATCTGCTCTATCCTTCCCATGCTACTCAGCTTAAGAAGTGTCTGGAGGCTGTGGGAAGATGGATGAGCAGCAACTGGCTCAAATTAAATTGAGGTAAATCTTAGGTCATGCTGATTGGTTCTGCTTTTCCAGCTTCCTTTTGGACTCACTCCTTTTGGCCTTCTTCTTTTGGACCTTTCCCTGTCCCTGTTGCAGCTGCCAGAAACCTGGGTGTCAAATTCTCTGCATCCCTGTCCATGGCTACTTGGATCGGCTCAGTCTGTCAAGCCGGCCACTTTCAGCTGGAGATTCTTAGAAGGGTTTTGCAGTTCATGCCCCAGCACCTTCGTGCCTCGGTTGTTACAGCCTTGGTCCTTAGTCGGATCGATTACTGCCACTCTCTGTGTCTGGCACAAGCTGCTTTTTTGCTTCAATGCCTGCAGAATGCTGTGGCACGATGGCGACCAATACCCCATTCAGGGATCCCATCTCCCCGGTTCTCTGTGCCCTTCATTGGCTCCCAGTGGCTAAACGGGTGCACTTCAAAGTCATGTGCCTAGTTCATCAGGCTTTTCACGAGGTGGGACTGGAATATTTGCAGCATAAGTTCCGCCCGTATGTGCCCTGCCATTCCATCCGCTCTGGAGACAGGTTTCTCATCTCTGTGCCCATATTTCGGTATGTCTGATTTGGTGGGCGATCCTTTCGGTGGCAGCTGCCAAACTGTGGAATGCCTTCCCTATTGCACTGCAGTCTACTGTGGTGTGTTGCCTACCCATGTACCACCTTCTGGGCTTGCTGCCTCCTGCTTACTCCAGACCCATGTGCCTCCTCCTGGGCTTGCTACCTCCTGCTTACCCTAGACACATGTGCCTTCTCCTGGGCTTGCTGCCTACCCATGTGCTGCTTTCTGGGCTTGCTGCCTCCTGCTTACCCCAGACCCATGTGCTGCCTCCTGGGGTTGCTGCCTGCTGCATACCCCAGACCCATGTGCCTCCTCCTAGGCTTGCTGCCTTCTGCTTATTCTGCTTACACCAGACCCATGTGCCTCCTCCTGGGCTTGCTGCCTCCTTACCCTGGACCCATGTGCCACATCCTGGGCTTGCTACCTCCTGCTTACACCAGATCCATGTGCCTCCTCCCCTCCTGGGCTTGTTGCCTACCCATGTGCCGCCTTCGGGGCTTGCTGCCTCCTGCTTACCCCAGACCCATGTGCCTCCTTCTGGGCTTGCTGCCTCCTGCTTAACCCAGACCCATGTCCCTCCTCCTGGGCTTGCTGCCTCCTACTTGCTCCAGACTCATGTGCCTCCTCCTGGGCTTGCTGCCTCCTGCTTAGCCTAGACCCATGTGCCGCCTTCTGGCCATGCTGCCTCCTGCTTACCCCAGACCCATGTGCTGCTTCCTGGGGATGTGTCATGATGCCTGCCCCCGGACATCAGGATCAAGTCCATCTGCCCAGGAAACAGGCATCTAAGCACCCACTGGGATTCCCACAATCCCAGTTAGGGGCTATATGGGTGCGGTCTCATATTGTTAAACTTACCTCATGCAGACCATGCTGCAAGGAACTTAAGCATAGGCCATTGTGAGGCCTGGAAGGGATTACTTTTCTTTAGGGACTATTTTTGCTTGGGTGTGGTTTTGGGACTTCTTACCTGGGACTACTTTGGAGGCTATTTAAACCACGCCCGATGAACAGCACATGCTTCGCGTTATTCTGCCTTCTGCAGCGTAACGCTCACCGTGCATGCAAGCCAAGCATCCTGTCTTCAGCCACGCCCGCCTCGACTCCGGACCAGATCCTAGAAAGAAGGGAAAGAAGAAGGAAAGGTTAGAACAAGGACATTACCTTTTGATCATCAGCAGTTCTCAGAGCTGCCGCACCATCGAATAGAGAAAAAGACTTTAATTCGAGCGCATCGCATCGCCAGCTGCAGCGCCGCGCCATACTCACTAGTCTTCACAGCATCTCCACGATCTGGCGCAGCCTCCATCGCCTCGTCGCCGAAATCCTGGCATCTGAAAAGACAAAACAAATAACAAGGTGAGCCGAATGCCAACAAGGACAATCTTCTTTCTCCGCAAGATACTTACTTGAGTTCATCGCCCGAGGCATTCTTCTTCTGCACACCATTTCTTCTTACGCCGCACCTGTAAGGAGACAGAAGGTAGTCAGTTAAATACATTTGGACCATTATTTTTCTCCGGACAGTTTGGGTAATACAGACTCTTACCTAAGCGCCTCCTGCTTCCAATGAGGTGATCATCCCTCGGCTCAAGCTGCAAGAAAAAAGGGAGAAAACAGGGGCAAGAGTGAATAACAGACATTTTGAACTCTAAAGAACTATATGCTACTTACCTCGTAGTCATCAGTTGTCTGGAACTCGCCCAACTCCTTCAGACCAGTGAAGTAACTGGTTTTCTGCGCACCACTGCATTCCGCACAGGATGGAGAGCACATCTTTTCAAACTGTAAGGTGAGACCAGTGAAAGGGAATACGGGAGGTGTTCAGTGTGGAACAATTCAGTGTGTGTATCTTCTCGCCCACGGGTGGCTAATTCCCTTTTCCTACCTTTAGGAGATTATTCTTACGGGTCAAGCAGACGAAACTAGGAGGGCCTGTCCAGTCAGCCATCACCGCACTACGAGTCACGCTGGTGGAGTCCGTAGCAGTCCAGTTCCGTTCGACGCCCCTGTGGGATCCAGGGGAGCGTAACAGGATGCTGCCTGCTGCATAACCCAGACCCATGTGCCTCATTTTGGGGTTGCAGCCTCCTGCTTACACCAGACCCATATGCCTCCTCCTGGGCTTGCCGCCTCCTGCGTACACCAGACCCATGTGCCTCCTCCTGGGCTTGCTGTCTCCTGCTTACCACTGACCCATGCGCCTCCTCCTTGTCATGATCTCTGCTTCCAAAAGGTCAGGGTTTTCCCAACTCCCTTGGAAGCAGATCCATAACCCAGGTTCCGAGGGCCAACCAGTCCCAATTGGGACCTTTTGGACCCAGTCCTGGCGCCAGTGGCACCAGGCTAATAAATATGCCTAGTCCCAGCGCTGGAAGCGCCGGGCTCATAATGCTTGGGTGGACTTACCTGCAGCAGACCATGCTGCTTACTTGCCTGCCAGTTGAGCCTCTGATCCTCTTCTGTTTGGAACTACTTTTCCTGTTGGGTGGGGCAGGAGCCACTCCCTAGGTTCAGAACACTGGAACTCTTCTGGAAAGCAGGAACTCTTTTCTTACCTAGGCGTGGCTGTGGAAGGAGACACCTAAGCACTACAGGAGGCTATTTAAACCACACCCGATGGATGAATCTTGCTTTGCGTTATTCTGCATCCTCTGCAGCAGAACACTCATCGTGTCTTCTGCATCTGATCCTGGGCCTAAGGAAAAAGGCTTACCATCCTGAATCCAGTCTTCAGCAACACCTATAAAGACAAGAAAGAACAGGTTAGCATTACGGTCTTCAGTGACAGCGCTTCACTTACCTGGTCCATCGGCTGTCATCAACTCCTCGCGCTGCATTCCGGCATCTGAAAGACAAAGGCTTACCTACTCTTCGTGCGCTCCGGAGGTCTTCGCACTGCATTCCGGCATCTGAAAGACAAAAGCTCACCAACTCTTCGCACGCTCCGGAGGCCTTCGGCGCTGCATCCCGCATCTGAAAGACAAAACAAGGTGCGTTTAAAGACATTGGGGAACTTTAATACTCACGTGCCATTTACTCCTTTCCACATCTAACTCAGTGGGTATTCCGGCACCCTGCAGCCGCTCCTAACTTGTACCTGCAAAATAAAAAGACAGTTAGAGCGCATCGTGAAGCAGGCAACAAGCGCTTACTTACGTGCTTCCAGGCGCTTCTATTCATCACACGGGCTCCATCTTCAACTCACTTCAGCCCGTCATCCGCCATCGCCGGAACCCTGCAAAACAAGAGACATCATTACTAAAGACTTTAAAAGACATTAGAATTACTCGAAACTTACCGTTCGTGCAGTAAACGACGGACAGCAGTCCTCTGAAGTCAAGAGGCCTGCTCCCCTCATCCAGTGAAGAAACTGGTTACAGCACCCTGCCCCGAGGCAGATGGAGAGCACGGCGTTCACTTACCTAAGACATCTTACCCTTCGAGTCAGACATACAGTGCACAGAGGTCCAGCCCAAAGAGCCAGCCGTGTGTTACACATCACCTTTGAAGATACGGCATACGCCCAGTCAAGACCGGCGCCTCTACGGGAATCAGGTGAGCGTTACAGAACGCAAAGCCTACCGCAAAACTCCCGTCCAGGCGCTATGGAAACCTCGGATACCGACCAGCTAGCCCAGTTACTTGGGGAACTAAGGGCAGAAGTGCATGCAGCCCGTCAGGAAACGAACGCTCTAAGAAGGGAACTGATTATTTCCAAGGAGCGAACAGATGATCTCGCTAGACAATTGCTACAGTCACAAGCCGGACAGACCCCGTTACCCGCATCTGGGGGAAATCTTCCTTCTACATCCTCTATGAATCCAGTGCAGATCAACCTACCTGGGAATGTACCTCTGGCTCCGCCCGAACGATTTTCTGGTGACCCAAAGAGGTTTGCAGTATTTATCAATCAGTGCCGGTTGCATTTCTTATGCCGGCCAGCAGCCTTTCCAACTGATCAAGCTAAAGTAGCTTTTGTGCTTTCGTACCTTAGTGGCAATGCGGCAGACTGGTCGATCCCTCTAGTAAATCAAGATGATCCGGTCCTCCATGATTTTCAAGCTTTTCAGCTCAGTATGGAAAAACTGTTCGCAAGACATTCACAGGGGCAGGCCTTGGACAATGAGCTTCTTTCGTTGCGACAAGGTAATCAAGACCTTTTGGCTTATATTGCGTCTTTCAACAGACTGATAGTGGAAACTCAATGGCCTGAGGACAAAAGGATTACGCTGTTTTATAGAGGTCTACGTGGAGAGCTCAAAGATGTGTTAGCCCAAGTAGTGAATCTCCCACAAGATTGTTCGCACTATATAGACTTAGTCGTTCAAATAGATCACAGACTGCAGAACAGGAAGGCCGATCGTTCCAAGTTTGATGCTCGAGTATTTTCCAAACCGCCAACTCCTTCCAAAGGAGTAGACTCCGGGGAACCCATGCAAATAGGGGGCCTGAAAGGTCCTCTAACACAAAAGGAGCGGGAAAGGAGAAAACAGTTGCAATTATGCCTCTATTGCGGAAACTCAGGGCACTTTCTTTGAGACTGTCCGGTGAAACCTGCCAAGAAGGCAGTAGGAGCTGCAGTTACCAAAGTTACAAACTCTGAGCAGGGAAACAACCTCGCCCGACAAGAATAGAGGTCCTCTTGCCGAGCGTGAAAACCAGTTCCGTGACCTCGCATTTCGTGATACCTATGGTCCTCATTAGCCCTGATAATCCGGATCGATTACATGCAATTGAAGCTTACGTCGACAGCGGTGCCATCGGCAATTATGTGGATCATGAAATGGTTTTGAGGATGAATCTAACTCTTTGTCCCAAGGCTGTAAAGGACGTCATTACTACGGTGGATGGAACTGAGATAGCCTCCGGACCAGTAACGCATACCACTCAAGAAGTGACGCTAGTAAGTCAAGATGGACACCATGAGAAGATCGTGTTCGATGTGATCAAGGCTCCTCAGTTTCAGATTATTCTAGGAATACCTTGGTTAGAGAAACACAATCCTCTGATCGATTGGCGAGCAAGAACGGTCCAGTTTCCAGAATGTGTCTCTACTTGTCACCCTCCACCTGGTGTTGCACTGGCAGCAATTTCTTCAGAGACTCCCCAGTTACCTCCCGAATACCTAGAATACCAAGATGTCTTCCGGAAGGATCAGGCTAACTCTCTACCTCCTCATAGGTCTTATGACTGCCAGATAGACCTGATACCTGGATCTACTCCTCCTTGTAGTAGAGTTTATGCCCTCACCGAGCCTGAGAACCTTCACCTTCGACAATACCTGGATCAATACCTGGCAAATGGGTTTATTCGTCCTTCCAAGTCCCCTGCTTCTTCAGCTTTGTTCTTCGTTCCAAAAAAGGAAGGAGACCTTAGAACTTGTATAGATTATCGCTCCCTGAACCAGATCACCGTCAAGAATAGATATCCGTTACCTTTGATCCCTGAACTCCTGGACCAAGTCAGAAAAGCATGCATATATACAAAGCTGGATCTTAGAGGAGCCTACCACTTGGTACGAGTAAAAGAGGGCGATGAATGGAAGACGGCCTTCCGCACCAAATATGAGCTATTTGAATATCAGGTCATGCCCTTCGGACTTTGCAATGCCCCGGCCGCCTTTCAATATTTTATGAACGATGTCCTCAGAGAACTCATAGATGTGTGTGTTGTTGTTTACATTGACGACATCCTCGTTTATTCTTCATCGGAATCTGAACATCGGAAACACGTGAAAATGGTCCTCGAAAGATTGTGTCAACACAAACTTTTCGCTAAATTGGAAAAATGTGTTTTCAACGTGACTGAAGTTGAATTCTTGGGATTCATATTATCACCTCGCGGAGTGCGTATGGATTCAAAGAAGGTCGATGCAGTTCTCAAATGGCCATCACCATCCTCCGTAAAAGGTGTGCAAAGCATGTTAGGCTTTGCTAACTTTTATCGCATGTTTATCCCTGAATTTTCTCGGATAGTCCAGCCCATCACTGCCTTGTTAAAGAAAAACAAACGTTTTGAATGGTCTACCGAGGCGGAACAAGCTTTCCAGGATTTGAAGACTAGATTTATCTCTGCACCAATCTTAAAACACCCTCGCCCCGAACTCCCCTACATCGTGGAAACTGATGCTTCAAGCCTTGCCATGGGGGCAGTTCTATCACAAAAGGACCAGGTAACCAATCAGTTGCATCTCGTGGCATTTTGGTCCCGCAAATTCTCGCCTCCTGAAATCAACTACACGATTACTGACAAGGAACTTCTGGCTATCAAGTCTGCCTTTAAGGCTTGGCGGCATTATCTGCTGGGGGCCCGACACACTGTTACTGTGATTACGGATCACCGAAACCTGCAATATTTGAAAACCGCAAAAGCCCAATCCTCTAGACAACTCCGTTGGGCATTATTCTTTGCTGAGTTTGACTTCATAATTACCTATCGACCTGGTACAAAAAACGGTAAAGCTGATGCCCTTTCTCGGATGGGAGTGGAAGAACATTTGATCAACCCTAAACCTGTACCAATCATTCCCGAACAAAGAATTCTGGGTGTAATCGCCACACAATCCATAGAGGAAGTTAAGGATAAAGCCAGGCAACTTGTAACTCCAGCAGACATACAGAATTGGCATCTGCAGGGAAAGGACTTTGCAGTAAAGGACAACTTATTGTATTTCCAAGAACGATTATACCTGCCCAGCACAGATTTACAGAAAAAAGTAATCTCTTGTTATCACGATTCTTTAATGGAAGGACATCCCGGTATGGCCAAGACCTCAGAAAAGATCAAGCGCTACTTCTGGTGGCCGTCTTGGAAAAAAGATATCAGAGACTTTATAATGTCCTGTGGAGTATGCGCCCAAAACAAGAGTCAAAAGGAAAGACCAGCAGGCCTCTTACGCCCTATTGACATCCCACCTCGCCCTTGGCATACGCTTTCTATGGACTTCATCACCGATCTACCTCCATGCTCCGGATACAATACGATTCTAGTAATCGTGGACTTATTCTCCAAGATGGCGCATTTCATTCCGCTCAAAGGCTTGCCAACTGCAGCAACTCTGGCCCGAGAATTTCTAGAAAACATCGTCCGACTGCACGGTTTTCCTTCGGTTCTAATTTCGGATCGAGGTAGTCAATTTATTTCTCATTTTTGGCGAAGTTGCTGTCCGTCGGCTCAAATTGATGTGAGACTATCGACCAGTCACCACCCTCAGACCGACGGACAAACCGAGAGGACCAATCAAACTCTGGAACAGTATTTACGCTGCATGCTGCAACAAACTGAAAAAACTTGGAAAGACATCCTTTGGATAGCCGAATATGCCTACAACAACTCTGTCCATTCGGGAACTGGGAAAACCCCGTTTTTTCTTTTATACGGCAGTCACCCTCGAACCTCGGAGTTGGATCCCCTCCAAGATCTTGAAACACCAGCAGTAGACTACCTGCATTCTACAATCACCCAAGCCTTTAAGGAAGCTGTTTCTCACCTTCAAAGGGCTAAAGAACAATACAAGAAAGGAGCAGATCAACATCGGAAGGAAGCCCCTCAATATCAAGTAGGGGATCAAGTCTGGTTATCCACCAAATATCTACCTCTAAAAGGGCCACGCACATTCAACCCAAGATACCTTGGTCCCTATTCCATCACTACCATAGTAAACCCATTAGCGGTCAAGTTGGACTTGCCCCCGCACATGAAGATACATCCGGTCTTCCACGTCTCTCTATTAAAACCTGTGCAACCTCAAACCCGACTAACTAAATCTCCAAAACCCATCCTAGTTGATGGAGAACTCGAGTTTGAAGTCAAAAACATTCTGGACTCCCAAGATCTCCAAATCTAAACTATTTTACCTAATTGACTGGAAAGGCTACGGCCCCCAAGAGAGATCCTGGGAACCTGCTGAATATGTCCACGCTCCTCGCCTAATCAAAAGATTTCACCGAACATTTCCTGACAAGCCAAAAGCCCCGGAGAAGCCCGGTTTGGGAGGGGCTTTGAGGGGGGGTACTGTCATGATCTCTGCTTCCAAAAGGTCAGGGTTTTCCCAACTCCCTTGGAAGCAGATCCATAACCCAGGTTCCGAGGGCCAACCAGTCCCAATTGGGACCTTTTGGACCCAGTCCTGGCGCCAGTGGCACCAGGCTCATAAATATGCCCAGTCCCAGCGCTGGAAGTGCCGGGCTCATAATGCTTGGGTGGACTTACCTGCAGCAGACCATGCTGCTTACTTGCCTGCCAGTTGAGCCTCTGATCCTCTTCTGTTTGGAACTACTTTTCCTGTTGGGTGGGGCAGGAGCCACTCCCTAGGTTCAGAACACTGGAACTCTTCTGGAAAGCAGGAACTCTTTTCTTACCTAGGCGTGGCTGTGGAAGGAGACACCTAAGCACTACAGGAGGCTATTTAAACCACACCCGATGGATGAATCTTGCTTTGCGTTATTCTGCATCCTCTGCAGCAGAACGCACATCGTGTCTTCTGCATCTGATCCTGGGCCTAAGGAAAAAGGCTTACCATCCTGAATCCAGTCTTCAGCAACACCTATAAAGACAAGAAAGAACAGGTTAGCATTACGGTCTTCAGTGACAGCGCTTCACTTACCTGGTCCATCGGCTGTCATCAACGCCTCGCGTTGCATTCCGGCATCTGAAAGACAAAGGCTTACCTATTCTTCGTGCGCTCCGGAGGTCTTCGCACTGCATTCTGGCATCTGAAAGACAAAAGCTCACCAACTCTTCGCACGCTCCGGAGGCCTTCGGCGCTGCATCCCGCATCTGAAAGACAAAACAAGGTGCGTTTAAAGACCTTGGGGAACTTTAATACTCACGTGCCATTACTCCTTTCCACATCTAACTCAGTGGGTATTCCGGCACCCTGCAGCCGCTCCGAACTTGTACCTGCAAAATAAAAAGACAGTTAGAGCGCATCGTGAAGCAGGCAACAAGCGCTTACTTACGTGCTTCCAGGCGCTTCTATTCATCACACGGGCTCCATCTTCAACTCACTTCAGCCCGTCATCCGCCATCGCCGGAACCCTGCAAAACAAGAGACATCATTACTAAAGACTTTAAAAGACATTAGAATTACTCGAAACTTACCGTTCGTGCAGTAAACGACGGACAGCAGTCCTCTGAAGTCAAGTGGGCTGCTCCCCTCATCCAGTGAAGAAACTGGTTACAGCACCCTGCCCCGAGGCAGATGGAGAGCACGGCGTTCACTTACCTAAGACATCTTACCCTTCGAGTCAGACATACAGTGCACAGAGGTCCAGCCCAAAGAGCCAGCCGTGTGTTACACATCACCTTTGAAGATACGGCATACGCCCAGTCAAGACCGGCGCCTCTACGGGAATCAGGTGAGCGTTACACTCCTGGGCTTGCTGCCTCCTGCTTACCCTGGACCAATGTGCTGCATCCTGGGCTTGCTACCTCCTGCTTACCCCAGATCCATGTGCCTCATCCTGTGCTTGTTGCCTACCCATGTGCCTCCTTCTTGGCTTGCTGCCTCCTGCTTAACCAAGACCCATGTGCCTCCTCCCGGGCTTGCTGCCTCCTACTTACACCAGACCCATGTCCCTCCTCCTGGGCTTGCTGCCTTCTGCTTAGCCCAGACCCATGTGCCACATTCTGGACTTGCTGCCTCCTGCTTACCCCAGACCCATGTGCTGCCTCCTGGGGATGCTGCCTTCTGCATACCCCAGACCCATGTGCCTCATTTTGGGGTTGCAGCCTCCTGCTTGCACCAGACCCATATGCCTCCTCCTGGGCTTGCTGCCTCCTGCGTACCCCAGACCCATGTGCCTTCTCCTGGGCTTGCTGCCTCCTGCTTACTCCAGAACCACGTGCCTCCTCCTGGATTTGCTGCCTCTTGCGTACACCAGACCCATGTGCCTCCTCCTGGGCTTGCTGCCTCCTGCTTACCCCAGAAACATGTGCCTCATCTTGGGCTTGCTGCCTACTGCTTATTCTACTTACACCAGACCCATGTGCCTCCTCCTGGTCTTGCTGCCTCCTGCTTACCCTGGACCCATGTGCCGCCTCCTGGGCTTGCTACCTCCTGCTTCCCCCAGACCTGTGTGCCTCCGCCTGTGCTTGTTGTCTCCTGCTAACACCAGACCCATGTGCCTCCTCCTGGCCTGGGCTTGCTACCTCCTCCTTACCCCAGACCCATGTGCCTCCTCCTGGGTTTGCTGCCTCCTACTTAGCCCAGACCTATTTGCCTCATCCTAGTCTTGCTGCCTTCTGCTTAAACCATATCCGTGTGCCTCCTACTGGGCTTGCTGCCTACTGCTTACCCCAGACCCATGTACCTCCTCCTGGGCTTGCTGCTTCCTTACCACAGGCACATGTGCCTCCTCCTGGGCTTGCCACCTCCTGCTTACCCCACCGCCTGGGCTGGCTGCCTCCTGCTAACCCCAGCCCCATGAACCTCCTCTTGGGCTTGCTGCCTCCTGCTTACCCTGGACCCATGTGCCTCCTCCTGGGCGTGCTGCTTAGACCAGACCCATGCGCCTCCTCCTGGGCTTGCTGCCTCCTTCTTATCCCAGACGCATGTGCCTCCTCCTGGGCTTGCTGCCTACTGCTTAGCCCAGCCTACTGGGACTCTGGCCTTCTGCTTCAGCACCTTGTCTCCAAATGATCTTGTCCTCTTTACTCCCACAGTCTTTCGGAACTGGCTCTTCCATTTATAGGGATGTTGCCCCTAATTGTTTAAAGAGGACTCAGTTGTGTTAGCTGGGAGGAGGATTGTATCTCTGGCTCAGAGGGTAGTTATGTTATTTTCAAGGCAGTCAAATCCAAAGACGTAAGAGCACTAAAGGAAAACAATGCACAGTCAGTCGGAGAAGCTCAGTTAAATTAGGCTCTGAACCCAATGAGGCTACGAGAGCATGCCAAGTTCTTGTGCCCTAAATTGAAAACTCTCTAGCATTGCTCGTGTTAAATCGCAAACAAATTAAGGCTAGTGAAGAAGGTGAGAAAAGGAAGTGGGTAGGGATGTAGATCTTCATTTACTAGCTAAATATGAGCCAGCATTGCCATGGATACAGTTGTGCACTTAAGAAACCACTTTACATTTTATCTGAGCAGAAACCGGTAACCAATGAAGATGGTGTAGAAGTGGAGAGACACAGGAGCGAAAGCGGATGTTAAAATTGTATCTGGAAATATCGCTCCGTAAGCTTTTGAAATAGGAACTCGAGTAGTTCCATAGGAAGGGAATCGCCAATGTCAAGTTTAGCTCCAACAGTATTTAAGATTAGTCATATCCATTTGAATAAAAAAAAGCTGTACTGCTAACAGTCATGTTGATTTGCATAGTGATGTCCACATTGCGATCAAGGCAAAAACCCAATGTTTTAATCTTCGAGTAGTGAGGGCGATCTAATCCAAAAGAAATGTGGATGGAAGCATAAAGCGTGAGCATTTACGAGGATGGACCCTAGTAGCTCAGTTTTGCCAGTGTTTGAACTGAGCAAATGATTTTGCATCCATCCTTTAATTTGGAAGACCATCTCGGAGAAACCACCTTTGCCATGAGACAAAATGCCAGAAAGTTAGAAAATATTTGGGATGTCGTTGGCAGAATAATCATAGGCCAACACTTAAACTGGTGAGTTTATCATTAAAAAGGTTTAGCATAACATTTGAACAATAACAGACAGACAGGAACCTTGCACTGGAATGGAGTCCAACACCCAGGCAACAGATGTCAATCTAGAGAGGAGATTTTCAGTGGTGCAAGGTGTCGGATGCTGCCGACAAATCAAGGAATTTTTAAGTCAAGCAGCTTGGTTATCCAAATTCCAGAGTAGACCTTCTCTGGCATCAAGTAAAGCTGTCTCAGTCCCTTATTGGGGAAGAAAATCAGATTAACTCCCACTGCACAAATTATGGGTGTCTACAAATTATTGTACTTGACTTGCTACAAGCTTTACATGAATTTTCATAAGAATGGACAATTTGCCATGAGCCAATATTTGATAGGTAGACCGGGGCCTAGAGATGTCCATCAGGGTACGACATCCTTTTGTCGCGGGATGTTTTTTTATTTTTTATTTTATTTGTTTTGGCTCAATGAGCCTTTACAAAAAGACAGATAAGCAAACAAATAACAAAATTACTTTACAAATAAACACATTTTTACAAAATTAAAATGATCCTTTTCTTTGCCAAACCCTGCCACTTGTCAGATGTCATCTAAGAGCGCTTTGTGGTGGTCTATTTTCCTGGAGTATACAGGTTTAAATGACTATTTCACAATTGATTAGCACCGGTATAGCAGCCGATGACAATGCAGCGTTTTTGCCAGAAATAAGTCTATCCCACAAGAAGTCTGATATGATGTCTTCTTCTCTGCGCACAAAGTTCCTAAATAATCTTGAGCGATATGTCCATGAACCTTCACAGTCCATTAGTAAATGCTTTAGTGTTTGCTTGGCAGGGTTTATGCAAATGGAGCACAGGTTTTTTGCTTTGACCCCTTGATTCCTCTTTTCTAAAATTGCCCCGCAATGGACCAAGTTCAATCTCATTCTGAGAAAATTTGACCAAAGCTTTCTATTAGGGGATTTCATTAAATAGCCCGACAGACAACCAAGCTTCTTATCCCCCCTCAAAAACGCACTTTGGACTGGATCTGATCTAATACTCTCTATTGTTTCTATCCAGTCTAAAAGTTCCTTTTTTTAAAATTTTTTATAATGAGTCTGTTTAAGATTAAAGATTCCATTTCAAGATCTATTTTTGTCAGTGCTTTCGTTACTTTTTCCCCAAGTATGATCAAGAGTGGTGACTTACCCTGTGATTTTTGAGATCTAAGGTCTCCATATAGGGATGTTTTTTTACCCATAGTTATTTCTCTAAACAGGGAAATCAGTTTCCAATCTGCCATACATTTCAAAGACTTTAAGCCCAGCTCGAATCTCAGGCTTTTTATGGATGTGCAGCTTGGAAGGCCCAGTGCTCTTTTCCAAAGTCGACCCTCAAAAGTTTCCCAGTTTGCTGCCCAGAGACCCGGTTTGGCTTCCAATCCATAAAGTATCAGAGGTACCACTTTGCTAAATAATACTTTACTAATGGAAGGATGGAGGATTTACAAAATGTATGGTTCAATTTGACCCTTTGGGAACCGGCTTGTGTTACCTTACCCATGACCTCAGAATCTGTCTTATATTGAGCTGGATGGGCATGTATGTTATAACCCAAGTAGTTTGACTTCTACAACTCTGATGCATTCACCCCCCAGTTTCCAGTTTTTATATTTGATTTTTGTCAATGGATGTTTAAAGATGAGAATGTTTGATTTGGCAGGGTTAACTGTAAGTCTGTTTATTTCAGCATACTCATTCAGTCTCGTTAATAAACGTTGCAGACCAATTGGTGTTCTGTCGAGAAGGAATATATCGTCTGCATAGGCCAGCCAACAGATCTTTCTCCCATTTAAGATGTGACTGGCCAACGCAAATGATTCTAGGAAAACTCCCATATCTGCCGGAAACAGATTAAAGAAGAGAGGCGCTCCTAGGCACCCTTGTCTGACCTCCCTATTTACCTCTATAAGTTTTGATAAATGACCCATAGCGTCTAGGCGAACTCTCAGATTTGTGGCTCTAAGCAGTTCCACCAAGATTGAAAGTAATGTTTCTGGAATGCCACACTTTCGCAGTTTTTGCCAAAGTGATACACGTTCTACCTGGTCGAATGCTCTCGATAAGTCGATCCAAGCTTCATACAATGGAGGCGAGTCTTTACTCTCTGTTTGTTCATTCAAGAGGTTTAGGATCAGGCCGTTAACTGATGTCGAGTTTCCCTTCCGAAATCCTGTGCATGATAAGATGTCAAAATCGTCTACCCATTTCGAAACATGATTTAATAGAAGTTTCATAAATATTTTGCTTTTAATGTCTAACAGCGCTATTGGCCTATAGTTTACGGCAGCCCGACAATCACCCTTTTTAAAAAAGGGTATTACTAGTGCTGTTTTCCAAGAGATTGGAAATGCCTGTTTTTTAAGGATTTCCCTAAAGAGACAAGATAGTAATTTCGAACAGAATTTCGGTTCACTTTTGAGTGTCTGATAGGTCAGACCATTTTGTCCTGAAGCTTTAGATGTTGAGGAGTTAGTTATAATTTTATAGATTTCTTCTTCTTTAATATGAAGTTGCCAGGGTATATCTGGTATGGTCGAAAAGAGGCAGGTTCTCTGACTCTTAGAAGTCTCTGTGAGATAATCAACCCAATCTTCTTCAGAGACCAGATTACAAAGAGAGTTACCCGTTTCCCCCTCAAATTGGTTTAATGCTTCCCAAATGTTTTTACTATTGTTCTCTCTTAGTATTTTAAGTACCTATTCCCGTCTATTTGTATCCGGATTCCCCTTTTTGAGATTGACCATGATTTATAATAGTTTTTTTCTCTTTTTATTTCTATCTTCAGTTGTTCTATCGGATACCCTATTTTCTTGATTTCTGGCAATGCTTTCCTTTGCTCTCTTTTTCGCTTTTGTGTTGTTTCATCAAAGGCGTGGAGATGATGTTGTTTGTCTCTCCCCGCTAAATCATCAGGTGCTAACGTTGTCCAGATAAATGTATTAAACCTCTGCGGGTCGCATTCCAATTTCCAGATACACTCGGGGATTTCTTTTAACCATTTATTGAGCTTAACTCCCCCGTTCTTATATTTCTTGACTCTAATATTTCCTTTTTTTCCTTCTAGGTTCTGCGTTTCTCTTTCTGTTCTTATTCCTAGAATGTTTTGGAATGTAAGCTCAAGTCTGGTATGATCACTGCCCCCATCCCGTTTGAGGACGAGAAGGGAGGGTAAGGCATACAGATTTCTGGAGACAAAAATGAAATCTAAAGCAGAGGACGATTTCCCTCTGTGCCATGTTGTGTATATTCCTTGATCACTCTCTTGTGAACAATTAGCCATTCTGAGGTCCCAACATTCCATAAATTCCTGCCACAATCTACCCCTACTTGACTTCCCACCATTCAAATGTTTTGCCTCAACTTTTTGTAGATATAAGCAGTTTGTATTAAAATCTCCTGCCAGGATGATGTTACTGGAGGCTGAGTTTACCTTCACTGCTTCCAGTAATAGGCCCAAACTTTCCAAAAAAAGTCCAGTTTTGAGCTGGCGGGTTCCAGAATATGTTTATCAAGACCCAAGTCGAGGGCTTCCCTTGTAAATATGTGTTTGCTCTGCATGCTTGAAAACCTAATGTATTTTTCCCAATTTCTACTATATTTTTGAAAATCTGATTCTTAAGTGCTATGAGTAAACCCCATGATGGTCGTCCTAACGATTTTTGTGATGCTGGTAGCCAGAAAACTGTATATCCTTCGATATTCAATGGATTCACCATCCAGGTTTCTTGTAATAGGACAACATCACCCAAGTTGAATAGATATGCCCTTGTTTCTTTTGCTCTTATGGAACTGGAGCCCCGCAAGTTCCAACTGAACACATTTAAATCGTCTTTTAAAAAGTTGCTGCGTGCCCAATTCTAGCTTCTGCAGTACTTGCGCAAGGATTTCTGGAAGGAGTGTAAGGGTATTTTCTTTTATGTTTGATTCCATCTCTCTGCTTCCCCCTTTCGTCAGATTCTGTTCATTCAAGATTTCCCTTCCCTTATTTGTTAGTATTGGGTCATTCTGATGTTTACTGGTGATCTTTTTTTCCGAATCGTTACATGAGACTTCCAACCCGTAGGATTCTAACTCCACGGACTCTTGCAACAAAGTTTTTTTACGTTCACTGAGGTAAGCACCAGTTCCACCAAGAAGCGATCTTGTGACATTGGAAATGTGACGCTTTCTATGTCTTCTGATGATAAACAGTCAAGGTTCTTAACTTTTTTCATCATGGCCAAAATTACTTCCCTACTCAGTGATTTATGATGCCCTGTATTGGAGCGCAGTCTCAACCAAATTCTTTGAATGGTCTGGTTTTTCAGATTGTTTTGGTTCATATATTCACTCGTTTTTGATGGGATCTGCTTTATCAAACAGGTTTCATTTTGCTTTTCTGGGCTATTAAGTTTAACTGACTTTCCTGCCCCATTTCAAATATTATCTTCGAGGATAACATTTGTTTTTGTTTCATTGTAGAGTATGGGGGTAGTCGGATTTAACATGGAAACACTCGGTTCCTTGCCATTCTTCTGGTTCTTCATTTCAAAGATAGGAGCAATTTTTATATTTTGATCGCCTTGTGTCATTGCTATGTTCCCTGGACAAATACTCTTTTTACCAGCTCACAGGTCCAAGTCCAAGATGATTAAAGTCACAGACGCGGCTCTGCACACACTTTCTCCTCAGTGCGAGCGCGTAGTTTTCAGGGCTTGGAAAAATAAAAAGAACTGGCAATTTCCAAACGCAGCACAGTGAAACAGTGCTCTCAGACTGCTGCTCGCCCTTGACTTGCTTGGGCTTAACGCCACAAGGGCGCTGACCTTCTCCTTTTGTGCCTCGCTTCCTGTGGGTGGGGCCTCGCAGGTCCAAGTCCAAGATGATTAAAGGCACAGACGCGGCTCTGCACACACTTTCTCCTCAGTGTGAGCGCGTAGTTTTCGGGGTTTGGAAAAATAAAAAGAACTGCCAATTTCCAAACGCAACACAGTGAAACAGTCCTCTCAGACTGCTGCTCGCCCTTGACTTGCTCGGGCTTAACCGGGATGTTTTTTCGCTGGGTTTTTTACCGCAAATCTTTTATCGAAAAAAACCCATCGAATTTTTTCGAAAATGTGTGATTTGGGGGGTATCCCCCTAAAAAAATAAAATTATTCGATGGGCTTTTACAAAAAAAAATTGCAGTAAAAAACCCAGCGGAAAAACATCCCACGATGAAATGACATGGAACCGTCTATCAGAAGGGGAGTAATCCATAATAATTTTAGAGTTCCACAAATAAAACCATTAGAAGGAGAACAGTTTGCCAAATTAATGCTAGCAGCATGATTGTATTCTTGTAGTATATGAGTCGGACAGGAATTGCCTGAGCAAGTTATCGGTCGTAGAGTAGTGGCACAATGTTGAAGTGGTTCAGTTCAGGTGAGGTGTCTCTAGAATTAAATAAATATGGGTTAACTTGGGTATGGGTTAACTTCTAAAATAATATCATTAAAATTAGATGCACAAATAGTAATTGATTGACAAATCTGAATGATTTTAGTTTCCGTGGCTGAACTGATTTCTTGCAGCCATTATAGAAAATTGATATAGAAGGTGGAGGTAACCGCAGTAAAGTTTGGAAAACAACAGTTTTCTGAATTACAAGCTAAGGCATTTTTTAAGGTAAAAAAAAGCTCTTCTTTGCTGACATTATTTCATATTTATATTTACATCTTGCAGATCTTATGACGGTATGGGTGGCTTCCGGGGAGTCCATCACGCATCCCTTCCTCTCTTTTACCTAGTTTCTAAGATGGGAACTGTGTTAGGTCCTGCACATGGTGTCTACCAGTAGTCTCTTCATGTGTGGTCCGATTCTCAATACTTTCTACCCCCTTCCGACCCCTTCCGATTGGCCGGGTCTGAAAAGGAACCTAGTGTACTGGTAAGGGTTGCAGGTAATGTGGCTCTATCTATTTGTGAACCCGAGATTTGTCTCCATAAAATTGGGATTTCTCTTGAGATCGCGTTGCAGGTGCACACGCTTGCTTCAATTCTGTTATTCTCCCACCTGGTGGACCTTGATTTTGTGTGCAGTTTGGGAAAATCTGGCCTTACCTAAGAGCCTTATTTGTGGTCCCCTGCATAGAGCAGGTGTGCTGATAGGTGTGCTTCTCAACATTACTCTATTTTATAGGGAAAATTGATTGTAGATCTGTTATGGGTATTTGCACTGTCTCTTCCACCTGCAAACTGATGGTCTGGTTCAATTTAGTTTCATGACGGGCACTTAAGATGTTCTACTATTATCAAAAAGGAGCCGCCTAGCTCTCCCAAAGTTGTAACTGCTTTCCCTAGTCTTTACATAATAGTTCCTTAATCCTATTTCAGGTTGGCCTACATGCAGGATTTAGCCATCTAGCTGTACACGCGATGGCCGGAGTGAAATACAGCTCACCAGATCTATCGGTTATTCCGAGCTCTAGGTAGAGTGTTCTTTAGTTGTAGATTTTGGAACCATCAGGAGGTATTTCTTTAACGAATGTAATCTCCACTTTTGCTTTTCCGTGTACTGGGATTTTTACCTCCAATTCTGCTTGCATATCTGCTGCGACCTGCTGACTTCGCTCTACAGGTTTCCAAGAGTTCAATGGGTTTGGTGCTCTTGCCTTTACTCTAGAAACCTAAGAAGCCGTTAGCCTTTAGGTATCCCCTTGTACTTTGACCAGTTCTGTAAACCTCAGTAATCAGGAATATTTATCTGCACCCGATGGAGGAAATAAAAAATATCTTATCCCCAAACTGGTGGCTGACGGACCGGCTATTATGTGAATGTAACAATCATTGTGGGCGATATTAACACAAGACTACTAAAATCGGGGGCACCCTTTGATAGGCTCCTCCTAGAAGCAGCATATGGGATTTCCAAGCTAAAGAAGAAGTTGGCTTTTGGTGACTCTGGTACCTTATTGGTGACTCTGGTACCTTATTGGATGTTATTTATTTTAGTGCCACTATGGTGGTCGTACTAAACGGGAAGTCTCAGGGCGATGCACCCCGAAAATGAACTTGCAGCCGAGCAGGAAGTCATTCTTTAATTGATCACTGCCTGGTTGATTGATATTCTTTCTGGTAAGTGAGAAGGTTTGAGGTTTGTCCGTTCCCTGAGGTCGACCATGATCCACTAATTATTAACTGGGCCGTGGCCCCATTATACACGGGACCAAAGCTGTCTGCTGTAAGCCGTGACAATCTGGCCACGGCTCACCATTCACAAAAACTGTCCAGAGGGAGGCTGGCTGAAATTTTGGATATTGCACGGTCTGCAAGAGACGCATTTTTGGTCCAGTCGTTTGCATGGCACCCCGATGCCTCTGTAAGGGTTAGTGAGCAACTATTGACTTTTAATGCTGGAATGTGCAGGGGTCCGGTTCCTTTATCGTCAGGGAACGGTCCAAGGTGGCATGCAGGTGTCTGCTCTGACACTCAGTGGTTTGATGCAGAATGTCGAAGCGCTAAGTTTGCCTTATGGCTTAATGCCTGATCTAATAACACAGCGGGTGCTAGATATGAGGCTAAGAGAGATTGTAAGAAACTTCTGAGCCTAAAGAAAAAATTGTTTAACGAATCCCAGTGGGAAAAACTCAAAGCCGCTATACGTGACGGCGACATAAAAGGTTTCTGGAACTTGGTTGCATGTGGGTACCAGGGAGATGCTTGCTTATTCCTCGGTTTGCCCTATTTCAGACTGCAAGTGGGCTGTGCATTTTAAGACTATTCTGTTTGACGAGGTTGAAACACTTCTTTTACTACCTAAGGTTGATATTGATTTTAGTTTCTCACTGGGTGAGGTGCTGAAAGTTATTATGGCTATAAGAACAGGCAAGGTATCGGGCCTGGACAATATCAGACCTGAAATGTATAAGCGGTTCCATCATTGGTGGCTACTAGTCTTGTTAAAACATGTGAATGCTATCGCTTCTCACGGACGATTCCTCAATCTTTGTCTGTGAGTCTAATCAAACTAATCTTTAAAAAGTGCTCAAGGCTGGAACTTCACTGCTATTGCCCAATTTCCTTAGTAGATTGTAGTTTAAAAATGTATATTAATTGTCTACTGACCAGGCTTGAGTCATGGGTGGAGGAAAATAAGATGCTCCCCATTTATCAGACAGGATTCAGGAAGGGGTTCTCAACAATGAACCATGTTTTTGTACTTTTGATGATTTTACATAAATATGGAAGGTTAAGAAGAGGCGTAGTGTATGCGGCCCTTTGGGATCTAGCCAAGGTCTTTGATTCCATTGAGTGACCTTTATTATGGACTAAACTGAAGAGATTGGGTGTCCCATCTCCACTACTCCATCTGACTGTTTATACTCAGATACCAGGTCCTCTGTTAGAGGCCCCCCCAGTACAGGGCCCTCAAGTGAGTTCCCCATGAACAAAAGAGTGCGTCAGGGCTGTCTGCTGGCCCCCCTTTTGTTTATTATTTTTCTATTGGATTTTATACCGTCCTCATATTTGATGGGCTCTCTTCCCCCAAGACTGAATGGGGTGTTCTACCCTTCTTTATTGTATGCAGATGATAAGGGGCTGGCCTGCAGCCTTGCCTATGCTTCTCTTTATATTAAGGATAACAGTCTAAAATTAAATCTAAAGAAAACCAAGATCGTTGTGTTTAGTTCTAAAAAGAAAAAAGAAAATTGGTGTATAGATAAGGTCAATCTAAGCGTGGAGGACTCATATTGTTACCTGAGTGTTATGTAGGCCAACAACTGCAAGTGGTCTGCACATCCAGCAATGGTGGAAAACTGCCTAACGGTTAGTACGGGTGGGCTCAGGCGAGTTTACCAATTTGGCAGATTTCGCTTTGATAAATGTATTCAAGCCCTTGAGGCTACGATCTATTCTGCCATATTATATGGCAGTGGGGAAGTGTTAGCTGTACTTCCTTGGACCGTATACTCTGTATCTGCTTAAGAAAGTTGTTAGATTTGCTGCCCAGCACTCCGGGAACTCCTCTTGCACTGGAGACTGGTGTCTTTAACATTGGTGTACAGATTGAATTTAGGTTTTTAGAATTCTCTGCACTATAATCTACTCCATTGTTGAATCCTAATCTTTTGAATGTAAGAGAAGAACTAGACAAGGTGGTGATATGACATTTATCCCTGGTATAAGGACTGTACCAGCATGTGCAAAAGGTGTGTGCTTTAATTACTAAACAAAAACTATCCATGAAAGCTAGAAACTTTGTAATTGCAATAATAGTATGGGTAGGTTAAGTTTGGTGGGGCATTTGAGGAGGGCCTGCCAGACCTATTATGAACATTTTTCTCGGAGTGTTAGCCGCTCACTGACACAAAGTCGCATCATTGCAATGATCCGTCTGAGTGTTTTACCTCTGTTCATCGCGGGACGCAGGAGGACTTAACTCACTTTTATTTATTTGTCCAAAACACTTGTATCTGAGATGCATGTGGTTGAAAAGCCACTTTAAGGTTAATACCTTTAGGCATATCTCAGATGCTACCAATTTAGTTTTGTCATCTGTAGATGCGTGTTTTATTATTGACTTATGTAAGCATACTGTTGAAGTTTTTAATCATTTAGCGAGAAAACCTTAAGCTTTTCTATATGTTATCCTTCTGTGTTGTATTTTATTTACTGTTAATGGTGAAAACCGAAATAACGTGTTTAACTCGCTTAGTAATCCTACTACCACTGCTCATCTTCTGGCAGCACTGCTTATCTTCTGGCAGCACTGCTCATCTTCTCTAGCAGCACTGCTCATCTTCTCTAGCAGCACTGCTCATCTTCTCTAGCAGCACTACTCATCTTCTGGCAGCAATGCTCATCTTCTCTAGCAGCACTGCTCATCTTTTGGCAGCAGTGCTCATCTTCTCTAGCAGCCCTGCTCATCTTCTGGCAGCCCTGCTCATCTTCTGGCAGCACTACTCATCTTCTCTGGCAGCACTACTCATCTTCTCTAGCAGCACTGCTCATCTTCTCTAGCAGCACTGCTCATCTTATGGCAGCCCTGCTCATCTTCTCTAGCAACACCGCTCATCTTCTGGCAGCACTGCTCATCTTCTGGCAGCCCTGCCCATCTTCTAGCAGCACTGCTCATCTTCTCTAGCAGCACTGCTCATCTTATGGCAGCCCTGCTCATCTTCTCTAGCAACACTGCTCATCTTATGGCAGCCCTGCTCATCTTCTCTAGCAACACTGCTCATCTTCTGGCAGCCCTGCTCATCTTCTAGCAGCACTGCTCATCTTCTCTAGCAGCACTGCTCATCTTATGGCAGCCCTGCTCATCATCTCTAGCAACACTGCTCATCTTCTGGCAGCACTGCTCATCTTCTGGCAGCACTGCTCATCTTATGGCAGCACTGCTCATCTTCTCTAGCAGCACTGCTCATCTTCTGGCAGCCCTGCTCATCTTCTCTAGCAACACTGCTCATCTTCTGGCAGCACTGCTCATCTTCTGGCAGCACTGCTCATCTTCTGGCAGCACTGCTCATCTTCTGGCAGCACTGCTCATCTTCTCTAGCAGCACTGCTCATCTTCTGGCAGCCCTGCTCATCTTCTCTAGCAGCACTGCTCATCTTCTGGCAGCCCTGCTCATCTTCTCTAGCAACACTGCTCATCTTATGGCAGCCCTGCTCATCTTCTCTAGCAGCACTGCTCATCTTCTCTAGCAACACTGCTCATCTTCTCTAGCAACACTGCTCATCTTCTGGCAGCACTGCTCATCTTCTGGCAGCACTGCTCATCTTCTAGCAGCACTGCTCATCTTCTGGCAGCACTGCTCATCTTCTCTATCAGCACTGCTCATCTTCTCTAGCAGCCCTGCTCATCTTCTCTAGCAGCACTGCTCATCTTCTGGCAGCAATGCTCATCTTCTCTAGCAGCACTGCTCATCTTCTCTAGCAGCCCTGCTCATCTTATGGCAGCACTGCTTATCTTCTGGCAGCCCTGCTCATCTTCTCTAGCAGCACTGCTCATCTTCTGGCAGCACTACCCATCTTCTCTAGCAGCCCTGCTCATCTTCTGGCAGCACTGCTCATCTTCTGGCAGCACTGCTCATCTTCTCTAGCAGCACTGCTCATCTTATAGCAGCACTGCTCATCTTCTCTAGCAGCACTGCTCATCTTCTCTAGCAGCACTGCTCATCTTCTCTAGCAGCACTGCTCATCTTCTGGCAGCCCTGCTCATCTTCTCTAGCAGCACTGCTCATCTTCTGGCAGCACTGCTCATCTTATGGCAGCCCTGCTCATCTTCTCTAGCAGCACTGCTCATCTTCTGGCAGCACTGCTCATCTTCTCTAGCAGCACTGCTTATCTTATGGCAGCCCTGCTCATCTTATGGCAGCCCTGCTCATCTTCTCTAGCAGCACTGCTCATCTTCTGGCAGCACTGCTCATCTTCTCTAGCAACACTGCTCATCTTATGGCAGCCCTGCTCATCTTCTCTAGCAGCACTGCTCATCTTCTCTAGCAGCACTGCTCATCTTCTCTAGCAGCCCTGCTCATTTTATGGCAGCCCTGCTCATCTTCTCTAGCAGCACTGCTCATCTTCTCTAGCAGCACTGCTCATCTTATGGCAGCCCTGCTCATCTTATGGCAGCCCTGCTCATCTTCTCTAGCAGCACTGCTCATCTTCTGGCAGCACTGCTCATCCTCTGGCAGCACTGCTCATCTTCTCTAGCAACACTGCTCATCTTATGGCAGCCCTGCTCATCTTCTCTAGCAGCACTGCTCATCTTCTCTAGCAGCACTGCTCATCTTCTCTAGCAGCCCTGCTCATTTTATGGCAGCCCTGCTCATCTTCTCTAGCAGCACTGCTCATCTTCTCTAGCAGCACTGCTCATCTTCTGGCAGCCCTGCTTATCTTCTCTAGCAACACTGCTGATCTTCTGGCAGCCCTGCTCATCTTCTGGCAGCACTGCTCATCTTCTCTAGCAGCCCTGCTCATCTTCTCTAGCAGCACTGCTCATCTTCTCTAGCAGCACTGCTCATCTTCTCTAGCAGCACTGCTCATCTTCTGGCAGCAATGCTCATCTTCTCTAGCAGCACTGCTCATCTTCTGGCAGCACTGCCCATCTTCTCTAGCAGCCCTGCTCATCTTATGGCAGCACTGCTCATCTTCTGGCAGCCCTGCTCATCTTCTCTAGCAGCACTGCTCATCTTCTGGCAGCACTACTCATCTTCTCTAGCAGCCCTGCTCATCTTCTGGCAGCCCTGCTCATCTTCTGGCAGCCCTGCTTATCTTCTCTAGCAGCACTGCTCATCTTATGGCAGCCCTGCTCATCTTCTCTAGCAGCACTGCTCATCTTCTGGCAGCACTGCTCATCTTCTCTAGCAGCACTGCTCATCTTCTCTAGCAGCACTGCTCATCTTCTGGCAGCCCTGCTCATCTTCTCTAGCGGCACTGCTCATCTTCTGGCAGCCCTGCTCATCTTCTCTAGCAGCACTGCTCATCTTCTGGCAGCACTGCCCATCTTCTCTAGCAGCACTGCTCATCTTATGGCAGCCCTGCTCATCTTCTCTAGCAGCACTGCTCATCTTCTCATCTTCTGGCAGCACTGCTCATCTTCTCTAGCAGCACTGCTCACCTTATGGCAGCCCTGCTCATCTTCTCTGGCAGTCCTGCTCATCTTCTGGCAGTCCTGCTCATCTTCTCTAGCAGCACTGCTCATCTTCTCTAGCAGCACTGCTCATCTTCTGGCAGCCCTGCTTATCTTCTCTAGCAACACTGCTGATCTTCTGGCAGCCCTGCTCATCTTCTGGCAGCACTGCTCATCTTCTCTAGCAGCCCTGCTCATCTTCTCTAGCAGCACTGCTCATCTTCTCTAGCAGCACTGCTCATCTTCTGGCAGCAATGCTCATCTTCTCTAGCAGCACTGCTCATCTTCTGGCAGCACTGCCCATCTTCTCTAGCAGCCCTGCTCATCTTATGGCAGCACTGCTCATCTTCTGGCAGCCCTGCTCATCTTCTCTAGCAGCACTGCTCATCTTCTGGCAGCACTACTCATCTTCTCTAGCAGCCCTGCTCATCTTCTGGCAGCCCTGCTCATCTTCTGGCAGCCCTGCTTATCTTCTCTAGCAGCACTGCTCATCTTATGGCAGCCCTGCTCATCTTCTCTAGCAGCACTGCTCATCTTCTGGCAGCACTGCTCATCTTCTCTAGCAGCACTGCTCATCTTCTCTAGCAGCACTGCTCATCTTCTGGCAGCCCTGCTCATCTTCTCTAGCGGCACTGCTCATCTTCTGGCAGCCCTGCTCATCTTCTCTAGCAGCACTGCTCATCTTCTGGCAGCACTGCCCATCTTCTCTAGCAGCACTGCTCATCTTATGGCAGCCCTGCTCATCTTCTCTAGCAGCACTGCTCATCTTCTCATCTTCTGGCAGCACTGCTCATCTTCTCTAGCAGCACTGCTCATCTTATGGCAGCACTGCTCACCTTATGGCAGCCCTGCTCATCTTCTCTGGCAGTCCTGCTCATCTTCTGGCAGTCCTGCTCATCTTCTCTAGCAGCACTGCTCATCTTCTGGCAGCCCTGCTCATCTTCTCTGGCAGCACTGCTCATCTTCTGGCAGCCCTGCTCATCTTCTCTAGCAGCCCTGCTCATCTTACGGCAGCACTGCTCATCTTACGGCAGCACTGCTCATCTTCTCTAGCAGCACTGCTCATCTTCTCTAGCAGCACTGCTCATCTTCTCTAGCAGCACTGCGCATCTTCTCTAGCAGCCCTGCTCATCTTCTCTAGCAGCACTTCTCGTCTTCTGGCAGCTTTGCTCATCTTCTGGCAGCACTGCTCATCTTCTCTAGCAGCACTGCTCATCTTATGGCAGCCCTGCTCATCTTCTCTAGCAGCACTGCTCATCTTCTGGCAGCACTGCTCATCTTCTCTAGCAGCCCTGCTCATCTTCTCTAGCAGCCCTGCTCATCTTCTAGCAGCCCTGCTCATCTTCTGGCAGCACTGCTCATCTTCTGGCAGCACTGCTCATCTTCTGGCAGCCCTGTTCTTCTTCTGGCAGCACAGCTCATCTAGAGAAATAGTCATTCTTGTTCTTCTGCTGGACCACAACCAATTAATAGTGGACGATATTCCCTATTATCCTTTTCACGAAGGTCTGGGCTACGATCACTGTAATCCTGCCAGACTCGTCCTATTGCAACAGTATACACCTAGGACAGGGGGTATGCAACTTGCAGCTGTGCACTACAGGTCCACTGAGCCTTTTACTGACCATTGACTATCTAGCCAGGAGTCATGGGAGTTGTAGTACAAAACATCTGGAGATCCAAAGGTTGCAGATCCAGGTGAATGCCTCATTGTTGTGAAGACTGAATCAAGGATGATGCAGGCAGTATGATTGTTATGTGCACCTGGCAAGCAAGAATGGACCGCAGTCCAAGATTCCAGACTTTGCAAAAGTCGTTTCAGTCATTCGAACGGACCAACATAAGCAGAAACTAGACGTCGTAAAATCATCTGACAACTTCAATCCTGGAAAACCATACGGGACAATGAGCTGTGGACCATACGGGACAATGAGCTGTGGGTGGAATTATGGAAAAGGCAAGGGGCTAGAGAGGGAATCAGTAGCCACATGCTAGACATTTTAGATTCGAACCAAGAGAAGGTGGAAATTGCCCAGACCTGAAATTGGCCAGGATTGTGTGAATTCACAAAAGGCGCCATTCTGATGAATGTGCCTCACACAGGCCCATTTCTCTTCCAAATGTAGAGGGAAAAATGTGCAGGCTGGCTGCTGGGAGCAAGGGCCCAATTGATCCCTATGGATCATTGTGGCCCCTCCTGGAAGGTGCACGCAGCTATATGCTGTGAACCTATCGCTTCACAGCATTGAACTGCTGGTCATTGGTATCTGAAACGCCCTTCAACTGTGTCACTTTCAATCAGGGCTCAACTAGACGAAATGTGTTTGCCAAAGGTTTTATCAAATCAAATTGGTCTGCCTGTTGTGTGCAGACACCACCGTGAGAGTTATGACGCATATAGATGCTGCAAGAATTGCGACTCAAAAGAGGGATGTGGCCGGGGTGCCCTCTTTCCCCATTCTTATTTCCTCTAATTATGCAACCATTTGCAGAGCTGATGTGAAACAAATATAATACAGCAACATTTGGTTGGATTAGGTTGAAAGTGGAAACCTCTACTTCAGAGCGGATTGCATGCACGTTTACTTGGGGCGGTCTTATACCAGAGTCATGGATATTGTCAAGGGATATGGTTGATCTCGGGCAGTGGTCTGCAATCTTTGCTTACCCAGATGATTTGGACTACTACTCCCATTAGCCACAGCCAGCATAGTCGATGGTGAGATCATGGGAGTCGTAGTCCAAAACATGTGCAGATCTGCAGGTGGCAGACCATGGCTTGGTAGTCTTAATATTAATTGGAATTAATTGGTTTCCATTGCAGGGCACTCAGGAAGCCATGCCAATAAACTGCCTACTGAAACCGGTCACAAGGAACATAACGACCTCATCTAGATGCAGTAAAGGTTTATAGTGGATATGGGATACGGGGTGCCCTCGTCACTGAGAAGCGTGGTCCTTTTTGAAATAATGGCAACACCCAATTGTCTGTGTGCGCTATACATGTAGATTGAGATCCCCAGGATGGTGTGGAAAGAAAGAGTTCCAGGATGATCTTGGGAACTAGGGGCAAGCTCCCCCTGGTACCTCTGCTCACACGTAGGTGTTGGGTGGAACCTCTGCTCTGGGATTGGGGAAGAGGAACCTGGGAACACACGTAGGTGCTGGGTGAAACCGCTGCTCTGGGATTGGGGAAGAGGAACCTGGGAACACACGTAGGTGCTGGGTGGAACCTCTGCTCTGGGATTGGGGAAGAGGAACCTGGGAACACACGCAGGTGCTGGGTGGAACCTCTGCTCTGGGATTGGGGAAGAGGAACCTGGGAACACACGCAGGTGCTCGGTGGAACCTCTGCTCTGGGATTGGGGAAGAGGAACCTGGGAACACACATAGGTGTTGGGTGGAACCTCTGCTCTGGGATTGGGGAAGAGGAACCTGGGAACACACGTAGGTGCTGGGTGGAACCTCTGCTCTGGGATTGCGGAAGAGGAACCTGGGAACACACGTAGGTGTTGGGTGGGCTCACAGTCAGCTATCGGGTAACAAAGGCACTGGCGGTCTATAAAGCAAACTGGGATCTGTGGAATGTGACTGAGGAGTGATGGAGTCAGCCAAGGATGGACCAAAGGGAGGTGGGATCCATGCTAGATTTAGGGTGTTCCAGTTTAAGATCCTGCACAGAGAGTACTGTTTCAAAGAACTAATGCACAAAAAGAGTTGTCCAGGGGACCCACTACGACCTCTGCTGTCTGGGGGCGGCGGGGCAGGTGGTTTGCTTCCGATTTCCTTTCCATATGGACAGGATCCAGGGGTTCTGAAAGGAAATATGTGTTGTTATTGAAACAGTGGTGAGGGAAACCATAGCATGCACACGTTCTCTTGGACACTTGGTGATATAGAAAGCTCACCTGATACTTGGTTCTGTTCCTCTCCGCAGTCTTTGGAGGTGCCGAGTGGTATCTAGCGATTAAGTGAGGCGTGGCTTCGGTCTCCTGGCGGGAGGGTATGGCCAATCACTGGCAGTCTGACATATGTCTGTCCAGTTAAAGAGCTACTGGAGGCAAGTCATGCGTGTGTGGTCAAAGCTGCCATCTGATATTGATTTAGTCTTCATTGCTGCTGTTGTCAGCAACACATACACTGCTTTGGTTCGGTCTTTACAGTCATTCATGCAGGCTTTCTTTAACTGTATCCTTTCTTTCATACATGTAATGTGCTGTTGAGTATTACAAAAATGCTATCTCAGGTATTCCTAATGCTACTGCCCTTATAGCTGGAACTGGAAATACATTGTTGCAAAAGTACAAATAAGAGGCGTATGTATTCTTATGGTAAAACAATGGCATGTGGCCAAAATATCCATTCAAGAAAGAAGTTTACATAATTTTCCGCCCATAACTTGGGCCTTCATAGAGGCCACTCTAAATAGACAAAGGTTGACACAATTGAGATGCATGTGACCCATGTCCCCTGGAAATAACCATCCCATCATTCCTCATGGAAGCCAACGTACTCAGGAAGAGCATCTTAAAACCTGGTTCAAGGAACTTATGGGATTCACTAACTGCATAGCTGCGGCAGGACTTTGTACTGTCCCGCAAAGAAAGCAGGTGATGGTTGGAGGTGGACGTCTAACCCCTCTTCATTTAAGCAGTTAAGGTACAAAGTGAGCACATATATAAATATAGACTGCATTTAAAATCAACAAGAAGTTACATAGCATGGAGCATGTCACAACGAAGTTGTCATTCCATCCTTCACACAATTCTGTTTTCTGCCTTCTGAGCAAACGAGTAATCAAGCATTGGAGAACCTCTTACCCATTAGGTAAACAGGTTGCAAGACCAGCAACCAGACTATGCTTCCATTACAAATTCCCAGGCTAGTGCAGCTGGGAGGAAACCCGAAAGCCAAGTAGGCTACCCAGATCCTCCCCCACTTCTACCTACCAAACAACATGTATGTTGACTCTCCATACACAACTGTTCTCTTTTCAATTTCCCTCTCCTAGTCTACAGAGCTATCAGTGGTCTTACTCCCCAGTAACTGTCTGATTGTATCTCAGTTTTACTCACCATCATTCCCTCTGGTCCTCCTCTGTGCTCAACCTCGCTGCCCCATGCCCTCTCTGTGCACCTCTCGGTCCACTCTTTCTCACGACTCGCCCCGCTCTACTGGAAGGAATTCACTGCCCATCACAAAGCCAGCCCAACCTTGAAAGCTGGGCTTAAACTTCAGTTACTTGCTAAAGAGGGAGCACCCCCTGTTTTCTCCTCGATCCTCCTGATTCGATCACACCATTGCCCCCTGTGACACTTCAATTATGAAATGTTGTATATTTAAATAGTACTATTTAGTTTGAAGCACTCGCCACATTAGTTTAACATTGCATTTGTAATTCACCCGTTTTCTTATATTTTCTTTTCTGCTTGTTTTATCCCTAATATATGCACCACTTTGTTACTCCCTCATAAACAGGCTCACCACTTTTCTCATCTTTTTGCTATTGTATAGATACCCTTTGTGGGAATGTCTCCACCATCTGTAAATGTGTTATTGTAAGTCATTTCTGTTGGCAATTGACATACGTGTTCCTCAAATAAATACAAATGCAACATGTCTTTAGGAATCCTCCGGGATAGTACTTCAAGTTCATTGTAGTTGGAGAGCTTTGGGCTTTTCCCAGCACACAATACTTTGGATTACCAGGACTCTTTTCCCCATAATACAGTAGCTCAGAAGAAACAACTTATGGCCCTTCATGTTCTTCTCTCCAGTGGGCTATTATTCAACCCACTGACAGTTCAGTTCACTCTGGGCTTTAAACATGACGGTGGCCAGGGAATCAGCACGTGTTCCCTTTTTGTGGTGATTTTTGGCACTTGACCATTTATTGACCTATTCCTTTTCAAAATATTTTAAGTTTCTTCTTTTAACAAATGTTTTTTGCTTGTAGGCAACCTCTTCGAAGTCCTACTCAAAATACTATTTGCTAATATTACTGATTTATGGACATGTTGTTCATGACATCACTGGGTATCCATCGAGTGGGGCAGTGGAGGATTTATTCCATTATCATCCTATATTCACGTTCTCCCTCAGTGACCAACTGAGGAATTTGTAGGGGTGAACAGATAAATCTTATTTACTTGCTGTGTTGTAGTTACTCTGCAGCTGGAGGTATGATGTTTCAAGATATAATCACAACATAAGGAGAGGCCTGTATAGATTGGGGGAGGGGGTGCGTGCGCATGTAGGTTCTGGTTGTTGTATCGGATGATCACTTAATTTCCCAGGTTTGTGTGGAGGAAAAGGATTGCCAGTGAGGGATTTGGCATGATCAGTCAAGTGGCATTGCCATTTTTGATCTTGGGAAATAGAACTGTTATTGGCACCCGTTGATAAGAGGTTCCTTTTTGCTAGCTCAGCTACTTGTCCGTAATACCTGTTATGTTTAGGTCACCAGCATGTCGCAAGGTTTCTAGGATCTTGCTTTTTGTTACATTGCATAGCTTGTGGTGGGAGAAAACCTGACAATGTTCTAACTCAAACCAACTTCACATTACAGGTGCCCAAGTGGAACGATGGTACACCAAGGGGTGTGTGGTGTACTGTTTGAAAGGAATGGACTTATGGGCTCAGTGTTCCTTCAATGCCTCTCGGTAGCCCTACCTTAAAAAAGCTGCAGAGACATAGTAATAGAATGTCTGAGTAATGCAGGGGTAAGAATTAGGAAGTCTTCTCCACCGGCTTCCTCAGGACTCAAGTGACGACATTTGGACTACTGCACATGGGAAATCAATTGTTCATCATGACATCCCTCCATAGAGTTTCTCAGAAATCACTTTCTGAATTTGACATTACATCTTTAACCTGGAAATGGCTGACAGCTTGAAGCCTAGTTTCCTTTGGAGCTAGATTTTTCCAGTCAGAAACACCATTAAACACTGCACGGGAGGTTTGCGCTCAGCTGGAACAGTGTGAAAGAGCTTCCTGCCTCAGGATTCAGAGATGGGGTGGGTGGTGGACAATGCAGAGTGCTAATGCACCTGAAAAAAGACCATACTGAAACACAGCCTACTGTCCTGACTTGCATGCCTGCGAAGCAAAAAGCAAAAAGGATGGAGTTTCCTATGGGACAACCAGTGGATCCGCCATGAATGAAAAAGCGCAAGCTTTGGCGATTGGGGAGGAACTGTGTCTCAGAAAGTGAGATGCAAGGCTGTGTGCAGATGGATAAGATGTTAGTCTACTCTTTGTCTAGATAGTGAACAATACAAGGTTGGTTAAGGTGGGGGGTGGTAGGATGCAGGGGTTAATACTCATTGATGGCTGCAAAGAAAATGAAATTGTTTACATACACTGAAACAAGCATGTACACTTGGGTAGTTGTGACACTGCATGACTCCTTGCAGATATTCCACTTGATGCCATGTATATGGAAGAAAGGTTCAGGCACTCATTCCCTTCAACGCGGATGGACTTTACTGACCTAGACTGCTACTTTCTAGGGAAGTGTTACTGCTGGCTATCTACTCACTGCAGTCCTTTAATGTTTGCTGTTCTATGGAAGTCAAAAACATTGCTGCGTTTATTAAAGGTGCCTCTTCTAGTTAGAGCAAGCTGATAGCTTGATTTACTGGAAGCTGCCATTCATCATTTTAGGAGCTAATCATCAGTCAAGTATATCATTATAGGTTTTTTTTTGCATTCAGGTGGTATGCTGCTGCCTTGCCTCTTTTATGTCACTGTATGTATACTGCTCTTGGTACTGCCTAATGGTTGGGAGATGTCTGACCTATAACCCTGCAAGTCGAAGAACTACACAATGAATTACAATTTGTATCCCTACATAAGGTAGTAGTGGCCCAGAACAAATATTGGTTTCTCAATCCATTCATGTTTAGATGAGACTCAAATACGCTAGCTCCGGTGTATTCCTGGTCTTTAGGACTGCGTGAGATTTATGGCCTGTATGCCACATATTCATTAACTATGGCAAGCAAGAGTGACGGACAGAAGGAAAACCTGTGAACTGGGCCACCCAGTCTACTAGTCTATCTTCTATGTTTTTCCTTCTTTAAGGAAAAATAGCATTCTGAGGTGCTAGTCATGAAAGAGGACCTCCAGATAAACATGAGAAGCCGAGTAAGATTCAGGAGAGCCTCTGGATAAAAGCGAGAAGCAGAGTAATATTCAAGAGGACCCCTAGATAAAAGTGAGAAGCAGAGTACGATTCCGGACGACCTCTGGATAAAAGTGAGAAGCAGATTAAGATTCGGGAGGACCTCTGGGTAGAATTGAGAAGCAGATTAAGATTCGGGAGGACTTCTGGATAAAAGTGAGACGCAGAGTAAGATTCAGTGGAGCCTCTGGAAAAAAGTGAGAAGCAGAGTAAGATTCAGGGGAGCCTCTGGATAAAAGCGAGAACCAGAGTAAGATTCAGTGGAGCCTCTGGAAAAAAGTGAGAAGCAGAGTAAGATTCAGGGGAGCCTCTGGATAAAAGCAAGAAGCAGAGTAAGATTCAGGGGAGCCTCTGGATAAAACTGAGAAGCAGAGTAAGATTCAGGAGGACCTCCAGATAAAAATGAGAATCAGTGTATTATTCAGGAGAGCCTCTGAATAAAAGCAAGAAGCAGAGTAAGATGCAGGAGGACCTCTAGATAAAAGTGAGAAGCAGAGTAAGATTCAGGAGGACCTCTGGATTAAAGTCAGAAGCAGAGTAAGATTCAGGAGGACCTCTAGATAAAAATGAGAAACAGAGTAAGATTCAGGAGGACCTCTGGATTAAGGTCAGTAGCAGATTAAGATTCAGGGGAGCCTCTGGATAAAAGTAAGACGCAGAGTAAGATTCAGGAGGACCTCTGGTTAAACGTGAGAAGCAGAGTAAGATCAAGGGAGCCTCTGGATAAAAGTGAGAAGCAGCTGAAGATTCAATAAGGTCTCTGGGTACAAGTGAGTAGCAAAGTAAGATTCAGGGGAGCCTATGCATAAAATTAAGAAGCAGAGTAAGATTCAGAAGGGTCTCTGGGTAAAAGTGAGAAGCAGAGTAAGATTTAGGAGGATCTCTGGAAAAGGCGAGAAGCCAGATAAGACACAGGAGGACCTCTAGATGAAAGCGAGAAGCAGAGTAAGATTCAGGAGGGTCTCTGGATAAAAGTGGGAAGCAGAGTAAGATTCAGGAGGACCTCTAGATAAAAGTGAGAAGCAGAGTAAGATTCAGGAGGTCTCTGGATAGAATTGATAAGCAGAGCAAGATTCAGGAGGACCTCTGGATGGCATTGATAAGTAGAGCAAGATTCAGGAGAGCCTCTAGATTAAAGTGAGACGCAGAGTAAGATTCGGGAGGGTCTCTGGATAAACGTGAGAAGCAGAGTACAATTTGGGAGGGTCTCTGGAAAAGGTTAGAAGCAGAGTAAGATCCAGGAGGACCTCTAGATAAACGTGAGAAGCAGAGTAACATTCAAGAGGTCTCTGGATAGAATTGATAAGTAGAGCAAGATTCAGGAGAGCCTCTAGATAAAAGTGAGACAGAGTAAGATTCAGGAAGGTCTCTGGTAAAGGTGAGAAGCAGAGTGAGATTCAGGAGGGTTGATGTCTTGTGATGAAATGGGTTCATATTTTACAAAATGCATTCATTGCCTGTTGGAAGATGCTGGCACCCAGACAATGAGGGCAGCTTCTCCTGTGTGAGGGCCAACCCCAGTCACTAACAATTATACTGGCGCAGAAGGAGACTGACACAAAGGTGGCATGTTTGGGGCTAAATACTTTTATTAAAGAAGAAAGCAAGAGAAAATATGTCTATCCCTATTAGGGATTTTTTCCAGTCTCAACTAAATATAAGGGGGCTCATTACAAGTTTGGTGGTAAATCCACAGAGATTCCACCAAATGGAATTATGGTTACCGCCACTTGGTACCGCTGGATTCGACGTGGCAGTAACTGGTGTAAATACCCATTTCATGGCATCCTTCTGGCCTCCATGCAGGATTTTTCTGGTATTACCGGCGGCTGCAATACCAATGAATTTTGCCAGTAAGGTGGCAGAATGACCAACTCTTAGCTGGAGGTCATCCCGCCACTTCACCAGCAAACTTGTAGTTGGCCGGTGCAGTAATGTGCTGGTATACATAAAAACCAGCACGCTATTACCGCAACGGCCAACTTATAATGAGCCCCAAGGTGTCTGTCAGGATGTCTTGTCAACCCAAAAGTGTCCTGTGTCAAGAAAACCCTACTTCTGTCCCTTACACTAGAAACTAAAGAATAAGGCAGTTCTGTTCTGGCCCCAGTAGAACGCCGGTGCAGTAATGTGCTGTTATACATAAAAACCAGCGCGCTATTACCGCAACGGCCAACTTATAATGAGCCCCAAGGTGTCGGTCAGGATGTCTTGTCAACTCAAAAGTGTCCTGTGTCAAGAAAACCCTACTTCTGTCCCTTACACTAGAAACTAAAGACTAAAGCAGTTCTGTTCTGGCCCCAGGAGAACGCCGGTGCAGTAATGTGCTGGTATACATAAAAACCAGCACGCTATTACCGCAACGGCCAACTTATAATGAGCCCCAAGGTGTCTGTCAGGATGTCTTGTCAACTCAAAAGTGTCCTCTGTCAAGAAAACCCTACTTCTGTCCCTTACACTAGAAACTAAAGAATAAGGCAGTTCTGGTCTGGCCCCAGGAGAACGCCGGTGCAGTAATGTGCTGGTATACATAAAAACCAGCACGCTATTACCGCAACGGCCAACTTATAATGAGCCCCAAGGTGTCTGTCAGGATGTCTTGTCAACTCAAAAGTGTCCTGTGTCAAGAAAACCCTACTTCTGTCCCTTACACTAGAAACTAAAGAATAAGGCAGTTCTGTTCTGGCCCCAGGAGAACGTCTCCCTTCCCCTGGGTTATGGTTCCTGGCCTTGTGGACCTTCCTGCCAGTCCGGGTTACCAGGAGACTGACTCCCTTCTCATGGTATCCTGTTATCAGTTCCTTACAACCAGGGGGTATGACTCCTTTCTCCTGGTCTTCCTTCTCCTTAGGCTTCACGCCTACAGCACCCACTCTAAGTGTTAGGCGAGTCTGCAACCCTGGCTTCTCTTCTTCTTTGACCTAGCCCACTTGGTTCACTTCCCTGCCAAGTACTGCCACGAGGAAGATGACTTTTATCTTGTTTAGTGGGTTTATTCCAGCCACTGTTTTGAGGGAATCTCCCACTCAAGTTTTCCTTATGGCACTTAGGGTCCTCGACCCTTCCCTGGTCTTCAACGGGCTTTGTTCCACCACTGCAATGAGGAGGAGAAGGTTTGTAGGCATTCGGCGCCTGGCGTGCCATCCAAACGTTATGGTTGCAAATGAGCCTAGGGATAACTGCAAGCCCCCTGCGGTTCTCCTGTGCCACCCTTTACCTTGATGAGGGTTTCAGCACATCGCCAGGGCTTCCTGGGATGCGTGTGTTCTGTTCGGCTTCTCCTGCGTCCTGCTTTCCCTGGGGCTCTGCGACTGCATTCCCAGCTGCTTTATGCTTTCCTTCCTTCTCTCGACATTGCTGTGCACCAGTCTGCACCTGCAGACCGCATGATAATCAGGTGTGGCGGACTGACTGTGTCCTTGAAGTTCTTCCCCTCCGGATCAGCACGGCAGGATTGAATCACCTGCGTTCAGTGTGCAGCACACCTGCTGTTCTCCACGGTTGACACAATGTTTAGTCCATTGTCATTTTTTATACAATGTTGCCACCAGTGTCTGGGCCCTTTGTCTCTTTCACATGTTTTATCTTTATTGTTTCGCGGGGCCAAATCGTCTCAGTACTTGGATTACTTAGGTTCCTGTTCTTCCTGTTCATCCCAGTACTTTCCAGAACCTTAAAGTACTCTGCCTTACAACAGTAAATAGGTCTGCTGTCTACACAGAAGTGAGCAGAGGAAGGAGAGGCTAGAGTATGTGAGGGTGTGATGTTCTCATAAGTTCTGTACCCTAGATGGCGGTCTTTATTCCCAGAGGGGGGAGTTCCATCCTGGAATTCATCACACAGTTTTCTTTCCAAGCACGCTGCTAATATTACATATAATCCTTTTCCTGGCCAGGATACAACACAAGACCAATAACGTGTTCACGTTCTCGTTTATTTGATAAAACAAACAGTGAATACTTCTCTGAGTCCACGAGGGGGTTTAGGATCTACAGTTTATTCCAGCTATCTTTAGCCTTCCACCTCTGCCCTGAATCAGATCTGCCTTATAAGTGGCAAAGATTAATTCAGTCTCTGGGATTTATAGTGTCCTGAACTGCTTTTTTGGCTTTCATTGGGTAATTCTTGGTTGCCTCTGGTCTTGTCAGGATGTCTCACGGCTCATACATGACTTGTAGCAATACCTGGCACCATTCCCCCTCCTCCCTCCTGTCCCATGGGTATTCTTGATGGGGGTTTAGTGTTAGCACTGTTGGACCCCAGGGCTGACCACACGCCCCTTTCTGTAGGTGATGGCAAAACTCCACAGGCTGGCTTTCCAGAGTCCTCGGTGGAGTCTGTGGTCTCCCCACAACTATACGATTCCTTCTAGGATCAATTATTTGTGGCACACTCTCAGTCCCCACTTTTCCCACCGTCAATCTCTCTTTTCCTGTTTCTCTCTACAGTCTGTTGTTCCTCCTCCTCTCTTCCTTTCTCTCTCTCCCTCTCTCTCTGCCTGACTATCTGCTCTGCGATCCGCCACCAGATGCTTCCTTTCCTCTCTCCCTCTTCCCACTCTCCCCTACCCTTATTCCCTCTCCCTCTCTCTCTCCCATTCCCTTTGTAATTCTAATTGGTCGTTTAATACATGCTTATTACCCAGAGGTTTCTAAGCGTGGACCCAGGGATCAAACCTATGTTGCTCTGCGTTGTCTTGCTTCCAAGGTGAGTGGGTTGCCACCGAGCTATTCTCCCGAGACGCTCTACTCCTCTTTCTCTCCCTCTTTCCCGCTCACTGCACCAGCTAACGAGCATCGTACTAATTTCTTCCAAGTTTCTCCTTGGCTCTGCACCCTTTTCATCCTTGCATAGGACTGGCCTTAAAACATGTAATTTCCTAGGTGCAGTCAGATGTGCTCACCATATGAGCATGTCCTGTGATTGGTTTATGTTCATGTAAACAGAGTATTGCCCAGTTGAGAGCACTTAGTGGAATACCCGGAAGCTTTGCTAGACAAAGCTACATGTGTCTGTTCTCTTGGAATCTCACTGTGAACAGCTTAGGTTTCTGCAAGAACCTGTGAGGGAAGTTGTCTAAACTACTCTGCGTCCCCATAGTATTTTAATGTTCAGACATGTGCGGAACCCCTCAAGGGATGCCCATGGATGTGTGCAGCACGTCCAAACCTCTCTAAGTGCGCCAGGCTCCCCTGCTTGTATAATACGACTCATGGAAGCACACTGGGGTGGGTCCAATAGCAGCTTGGAGCGTTACAGAACACGGTTATGCCCATGAGGCGGACCCAGGGACCAGGACCCATAAGAGTTTTACAGTTAATCAAGTTTGCTGTACACACCGGACTAGGAACGTGCTGGCAAACCTGGAGGAATCCTGTCGCACTGAGGGGTTGGGGGCCTAAAGATCGAAGATACTTAGGACATTTCTAGTAGCCCAAAAATCAATAAACCTCTCAAAAACCGTGGCATTAGCCAGTAGGTCTGTGCAAAGAATGGAGGTGAGAAGAGAGGGCCACCTTATGCTGCTCTTCTGATGTAAAAGAAGCTGAAGAAAGAAGGTTCTCTCTAATCATTGACATTCCCTAATCATGAATATTTTGTCCAATGTTGGATGCCAGCTCTCTAAAAGCTCAACGATAGAGACCAGAGCAGAGAAGCAAAGATCATGAATTGTGCAAGAAGACCCCTTTTCGAGGGAGATGTGAGGACATATCTATATGGTTTGGAAGAGAGGTGGTACAGGGGAGCTACAAGAGGAACAGTTAAGGCTTCGAGGAGAAAAGGACAGCAGAACACGTGACCATAGGACAATGGTCAATGGGATCATCTGTTGTAGGTGTGCCAGGATCAGCAGGAAGAGGTTCTCCTGCATTGAAAGGATGGCACATGTATGGAATTACTTACCAGCAGCAGTGGGAGATTAAATGCATGCCCAAAAGAAGGACAGGAGAACATGCATGAAACTGCCACAACGCAATCATTTGAGGAGTACATGTATGATAATGCCTCCTAGCAGGTGTGGAGGAGTGAAAGAATGGAACCGCGACAGACACAGCTAGTGTTGGAGGACTAAATGTATGCTATTGCATCCTAGCAGGGGTGTAGGAGTATGAAATAGCCGTCTAGGAGGTGCAGTGGAGTAAATAAATGAAGTTGCATCCTAACAGGCGTGGAGGAGTAAAAACATGATATTGCCTCCTAGCAGAGGTGGTGTGGTGGAGTAAATGCACGATAGTGCCTCCTAGCAGGGATGGTGTGCTGGGGTGAATGCATGATATTGTCTCCTAGCAGGGGTGGTGTGGTGGAGTAAATGCATTATATTGCCTCATAGCAGGGGTGGTGTGGTGGAGTAAATGCATGATAGTGCCTCCTAGCACGGGTGGTGTGGTGGAGTAAATGCATGATAGTGCCTCCTAGCAGGTGTGGAGGAGTGAAAGAATGGAACCGCGACACAGCTAGTGTTGGAGGACTAAATGTATGCTATTGCATCCTAGCAGGGGTGTAGGAGTATGAAATAGCCGTCTAGGAGCTGCAGTGGAGTAAATAAATGAAGTTGCATCCTAACAGGCATGGAGGAGTAAATTAATGAAACTGACAGACAGCAAAAGTGGAGGAGTAAAAACATGATATTGCCTCCTAGCAGGGGTGGTGTGGTGGAGTAAATGCATGATATTTCCTTTTAGCAGGGGTGGTGTGGTGGAGTAAATGCATGATATTTCCTACTAGCAGGGGTGGTGTGGTGGAGTAAATGCATGCTATTGCCTCCTAGCAGGGGTGGTGTGCTTAGTAGAATCATGATATTGCTTCCTAGCAGGGATGTTGTGGTGGAGTAAATGCATGATAGTGCCTCCTAGCAGGCGCGGTGGAGTAAATGATTGACATTTCACCCTAGCATGGGTGGTGTGGTGGAGTAAATGCATGATATTGCCTCCTATCAGGGGTGGTTTGGTGGAATAAATGTATGATATTGCCTCCTAGTAGGAGTGGTGTGCTTAGTAGATGCATGATATTGCCTCCTATCAGGGGTGGTGGGGTGGAGTAAATGCACAATATTTCCTCCTAGCAGGGGTGGTGTGGTGGAGTAAATGCATGATATTGCCTCCTATCAGGGGTGGTGTGGTGGAGAAAATGAACGGTATTGCCTCCTAGCAGGGGTGGTGTGCTTAGTGGATGCATGATATTGTCTTCCAACAGGGGTGGTTTGATGGAGTAAATGCATGTTATTGCCTTCTAGCAAGGGTGATGTGGTGGAGGAACTGCATGATATTGCCTTCTAGCGGGGGTGATGTGGGAGTAAATGCATGATAGTGCCTCCTAGCAGGGGTTGTGTGCTTAGTAGTTGCATGATATTGCCTCCTAGCAGGGGTGGTGTGGTGGAGTAAATGCATGATATTTCATCCTAGCAGGGGTGGTGTGGTGGAGTAAATGCATGATATTTCCTCCTATCAGGGGTGGTGTGGTGAGTAAATGCATGATATTGCCTCCTAGCAGGGGTGGTGTTCTGGAGTATGTGCATGATATTGCCTTCTAGCAGGGGTGGTGTGGTGGAGGAAATGCATGATATTGCCTTCTAGCAAGGGTGGCCTGGGGGAGTAAATGCATGATAGTGCCTCCTAGCAGAGGTGGTGTGCTGGAATAAATGCATGACATTGCCTCCTAGCAGGGGTGGTATACTGGAGTATATGCATAATATTGCCTCCTAGCAGGCGTGGTAGAGTAAATGCATGATATTTCATCCTAGCAGGGGTGATGTGGTGGAGTAAATGTATAATATTTCATCCTAGCAGGGGTGGTGTGGTGGAGTAAATGCATGATATTGCCTCGTATCAGGGGTGGTGTGGTGGAGTAAATGCATGATATTGCCTCCTAGCAGGGGTGGTGTGGTGGAGTAAATGCATGATATTGCCTCCTATCAGGGGTGGTGTGGTGGAGTAAATGAACGATATTGCCTCCTAGCAGGGGTGGTGTGCTTAGTGGATGCATGATATTGTCTTCTAACAGGGGTGGTTTGATTGAGTAAATGCATGATATTGCCTCCTAGCAGGGGTGGTGTGGTGGAGGAACTGCATGATATTGCCTTCTAGCAGGGGTGGTGTACTGGAGTAAATGCATGATATTGCCTCCAGCAGGGGTGGTGTGGTGGAGTAAATACATGATAGTGCCTCATAGCAGGGGTGGTGTGCTGGAATAAATGCATGATATTGCCTCCTAGCAGGGGTGGTGTTCTGGAGTATATGCATGATATTGCCTTCTAGCAGGAGTGGTGTGCTGAGTAGATGCATGATATTGCCTCTAGCAGGGGCGGTGTGGTGGAGTAAATGCATGATATTGCCTCCAGCAGGGGTGGTGTGGTGGAGTAAATACATGATAGTGTCTCATAGCAGTGGTGGTGTGCTGGAATAAATGCATGATATTGCCTCCTAGCAGGGGTGGTATGCTGGAGTATATGCATAATATTGCCTCCTAGCAGGCGTGGTAGAGTAAATGCATGATATTTCATCCTAGCAGGGGTGGTGTGGTGGAGTAAATGCATGATATTTCATCCTAGCAGGGGTGATGTGGTGGAGTAAATGCATGATATTGCCTCGTATCAGGGGTGGTGTGGTGGAGTAAATGCATGATATTACCTCTTAGCAGGTGTGGTGTGGTGGAGTAAATGCATGATATTGCCTCCTAGCAGGGGTGGTGTGGTGGAGTAAATGCATGATAGTGCCTCCTATCAGGGGTGGTGTGGTGAGTAAATGCATAATATTACCTCCTAGCAGGGGTTGGTGTGGTGGAGTAAATGCATGATATTTCATCCTAGCAGGGGTGGTGTGGTGAGTAAATGCATGATATTGCCTCCTATCAGGGGTGGCGTGGTAGAGTAAATGCATGATATTTCATCCTTGCAAGGGTGGTGTGGTGGAGTAAATGCATGATATTTCATCCTAGCAGGGCTGGTGGGGTGGAGTAAATGCATGATATTGCCTCGTATCAGGGGTGGTGTGGTGAAATAAATGTATTATATTGGCTCCTAGCAGGGGTGGTATGCTGGAGTATATGCATAATATTGCCTCCTAGCAGGCGAAGTGGAGTAAATGCATGATATTTCCTCCTAGCAGGGGTGGTATGGTGGAGTAAATGCATGATGTTGCCTCCTATCAGGTGTGGTGTGCTTAGTAGATGCATGATATTGTCTCCTAGCAGGGGTGGTGTGGTGGAGTAAATGCATGATATTTCCTCCTAGCAGGGGTGGTGTGCTGGAATATATGCATGATATTGCCTCCTAGCAGGGGCGGTGTGCTGGAGTATATGCACGATATTGCCTTCTAGCAGGGGTGGCATGGTAGAGGCAATGCATGATGTTGCCTTTTAGCAGGAGTGGTGTGGTGGGGTGGGGTAGATGCATGATATTGCCTTTTAGCAGGAGTGGTGTGGTGGAGTAAATGCATGATATTGCCTTTTAGCAGGGGTGGTGTGGTGGAGTAAATGCATGATATTGCCTTCTAGCAGGAGTGGTGTGCTGAGTAGATGCATGATATTGCCTCCAGCAGGGTTGGTGTGGTGGAGTAAATGCATGATATTGCCTCGTATCAGGGGTGGTGTGGTGGAGTAAATACATGATCTAGCAGGAGTGGTGTGCTGAGTAGATGCATGATATTGCCTCCAGCAGGGGTGGTGTGGTGGAGTAAATGCATGATATTGCCTTTTAGCAGGAGTGGTGTGGTGGAGTAAATGCATGATATTGCCTTTTAGCAGGAGTGGTGTGGTGGAGTAATGCCTTTTAGCAGGGGTGGTGTGGTGGAGTAAATGCATGATATTGCCTTCTAGCAGGAGTGGTGTGCTGAGTAAATGCATGATATTGCCTCCAGCAGGAGTGGTATGGTGGAGTAAATGCATGATATTGCCTTTTTTTTAAAACTTTTATTTTTGCTGGCAGTGGTAGATGACAAACACACACATCAGGTCAGCTATGACATAACAATGTAAGAAAATTACAGTATGCAGGGATGCCCATAAACCGCGAGAGATAGCACCAAGTTGAGAACAGCATATCAGCGCTACAGAGAACTCAGTACACGGCAGTAGAAATTAGGGCGAGGTGTCCCCCGAGGGGGGGGCGTCACGGCCGTTAAGGTAACTGTTGAAGGCAGTCCAAATGGTTTTTGGCCGGGATCGGGCCGGGAGGGTAGTGATATAATCCTCCTCACAGTTTCGGGACCAGGTCAATAGGTTCAACCACTTCCGGAAGGTAGGAGGAGCAGCGCACTTCCAATTTTGAAGGATACATTTTTTGGCAATTATACAGCATACATTCAAGAGCCTGGCCTCCCCTCTGGCCCCCTCACCACCCCACACCCCGAACAACACACCCAACGGGTCGGGCTCAATCATCGTATCGCAGATCTCAGACAGTGTTTTAAGGATCTCATCCCAGAATGGGGCTAGTCGAGGGCAGTCCCAAAACATGTGGAGATGGCCTGCATCCTCCGCACCGCAGCGGGGGCAGAGCCGCGTATCAGAGCGGGCGAACCTGGAGAGTCTACGCGGGGTATAGTATAACCTATTCAGTAGTTTATACTGTATAGTGCGGTATCGAAAATTCAGGGATACCCTGCTGGTGTGGGAGCACAATTTACCCCATAATTGGTCCGTAAGATCAACCCCAAGTTCAGAGGCCCAGTCGTCTCGCGTCCTAGAGAGCGGAGGTGTGGCAGTTGTGAGTAGGAGTTTGTATAATGATGAAACTACCCCACGGGCCCCACCAGAGTTGGCGATATAAGAAATAGCGGGATGGTCAGGGGGTTCGTTGGGGAACACAGGCCAAGCGGCCCAGAACGCTGCTCGGAGTCTATAGTATTGCAGCAGTTCCATCGGTGAACCAGAGTGGGCCGGATTCCAAGTCTGTAGTGTTATAAACACCCCATCTGGGTAGAAGTCAGTCAGGGCCAGATATCCCAGGGTCCGCCAGTGACGCGCCAGGGCTATATCGTTCGTGGGTTCCAACCCGGGGAGCTGCCAGGCGGGGAGCCACTTGTAGTATGGGAGTTCCTCAGTGCTTGTAGCAAATATCCGCTTCCAGGCCGTTAAAGTGGCCTGGACTGGATCTATGGGTGAGTCAGGTTCATACCAACGATGCAAAATTAGGGTCATAATATTGGCGCCAGAGGCAGCAAGGGTTTCAAGCTTAACGTGCGGGTGGGGGGGGAGGGTCCAGGGTACCAATAAGAGGCAAACTGTGCCTGCGCCGCGGTCCAGTATCGCATCATGTCAGGAGCCGTGAACCCGCCTCTTTCGTAGGGCAGAATCATAGCACCCCACTTCTTCCGCACAGCACCGGAGTGCCACAGAAACTGTGCACACAGCCTGTGCAGGTCTGCGAAATACTTCCCGCCAGGCCATATGAGAACATTTGTGAATGTATACAAAAATTTGGGAAGCAGAATCATCTTAACCAGTGATAGCCGCCCAGCTAGTGATAACGGGAGGGAGCGCCAGCGCGCAATCTTGGTTTCAGCCAGTTCAGCCACTGCTGAGTAATTGTTGGTTAAGAGAGCCTCCCTGGTCAAAGACACCTGAACTCCCAAATATTTAATCCCGTTAGGGGACCAGCGGAGCGGGTATTCGGTGGCCGGTCGGAGCGTGGAGTGCGTGAGGGGGAAAAGTTCGGATTTGGTGTAGTTTATAGTAAAGCCTGAGTATGTTCCAATACGAGTGATGTCCCGGAGGAGAGGGTCAAGGTGGAGATCCGGGTTCCTGATAAACAGCAGGACGTCATCAGCGTAGAGTGAGATAATTTCGGGGGTACCCTGAAGCCGTATCCCCTTGCATGAGTGACGTTCCCTGACAAAGTCCGCCATAGGCTCAATGGCGAGAGCAAACAGAGTTGACGCGAACCCTGGCAACCGGGGAAGTGTACAGTAGTCTGATGTATGCGATCATCCCGGGTCCGATGCCCATAGTCTCCAGGACCAGCCACATGTACTTCCAGGACACCATGTCAAAGGCCTTCTGGGCATCCAATGTGACCGCCACCGCACACACATCTTGACTGATACGAGCCATGACGTTAAGGAGCCTCCTAATATTGTGAGATGTGGATCTACCGTGGACAAAGCCAGATTGGTCCTCATGTACCATGAATGGCATAATAGGGAGGAAGCGATTGGCGATCACCCTGGCGAAGATCTTCGTGTCCAGGTTCATGAGTGAGAGGGGGCGATACGAACCACAGTCGTCGGCGGGTTTACCAGGCTTGAGGAGGACCGTAATAACGGCCTCGCGTAGAGACGGAGGGAGGGATCCCAGCCGGAGAGACTCATTCCACACCTCGAGCAATTCGGGGCCCAATATGGCCACATGCTCCTGAAAGAATTCCGCCGTAAGCCCGTCGGGGCCTGGCGCCTTCCCCCTCGGGAGACTGGATATGGCCTCAACTATCTCATCTAATGTAATGGGGGAGTCCAATTGTTCTCTTGTTGCCAGGGAGACGATAGTGGTGGGAATCTGGTCTAAGAGCTCGCGCATCTGGATTTCACTATGTTCGGGGGTTGAGAGTATAGTTTGGAATAGAAGCTTGTGAAAACCTCTAGTATACGCTGGTTGGACCACTGGGTCGTCCCGTGACTATCCTTAACGCAGGTAATTTTGGATTTGGCCCCACTCCCCCCTGGCCAAGGCGGCTAGTGTTTTGCCAGGTCTATCTCCCTCACCATATTTCCGTGCAGCCTGTGGTTGACTAAAATACTGCACTTCCCTATTGGCCTGTTCGTTGAAAGTGTTGAGTTCCTCACTAATCTGGGAGAGAATACCAGGGTCAACGGAGGCCGGGTGGGCACGCTCCAGGTCTCGTAGCTTAGTTACAGCGCGTGACAGGGTGGCTCTAATGGATTTGAGGACCCCCGACTCCCTAGAAATGGATGCCCCCCTAATGAAGACTTTGAAGGCGTCCCAGCGGATCCCCCGGGTGGTGTCCTGTGGTGAGTTGTTATCAAAGTAGGACTGAATATCTGCAAGTATGTCTGCCTTGAAAACAATGTCCTGTAAGGCGGCCGATTTAAAGCGCCAAGTATTAATGGTGGGGGCCGGTATTCCCATATCAACGGACAACAGAATCGGTGAGTGATCAGATAGTGTACGCGCAAGTATGCATGTATCGGAAACCCTGCCTAGCATAGGGCCCGACAATAGGAATAAGTCTATCCTGGATGAACTGTCGTGCACTGATGAGTAGTAGGTGAATTCCCGCGTGAGCGGATGTAGAGCTCTCCATGCATCATGGATGTCAAGTGTCTTGCAGTGGGACAGGAGTCTGCGCGCTGCGCCCGCTAGGGGCCTGGGGGCTATGCCAGTCCTATCTACGGTGGGGTCCAGAATAAAGTTCATATCCCCACCCCAGATGATTTGTACTTCCATGTATCCCAGCAGTATGGACGCCACCTGGTCAATGAATTCGGGGGAGTCGACATTGGGGCCATAGGTGTTGACAAGTAGATAATCTCTATTGTCAATGGCGCAGTACAGCGCAATGTACCTCCCATCACTGTCTATATAGCTCTTGTGGAGGACAAACTTAAGAGACTTGTGGATCAATGTCAGTACTCCTCTGGCACGTGTGGAATAAGAAGTAAAGTATCTGTGGGGTCCCCAAGTAGGCGCAATGCTTTTGGCCAGCGGACCGGTGGAGTGTGTCTCTTGTAGGAGCAGTACCTTGCAGCCGTGTCTATTGGCATATGCCATGATCCTGCGGCCCTTGGTATAATTACTTAGGCCCCGGACATTCCAAGACATTATCGTTACCGGCATATTAGCGCTCCAGCCAATAATATCCCTAAACAAGGGGCCCATGGAGAGTGATCTCCGACTTGGTGGCGCCCATACCAGTTTCCCCCACCACGAGCTACTAACTCTGAAGTCACCAGGTCCCACAATCCCAGGGTGCTCGTGATTGAAGCAGTTGCGTGCATCTCAACGGTTTTAATGTACATCCCACCACACTTGTTTAAATACAAATACGGGAATGAGCATACTCAAATACAAGTGATCCGGTGTGCAGCAGTCTGCCATCCCGCCACTGCCTTTTTCTAGAACATTTCCCCAATCCCCAACCATGCCACCCCCCACCCTCACTGCCCACCCCCAATTTGCAGTGTAGATCCCCTGTCCCCCCAAGTAGGTGTCACCAAATAATCCAACTCTCCCCAAGAGGTGGAGGTCGGGGGGCGAAATCCAACAGGGATGATGCCCATTCCGTGCCCAACAGGGGCACCAAAGCAGTGACAACCAATAAACCAAGAACATTGCAATTGCAGTGAGGTGTGCTGTAGCCGTGTGGGCGGCTCCTAGACTAACATGTAGGACAGCAAATGCTGTCAGGAATAGGTTCTGCGATAAGCGGATCTCAAGACAGGACTCCATGCCCAGCTGAGCTTTGCGGGAGAGACAGGGATGAGAAAGATACTAGGGTTCATAGACAGTACGGCGCCCCGTGGGGCGGGAGAGCATTGTCCGCCGTATTCTGGTCTAGTCTCAGCCCGGTCAGGCGCCGGGGGAGCCTGATGCTATGGATCTGTAGTGCGTTGTTTCCATATATACATTCCAACTATCGGATGTTCTGGATGAAGAAATAATATCCGGCTTGTGTCTCATCGACTCACCCCTCAATGGCAGGGGCCCCCACTGGATTGGGGAACGGTAGGTGCGCCTCAATGAATTTCACCGCCTCCTCCGGAACAGTGAAGAAATATAGCTTCCCATTGTGTGTGATTTTGAGGCGCGCTGGGAACAGGATAGCATAAGGGACGTTTCGTTCTCTAAGCAGCTTCTTGACTCCGATGAATTGACGCCTCTCCTGCTGGACCGCTATTGAGAAGTCCGGGAAGATCATTATAGTATGTGATTCGAGGCGCAGATCACCCTTCTCTCGCGACAGGCGGAGGATAAGGTCTCTGTCCCGATAGTTGAGGATCCTGGCTATAATGGGTCTCGGGATGTCTCCCGGCTTGGGCTTCGGTGACAGAGCCCGATGAGCGCGCTCAACGGTAAAGTATGGGGACAGGGCTGGGTTGCCCAGAAGGTCCTTTAGCAGGGATTCCACAGCGTCCTCCATGCGTCCTCTAAGAGCATTTTCAGGGACCCCGATAATACGCAGATTATAACTGCAAGAGCGCGATTCAAGGTCGTCGCACTTCGCTTTCACACTACGCATGTCTCGCGACAGGGAGGCCACAGTATCCTGCAATGCATGTATTTCGTCCTCATTAGAGGATATACGATTTTCAGCGTCGGTAATTCTGGTCCCCGCCTGATCCACCCGCGTTTTTAGAGAAGCAACATTGGCGTTGATGTCGTCTAATTTCTCGTGAAAAGAAGCAAAGTTTTTGGCCATCGATTCCATGAGTGTAGTCAGATCAGGGGGTGCGGGAGTGGGGTGATGGTCAACCTCTGGTTCCTCTTGAATGGGCGAGTCCTGTTCCACCTCTCCCCTCGGGACAGCTTTAGCAAATCTGTCCATGGCACCCCCCTTGGGGGTCCCCTTTATCTTGCTAGGCATTATTGTTTTAGCTCCAGGAGCTACACCGGCAAAGGGTGCAGCCACCGGGTGAAGGACCGTGGTCCCCAGGCCAGGGGTGCAGACCGGTGTTATCACAGCTGAAGTGGAAGTGGGGCACAGTGGGGGCACGGGCGAGCCGACCGTAGCTGGTATGTTGGTATTGAGCGGCTCCCCAGGGTCTGGCAGAGAGGAAGTGTCGGGACCACCGGGCTGGCCACCTCGGGAGATGGATCCGGGGGGCAGCGCCTCAGCACCAGTGAAAAATCGGGATCTGGCCTAGCAACCGCCGCCCCGCCAGTCACCCCGCCACCACACCAGAGTCACAAAGCGGGGCTCGAAGGTCAGTGTCCACGGCGATGTGCGGGCAGGAGATGTGCGCCCCGGGTAGAGCCCGCACCGTGGGGCACACGGGCCCGGTGTGAGTCCTCCAGGAAGGGCTCCCTATGCCACCCCCCCCAGGGCGCGAGAGGCGGGATCCGGTGGGCAAGGCAACCCCAGGGACTCGAGAGGGGGGGCAAAAGTATGCGGGTGGCTGCTCCTCGCCACAAAGGAGCAGTGCCCAAGTTCAGCAGGGGCCCATCCACCCCACAGGGGACGGGAGCAGAGGCCCACAGTCAAATGTAGATAGGGGCCGGGGCGCGCTCCAGCGACGGCCCCAGCAGCAGATCTCCAATGCAGCGGCCCGCCCAGGAGGGGCAGCCGCAGTCGGCCAGATAGCCACAGGCCCCCGATCGGGCCGCAGTCCACCCAGGAAGGATGGACAGGGCAGGCAGGAGCCAGGTAGCGCCCTGCCGGGCCGCAGGGAGGGGAGGGCGGGGGGAAGCCGGCGGCCCCGGCGAGGGCAACGGTCACATCCGCAGCAGGGTCCAGGTTATGTGGGCTCCTCACCTCAAGGGAGCGCCGCTCCGCGCTCTTCAGGGGTCCAGCTACCCCTCAGGGGATGGCGACGAAGGCACACCGCCGGATGCGGAGATGGGGCCGGGGCGCGCTCCGGCGACGGCCCCAGCAACAGGTCTCCGATGAGGCAGCCAGCCGCGGGGACCCAGATCGGGCCGCAGTCCGCCCAACAGAGCACCCGGAGGGATAGGCAGGCCGAAGGGAGGGGGCGGGATTCAGATCGGCGCCGCGGCCTCCGCAAGGGCGAGGGCCGCTACAGCAGGAGGCTCGGTCTGGAGTTCCCAGGGTCGTAGAAGAGCCGGAATTCTTCTGGCAGCAGCACGATGATAAAGGGCAGCAGCCCTGTAGGTGTGGGAGCAAATCGCACGTTGTGGCCGCAGATGCAGGCAGATGTACACCAAGCCCACACGGAGCTCAAAGGCTAGGCAGCCATCTTGGGCTGCTCCACAGCGCCACCCATGATATTGCCTTTTAGCAGGAGTGGTGTGGTGGAGTAAATGCATGATATTGCCTTTTACCAGGGGTGGTGTGGTGGAGTAAATGCATTATATTGCCTTCTAGCAGGGGTGGTGTGGTGGAGTAAATACATGATATTGCCTTCTAGCAGGGGTGGTGTGGTGGAGTAAATACATGATATTGCCTCCTAGCAGGGGTGGTGTTCTGGAGTATGTGCATGATATTTCCTTCTAGCAGGGGTGGTGTGGTGGAGGAAATGCATGATATTGCCTTCTCGCAGGGGTGGTCTGGAGGTAAATGCATGATAGTGTCTCCTAGCAGGGGTGGTTTGCTGGAATAAATGCATGATATTGCCTCCTAGCATGGGTGGTAGAGTAAATGTATGATATTTCATCCTAGCAGGGGTGGTGTGGTGGAGTAAATGCATGATATTGCCCCCTAGCAGGGGTGCTGTGGTGAGTAAATGCATGATATTGCCTCCTAGCAGGGGTGGTGTGCTTAGTAGATGCATGATATTGCCTCCTAGCAGGGGTTGGTGTGGTGGAGTAAATGCATGATATTTCATCCTAGCAGGGGTGGTGTGGTGGAGTAAATGCATGATATTGCCTCCTATCAGGGGTGGTGTGGTTTAGTAAATGCATGATAGTGCCTCCTAGCAGGGGTGGTGTGCTTAGAAGATGCATGATATTGCCTCCTAGCAGGGGTAGGTGTGGTGGAGTAAATGCATGATATTTCATCCTAGCAGGGGTGGTGTGGTGGAGTAAATGCATGATATTTCATCCTAGCAGGGGTGAAGTGGTGGAGTAAATGTATGATATTTCATCCTAGCAGGGGTGGTGTGGTGGAGTAAATGCATGATATTGCCTCCTATCAGGGGTGGTGTGGTGAGTAAATGCATGATATTGCCTCCTATCAGGGGTGGTGTGGTGAGTAAATGCATGATATTGCCTTCTAGCAGGGGTGGTATGCTGGAGTATATGCATAATATTACCTCCTAGCAGGCGTGGTAGAGTAAATTCATGATATTTCATCCTAGCAGGGGTGGTGTTCTGGAGTATGTGCATGATATTGCCTTCTAGCAGGGGTGGTGTGGTGGAGGAAATGCATGATATTGCCTTCTAGCAGGGGTGGTCTGGTGGAGTAAATGCATGATAGTGTCTCCTAGCAGGGGTGGTGTGCTGAAATAAATGCATGGTATTACCTCCTAGCAGGGCTGGTATGCTGGAGTATATGCATAATATTACCTCCTAGCAGGCGTGGTAGAGTAAATTCATGATATTTCATCCTAGCAGGGGTGGTGTTCTGGAGTATGTGCATGATATTGCCTTCTAGCAGGGGTGGTGTGGTGGAGGAAATGCATGATATTGCCTTCTAGCAGGGGTGGTCTGGTGGAGTAAACGCATGATAGTGTCTCCTAGCTTGGGTGGTGTGCTGAAATAAATGCATGATATTACCTCCTAGCAGGGGTGGTGTGCTTAGTAGATGCATGATATTGCCTCCTAGCAGGGGTAGGTGTGGTGGAGTAAATGCATGATATTTCATCCTAGCAGGGGTGGTGTGGTGGAGTAAATGCATGATATTGCCTCCTATCATGGGTGGTGTGGTGAGTAAATGCATGATATTGCCTCCTATCAGGGGTGGTGTGGTGAGTAAATGCATGATATTGCCTCCTAGCAGGGGTGGTATGCTGGAGTATATGCATATTATTACCTCCTAGCAGGTGTGGTAGAGTAGATTCATGATATTGCCTTCTAGCAGGGGTGGTGTGGTGGAGGAAATGCATGATATTACCTTCTAGCAGGGGTGGTCTGGTGGAGTAAATGCATGATATTGCCTCCTATCAGGGGTGGTGTGCTGAAATAAATGCATGATATTACCTCCTAGCAGGGGTGGTATGCTGGAGTATATGCATAATACTACCTCCTAGCAGGCGTGGTAGAGTAAATGCATGATATTTCATTCTAGCAGGGGTGATGTGGTTTAGTAAATGCATGATAGTGCCTCCTAGCAGGGGTGGTGTGCTTAGTAGATGCATGATATTGCCTCCTAGCAGGGGTAGGTGTGGTGTAGTAAATGCATGATATTTCATCCTAGCAGGGGTGGTGTGGTGGAGTAAATGCATGATATTGCCTCCTATCAGGGGTGGTGTGGTGAGTAAATGCATGATATTGCCTTCTAGCAGGGGTGGTGTGCTGGAATAAATGCATAATATTGCCTCCTAGCAGGGGTGGTATGCTGGAGTATATGCATATTATTACCTCCTAGCAGGCGTGGTAGAGTAAATGCATGATATTTCATCCTAGCAGGGGTGGTGTTCTGGAGTATGTGCATGATATTGCCTTCTAGCAGGGGTGGTGTGCTGGAATAATGCATAATATTGCCTCCTAGCAGGGGTGGTATGCTGGAGTATAAGCATAATATTACCTCCTAGCAGGCGTGGTAGAGTAAATGCATGATATTTCATCCTAGCAGGGGTGGTGTGGTGGAGTAAATGCATGACATTGCCGCCTATCAGGGGTGGTGTGGTGAGTAAATGCATGATATTGCCTTCTAGCAGGGGTGGTAGGGTGGAGTAAATGCATGATATTTCATCCTAGCAGTGGTGATGTGGAGTAAATGTATGATATTTCATCCTAGCAGGGGTGGTGTGGTGGAGTAAATGCATGATATTGCCTCGTATCAGGGGTGGTGTGGTGGAGTAAATGCATGATATTGCCTCCTAGCAGGGGTGGTGTGGTTCAGTAAATGCATGATAGTGCCTCCTAGCAGGGGTGGTGTGGTTAATAGATGCATGATATTGCCTCCTAGCAGGGGTGGTGTTCTGGAGTATGTGCATGATATTGCCTCGTATCAGGGGTGGTGTGCTGGAATAAATGCATAATGCCTCCTAGCAGGGGTGGTATGCTGGAGTATATGCATAATATTGCCTCCTAGCAGGCGCGGTGGAGTAAATGCATGATATTTCATCCTAGCAGGGGTGGGGTGGTGGAGTAAATGCATGATATTTCATCCTAGCAGGGGTGGTGTGGTGGAGTAAATGCATGATATTTCATCCTAGTAGGGGTGGTAGGGTGAAGTAAATGCATGATATTTCCTCGTATCAGGGGTGCTGTGGTGGAGTAAATGCATGATATTGCCTCCTATCAGGGGTGGTGTGCTGAAATAAATGCATGATATTACCTCCTAGCAGGGGTGGTATGCTGGAGTATATGCATAATACTACCTCCTAGCAGGCGTGGTAGAGTAAATGCATGATATTTCATTCTAGCAGGGGTGATGTGGTTTAGTAAATGCATGATAGTGCCTCCTAGCAGGGGTGGTGTGCTTAGTAGATGCATGATATTGCCTCCTAGCAGGGGTAGGTGTGGTGGAGTAAATGCATGATATTTCATCCTAGCAGGGGTGGTGTGGTGGAGTAAATGCATGATATTGCCTCCTATCAGGGGTGGTGTGGTGAGTAAATGCATGATATTGCCTTCTAGCAGGGGTGGTGTGCTGGAATAAATGCATAATATTGCCTCCTAGCAGGGGTGGTATGCTGGAGTATATGCATATTATTACCTCCTAGCAGGCGTGGTAGAGTAAATGCATGATATTTCATCCTAGCAGGGGTGGTGTTCTGGAGTATGTGCATGATATTGCCTTCTAGCAGGGGTGGTGTGCTGGAATAATGCATAATATTGCCTCCTAGCAGGGGTGGTATGCTGGAGTATAAGCATAATATTACCTCCTAGCAGGCGTGGTAGAGTAAATGCATGATATTTCATCCTAGCAGGGGTGGTGTGGTGGAGTAAATGCATGATATTGCCTCCTATCAGGGGTGGTGTGGTGAGTAAATGCATGATATTGCCTTCTAGCAGGGGTGGTAGGGTGGAGTAAATGCATGATATTTCATCCTAGCAGGGGTGATGTGGAGTAAATGCATGATATGTCATCCTAGCAGGGGTGGTGTGGTGGAGTAAATGCATGATATTGCCTCCTATCAGGGGTGGTGTGGTGAGTAAATGCATGATATTGCCTTCTAGCAGGGGTGGGGTGGTGGAGTTAATGCATGATATTTCATCCTAGCAGGGGTGATGTGGAGTAAATGTATGATATTTCATCCTAGCAGGGGTGGTGTGGTGGAGTAAATGCATGATATTGCCTCATATCAGGGGTGGTGTGGTGGAGTAAATGCATGATATTGCCTCCTAGCAGGGGTGGTGTGGTTCAGTAAATGCATGATAGTGCCTCCTAGCAGGGGTGGTGTGGTTAATAGATGCATGATATTGCCTCCTAGCAGGGGTGGTGTTCTGGAGTATGTGCATGATATTGCCTCGTATCAGGGGTGGTGTGCTGGAATAAATGCATAATATTGCCTCCTAGCAGGGGTGGTATGCTGGAGTATATGCATAATATTGCCTCCTAGCAGGCGCGGTGGAGTAAATGCATGATATTTCATCCTAGCAGGGGTGGGGTGGTGGAGTAAATGCATGATATTTCATCCTAGCAGGGGTGGTGTGGTGGAGTAAATGCATGATATTTCATCCTAGTAGGGGTGGTAGGGTGGAGTAAATGCATGATATTTCCTCGTATCAGGGGTGCTGTGGTGGAGTAAATGCATGATATTGCCTCCTATCAGGAGTGGTGTGCTGGAATAAATGCATAATATTGCCTCCTAGCAGGGGTGGTGTGCTGGAGTATATGCACGATATTGCCTTCTAGCAGGGGTGGCATGGTAGAGTAAATGCATGATATAGGGCCTCATTACATGGTAGGCGGTGAACCATGGCGCAATTAGCGCCATGGTTCATGCCGGTAAATTACCTGCACCGCCTTGGTGGAAAGGGGAATTACCGCCCCATTCCAAGGTTGGAGGGGCGGTAATTCCCCCTTCCACCATTGCCCCTCCCCATTCACATTTTTGCCCCATAGGGCATAATGGGAATGGGGAAGGCGCTAATTACGGTACCGCAAATTGCGGTACTGTAATTAGCTCCCTGGGTCCCTTTGCGGGTTGGTTTTTAACGCCTGCAAAAAGCAGGCGTTAAAATCCCCAACCCGCAAAGGGTCCTCGTAGTAAGGCGGTAAGGGTTAACGGTCACCGGTACCATTACCGGTGACCGTTAACCCTTACCGCCTTCCATGTAATGAGGCCCATTGTCTCCTAGCAGGGGGGTGTGGTGGAGTAAATACATGATATTGCCTTCTAGCAGGAGTGGTGTGTCGAGTAGATGCATGATATTGCCTCCAGCAGGGGTGGTGTGGTGGAGTAAATACATGATATTGCCTTCTAGCAGGGGTGGTGTGGTGGAGTAAATACATGATGTTACCTTCTTGCAGGGGACGGTATGCTAGAGTAGATGCATGATAGTGCCTTCTAGCAGGGGTGGTGTGGTGGAGTAAATGCATTATATTGCCTCCTAGCAGGGGTGGTGTGGTGGAATAAATGCATGATGTTGCCTCTTATCAGGGGCAGTGTCCTTAGTAGATGCATGATATTGTCTACTAGCAGTGGTGGTGTTGTGGAGTATATGCATGATATTGCTTCCTAGCAGGGGTGCTGTGGTGGAGTAAATGCATATTTCCTCCTTGCAGGGGTGGTGTGCTGGAGTATATGCATGCTATTGCCTCCCAGCAGGGGCAGTGTGCTGGAGTATATGCACAACATCGCCTTCTAGCAGGGGTGGCATGGTAGAGTAAATGCATGATATTGCCTCCTAGCAGGGGTGGTGTGGTGGAGTAAATGCATTATATTGCCTCATAGCAGGGGTGGTGTGGTGGAGTAAGTGCATGATATTGCCTTCTAGCAGGGGTGGTATGGTCGAGTAAATACATGATATTGCCTTCTAGCGGGAGTGGTGTGCCGAGTAGATGCATGATATTGCCTCCAGCAGGGGTGGTGTGGTAGAGTAAATGCATGATATTGCCTTCTAGCAAGGGTCGTGTGGTAGAGTAAATACAGGATATTGCCTTCTAGCAGGAGTGGTGTGCTGAGTAGATACATGATATTGCCTCCAGCAGGGGTGGTGTGGTGGAGTAAATGCATGCTATGATCTTCTAGCAGGGGGCGGTGTGCTAGTGTAGATGCATGATATTGCCTTCTAGCAGGGATGGTGTGGTGGAGTAAATGCATGATATTGCCCCTTAATAGGGGTGGTGTGCTGGAGTATATTCATTATATTGCCTTCTAGCAGGAGTGATGTGGTGGCATAAATGTATGATATTGCCTCCTAGCAGGGGTGGTGTGCTAGAGTAGATGCAGGATATTGCCTCCTAGCAGGAGTGGTGTGCTGGAGTATATGCATGATCATGCCTTCTAGCAGGGGTGGTGTGCTAGAGTAAATGCATGATATTACTTTTTAGCAGGGGTGGTGTGGTGGAGTAAATCATGATATTGCCTCCTAGCAGTGGTGGTGTGGTGCAGTATATGCACAACAATGACTCCTGAATGGAGGCAATGTGACAGTTGGTATCAGACTATGAGAGCTACCTGGCAGTAATCACAGTACAATTTCAAACAAAGGGAAGGAACATGTTTTCTTAGTGAATGGTAGCAACCCCAACACAAATAACCTACTGCAATCTCAGAAAAAGACGCTGAAGAAAAAAGCTCTTATTGGCTGATCAATGAGATCAGATCAGTGTTACTATGCGGATGAAAATGTGTTGTTGGCAAAAGCGATGGATGGAAGGTTTTCAAATCATAACCTCGGTTATTGGTCTGGGTACTGTGGCGTGGTGGAGTAAGGAGTCGTACAAAGGAGTGTCATATTTCAACAAGATTTTATTTTAAAATAAAGAAAAGAACCTACCTCTCCCGATCTATTAAGGGTTATCCCTACCTAAACTAATAACAACTTGGGTGCTCGACGTCAGGATATTTGTTCAAATGAAAAGTGTCCGTCCTCTGTCCAAACACCTACCCTAACCCTACCACTTATGTAGAAAGGGTTCAGCATCCCAATGGAAATAGTACCAGGAGAGTAACTCCCTTCTCCTGGTGAATGGGGTAAGACTCCCTCCTCGTCAGGGTCAGACTGGGACAAGAAATAGGCCCGGACACAAAAATATTTGGGCCACCCCTCGCCCCAAAGTGACATCCCGGGAAGCGATGAAACATGACCTTTCACCCCTTGACAAACCAGGAAGTGGCATCAAAAGGCATTGTTCCTTAGTAAACTATGAAAAATATAGTTATGATTTCACTAATGTGATATACATTTCATACAAGAATGGATCACCATATGTATCATTAATATCCGTGTCTATAGATCCATATTGCAGGTTGCAGGTGTTTTTCTTTACATCCCACCACACCGCACCCCGACCCATCCCCCACCCCCAAAAAAATTCAATTTTTTTTATTTTAAAAACAGGCCCAGGAGTGGCCAGAAACCAGCCCCCATTCCACAGGGAGGATTTCTGCCAGGCTACGGGCCGAAAGGGTGAGGGGCCAATCCGACCCTGCTCCTCGTGACCCACCTTGAGGACCGTACTATCTTAAGATAGTCTTTTACAGTAGTCCTCAAAAGTCTCTTAATTTCTTCCCAATGACTCCTGAAAGCTTGCTTTGCAATTCCAGCAATTCTTCCCCGTCTTATGTTTTTAAAAAGGTTACCTCCAGACAACTCTTGTTTTTGAGAACCTTCTTTACTTTTATCTGGGTATCGCTGCTGTGATGAGGGAGATTCCTCCCAAGGCTCTCTTCATTCTCTGGGTATCACTGCGGAGATGAGGGAGATCCCTCCCAAGGCTCTCTTTATTCTCTGGGTATCACTGCTGTGATGAGGGAGATCCCTCCCAAGGCTCTCTTGATTCTCTGGATATCACTGCTGAGATGAGGGAGATTCCTCCCTAGGTTCTCTGGGTATCACTGCTGAGATGAGGGAGATTCCTCCCAAGGCTCTCTTGATTCTCTGGGTCTCACTGCTGTGATGAGGGAGATCCCTCCCAAGGCTCTCTAGATTCTCTGGGTCTCACTGCTGTGATGAGAGAGATCCCTCCCAAGGCTCACTTGAATCACTGGGTATCACTGCTGTGATGTGGGAGATCCCTCCCAAGGCTCTCTTGGTTCTCTGGGTATCACTGCTGTGATGAGGGAGATTCCTCCCAAGGCTCTCTTGGTTCTCTGGGTATCACTGCTGTGATGAGGGAGATCCCTCCCAAGGCTCTCTTGATTCTCTGAGTCTCACTGCTGTGATGAGGGAGATCCCTCCCAAGGCTCTCTAGATTCTCTGGGTCTCGCTGCTGTGATGAGGGAAGATTCCTCCCAAGGCTCTCTTGATTCTCTGGGTATCACTGCTGTGATGAGGGAGATCTCTCCCAAGGCTCTCTTGATTCTCTGGGTATCGCTGCTGAGATGACAGAGATTCCTCACAAGGCTCTCTTGATTCTCTGGGTATCGCTGCTGAGATGACGGAGATTCCTCACAAGGCTCTCTTGATTCTCTTGGTATCTCTGCTGTGATGAGGGGGATCCCTCCCAAGGCTCTCTTGATTCTCTGGGTATCACTGCTGTGATGAGGGAGATCTCTCCCAAGGCTCTCTTGATTCTCTGGGTATCGCTGCTGAGATGACAGAGATTCCTCACAAGGCTCTCTTGATTCTCTGGGTATCACTGCTGAGATGAGGGAGATCCCTCCCAAGGCCCTCTTGATTATCTGGGTATCACACAGGCTCCTCCCAAGGCTCTCTGGATTCTCTGGGTATCACTGCTGTGATGAGGGAGATCGCTCCCAAGGCTCTCTTGATTCTCTGGGTATCACTGCTGTGATGAGGGAGATCCCTCCCAAGGCTCTCTTGATTCTCTGGGTATCACTGCTGTGATGAGGGAGATCCCTCCCAAGGCTCTCTTGATTCTCTGGGTATCACTGCTTTGATGAGGGAGATTCCTCCCAAGGCTTTCTGGACTCATGGTTCTCTGGGTATCACTGCTGTGACGTAGGAGATTACTCCAGATGCTTCCTTGACTCTTGAGCTGGCCTAAGCCCCTACAGGTTATTCAGCTATTCCTGTTGCCTGTCGGGATTGCATTGCCGGTTCTTCCTGTGGCAATGGGCTGACTCGTGATACTTCAGCGTGTCCTGTTTTCTTCACTCCGCTTCCCGCTTTGTCCTTGCGGCTCCACAGAGACTTGGGCCACTTACAGCCCAGCAGTTATGCTTTCTCCCCACCCCGTCACGCAATCAGGGGGACTGGGTTCAGCTGACTAGGACCTCCCACCCCCTCCACAGCCCAGATGAAAAAACTTTGAGCACCATGGAGCTCTGCCTCCAGCAATAACAAACCGAGGAAGAAGGAGTCTTCCAACCTAGCCATAAGAGTAATTTAGATGTACGTAATGACCTACTGAAAGACATACGATAGCTTGGGCAAACACTGGGTGCCATGTGTGTTTTCACCCACAGGGTGCGAAGGCGAGCAGATTATACTCCGTTCTTGACAACTGAATACTGGCCACCCACACTACCTATGTACATCGCACTATTTTAGGGACGGTATTCCCTAATTTGCTGCCTAAATACACTCACTCTCTCAATAACAACAACGTTTTGGGTGCGTGCCTTACAAACAGAGTGGGCCAGCCCACGTGACACAGGGTTACTCAGCTTAGAACACTCCTGACCACATCAGTCCCCCTGAGGCCCGTCCTGTATATAATATGGCTCACATTCTTTTTTGCAGACGGTGGAGCCCTTCCTACCTCTCCTTTGTGGCTTACTTTACCCACAAGTATTGACTGCCCCTCCAACACGGGCGCCCTACTGGACAGGAAGGTGCATGCTGGAGTCTACCACTTCCCCTACACTTTAAGGTACGTTTTAGCTTAGAGCCAATATGGCCCCTTTAGAATGAGACTTTGATCATTTCTGGCATATTGTGTATTCGCAGGGTCCACAAAGATTCCCCAATGAAGGTGAGATGAACTAGAAGTTTCCTTGCCGAAACATGCCTTACCAGGAATCTCATTGAACCTTTACGAGATTCCTGTAACATTTAGATTGTTTAACTAACACGTTGGCAGACCCAAACCTAGGTATATGGACTTTAGGACTTTTAAGCCCTCACTCAGAACGGACTTCAGCAACTTCAGGAGAGCCTCATTATGTACCAACCATAGAGTAAATGGCTCCATCTAACCTTGAAATAATGAGTTCTGTACACACAGATGTTATACAAAATCGATGTACAATTATCCTTAATTCAAACAACTTTCTTTAAGTTCAATTCTCTGCTGTGACTTCTCCTTTCGGCATTATACCTTGCGGACATCTTTATTCCTTTCTATGTTTTCTATATGATCTTTTCCGTCAAAGATATTGTCCCAAGGTATATACCTACATTGAAGGAAATGTTTTCAGGAAAATCTGCATAGTGCTACATAGCTCAATAACTGTAGATGTCGGTTCTGTTTATGTACCTTGTTTTTTCGTATTTTGATTATTTCATGCATATGAATCGCTTTTTTGTCTGATTATAAAAACTATGTATGATACAAAAATTAAATAGTGGCACATTCGAACCAATAATTGCTGGCAGTATCCGTTCCTTTTAGTTCATTATGCCGAAAATGTTCCACAGGATATCTGGTGTGGTTACCCGTACCTGTAGACTTTAATTTATAAACAAGTGGTAACTCAGTTTCTTTCCCCACGGTGGAAGCCACATATGTATGCTGTTGAAATAATATTCATGCCTCGTTGGGCCAATTCTTCTCAGTACTATGGTAAGACAACCTGGTATTACTGGGCAGGTTTCTTTGGCTTGTCTCAGCTTTATTAATTTGTGAATGAAAGATGGAAGAGACTTTGCCAAAACAGACAGTAGTGTTATCAGGGATTTCGGATTAGTCCCAAGGGAAAAAGGGTGTTAGGGAATGCCTTCATGAAATGGGAGTCCTTATCCCCATGAGGGGAGTCTCTCCCTGTGAGGTCCCACTTTCCACAACCCCTAGGGGCACCATTGGGTAGCAGCCTCACCTAGCTAGGGGTGAACCCTGGGGAGAAGTGACAACATCCAGTGAATAAACAGAGTGCCCTCCAAACCATCATTTCTATTGCCTCCACTGCCATTACTAAAGGCGTTGTTAAACAGTGTGTCTTATCTGGGAATTCTATAAAGAAAGGGGTTAATGAGCCCATAAGAGGCTGCATAGACAATGGAATGAAGATGTGTTTATGATGAAGTTATGTGAGCTTACAGTTTGTAGTTGCTTGTGAATATGCTTATTACTTGTTTTGAAGTCAGACGCCACTGTTTATGCAATTCAGCTGTTACTGCTGTTACTGTGTATCGAGGAAGAACCATGGCATTCCCCCCCAAATCCCCTATCTGCTGACTCCGGCATCATGGCAGAAGTGCCTTTGCTATTACTCATCTTCAATGCTTCTGTGAGACCACGGTTGGTGCAAGAGACGTGTGAAGTATAACAACGTTGCCCAGAGAGCAGAGCATGGATAACATTTCCTAGCAAGAACACCTATTAGAAAAAAAGAAACCACATATAAAATAATAAATATACTCTCTATTTATTGATTTACAGATATTAGACAATAGATTTGGGTGTTTCTGGAGAAGTTAATAATTCCTTAATAACACATGTTATCTCCAGAAACAGAACTACACACAGTTATAGTATAAAAAATATAAGCTGATCTAGAATAGAATGATGCAAAATAAATGTATAGACAATTCTAGACTCCGGTATGACTCGCAAGATATTTTTCTGGCGTTTACCTCTCTAGGGTCTCTGCCCTGACGTGCGTGTGTAGGAAGATCATATCCATCAGTGCCCGCTCAGTGAAGGCAGAAATGCTGGGAAAGAAGCAATGGGGCGAACCTGCGGGACACGGTCCTTCAGGAGCTGGTCCACTGTAACACTCGGGCAGGGCATGGTGGTACGGATGGGCCTTAATCCTACATGTGGCTCCCAGTCCTCATTTTCTTGTTGACGCTGACCACGCCATGAGTTGCGGTCCTTGCCATCTCCTCCTCGGACTATCACGCCAGGAGATAACTGCATGGAGTCTAAAAAGACTCCAGACTTTAGGGAGAGTGGCCCACTTACAACCGGGGATTTCTGCAGACTTGTTTTTTCTTGGGTGACCTTGTCCAATGTAAGACTCGGTGTACCATCGTGAGATGCAAGCAGTCCATAGTTCATGCTTTGCTGCGCATCAAACCTCTTGCGTCGGGATGCTTTGCCTCTGCTGGAGGCCTTGCTCTTCATACCCTGCTGACCAGCTCCGACCCCTTCTTTAAGTTGGTGCTCTGCCTCTATTTTTGGGTCTACAACCTCAACATGTGGCTTGATCCAGTGCCTTGGTAATCGTGCAGGGTCCAGTTTGGGCACCGAAGTGATATTGCCCAACTCATCATAGATCAGATCCTTGTTCTGCGACGGCCTACTCAGCTGGATCTTAAGGATATTGTGAAAGGACGTTGGAAGCAGGTTGAAGCTGCCAAAGCCCTCTCCCGCGTCCTCCTTGAGAAACGATTGCGAGAGCTGCTGAAGGAGCATCTCCTTCTCAGTCTCTTCCAATGATTTGGTAATGTTCTTCAGACCTGCTGAGCGGAGCGGTCCTCGGTGAGGACGGAATGCTCGCCTAACCTTTCCTTGCTTTGGAGGAGGGGCTGGCCGGTAACCAAGACTTTCAGTTTTACAGAGTAATTTCAAACCATTTTCCACCTGGGGTGCCCTTGGCAGGCTATCTTCAGATGATGTTTCAAATTCCGGCTCCTGCTCTGATGAAAGAGTTATAAGCTCGGTGGAAAACTCCTCTTCTGGAGGGATTGCATCAGTCTCAGGCTCTTTCTCTGGAATGTGTAGGTCTGGCTCAGCAACTGCCATCTAGTTAAAACAAGAAGACAGTTTTAAACTTCTGTTCAGACACAAATGCCAAAACGGTCTGGGTTTCTTTTTTATTATACATTTTGTTATTGACATGGGTATGTTTGCATTTAGTAACGATGCATCTCCATTGACGTGCACATAGTTCACTTTGTGTCTAGTCTTCACCTCCCATCTAGGACTTCTTTCAATACCTCTTCCTATATCTGGAACAGGGTTCCAGTTCTGGCAACTGGTCAGACCTGTGAGGTCTAACTATATCCACACACTTCACAATAAAACACTTCAGGAGAAGAAACAGAGAAGGAAATCATCGAGTTACCCCAAGCGGCACTATTATTGTTTATCTCCCCCCTCTGTGTGCTTCATGTCTGATCTCTCTGAGGAGGTCTGTGTAGTCTTATATATCCTTACTTGTCTCCTAGGGTTGATTGTGCCCTGTCCTGTTTTACTCTTTCTTTCCTCGGCTCTGGATGAACAAAGTCTGTTGGTTAGAAGACGACTTCCTGGCTAGGAAGCCACTCTATCATAAAACGGGTATTTTACATAGCTGCCTGGTTTGTCATATTCTAGCCTGGTCCCTCTTTTCTGTCATTTTCTATCTCTTGATTTTCAGATTTTAATTTCTCTGGGTTATGCACAACTGCCATTATTCTCTAGAACGTTCAGCTGTTTCAATAACAGATGAGATGCTTTCCTCAATTACTTTTATAATTCGCTACATAAGAAAGAGGTCAGAGTACAGCTTTATAACAGCCTCAACTGTACCTTCGCTTTTGTTATCCTCAAAAAATGTTTGCTTAATTATATTAATAGATTTAACCAAAAAAAATTATTTTAAAGGGGAGTTATTAAACGTCCATCTGTTAAAACTCTGCAGATTATATATCTAAGCTGAAGAGTCATAGGGTCTGGCGCATGATCAGAGAGCGGGATACAATCTATTCAGTAATCCATCAGCACCCCAGAAAAGGATCTCGAGGTACAAATATAATCAATATGAGATAACGGGTTATGAGGTTGAGAGTGGAATGCAGTTTCTATATCAGATGGATGAGCATTGCGTCAAGAGCCTAATACTCCATATCCGGATATACATATATTACACATTCTTCATGTGTTCTACTATTTTTGAAACTCACTTACGATCTCCCATCTAAATATGGGTCCATAATTTCAATGAAGTCACCACAAACAATGTGAGCTTCCCAATTTAATTCTAACATATATGTATCCAAAAGGTTGGATCTGTCAAGGTAGGACTAAAAGTATTCATTATAGAATAAACCACAGAATGGACGAGTAATTTGATAAGAACCCATCTCCACTCATCGTCAGTTTCCGTATGTAGTCATTGGAAAGATGTAATCATATGAATTGAAACACCATTCATATCCTCCCATCAGCAGCACTAAATATTAACTCACCGACCCAATACGTTTTTAGCTCAGCATCCTCCTTTAGTGATGTGTCTCGTGCCTACATGCTATAGATGGTTTAGATTGATTCAGATTCTTTTAATATAATTATTTAATCCTTTCACATTCCAAGTAATACATTTTAACACAATTGTATCTTATGGTAAGGTTTGTAATAGCAACATTAATCATATTACAAATTTGTAATAACAATTCCCGCCTTCAACAGAGTCAAAGCAGGAGGCTCCAGTTTTGAAGTGCTAGCACCAAAATCTTGGAACTCACTACCACTCAAACTTAGGAAAGAAACTTCTCTCATGGCCTTCCGAAAGGCTCTGGAGACCATACTTTTTAAGTAGACTACACCTTCGCCACTGTTTGCATAACACTGTATGTGTATATCATGTATTGTATTTGACATGTACATGTAAATTGAATCTATGTAAAACACACACATTGTAAGTTAACCTAGTAACTAAGTTTTTCTCCCATGTAACCTGCACCTAAGTGAATATTCTGTAACAGAGCCACAAAGCCCTAGGGCAGTTGTGCGCATCATAAATGGAAATAAATAAATAAAAGATATGATATACATGTCAAATTATTAAGAACCTTAAAGTGAGGACATACATTGAGAACCAAAAAGCTCAACAAAAAATTACACTGTGAACACTGTTTGAATCAATGGTTGCTTGGTCACACAAGCCAGGCAGGTAGTGCAAACACATTAACTTGAATCATCCTTCCGCAAATTACTAAATTATTGAGTTTACATACAAGTGGCTCAATGTTAAAATCCACATGATTCAAGTATAATTAGAAATATATGAGGAGTGGGGAGGGGAGAGCCAAAGGGACCTGGCCACGCAGGCTCCATTCCACTCCAGTCAAAGTGTTCAGGTATTCTATCAGAGTTGAAGAATATGTCACATAAATACCATGAACATTCAATTAAGTTACACTGCCAGAGGATGATGGATTCTGAGTATTAGTTTGCCAAGAGGTATCCAGATCTTCTTTGTGAGAGCAGATGAATTGTGTGAGACCCATACGGTTATCAAACGTGGGCGTTTGACATCTTAGCATCACTTTAAAGGAACATGGATGAATTATTCTAGATCGAGCATTAAGTTGCTTCAATCCCTAGTGAAAAGCCAGAAATTCCTTTCTGCGCAATGCAGTTGCATTTGAAATATTGTCGACCATTCCAGATCAACTGTCTAATAGTCTTATTTTATTCATTATAAGTTGTACATGTGCTTATTCCAATAATGTAAATAATAGCGTTGTAGACCCATGCTTTCTATTTCAGTAAAGCAATATAGGTCCCACTCTGTGAGCTCTTTGAATATTAAGAAGAGATTACAACAAAATTAAAAAGGTTTCGGAATCATGAATCCCAGGAAGAGAATAGGGTCTTCTCCCTCCACTCCACCAGGAAGCCCAACGATGCAAAGATTGGTATGCCTACTTCTGTTTCCCAGAGTTTTCTGACTGCTTGTGGAGAATTGAATGGCCAATTCAAGATGCAATACTTTGTTTGACACTTTCTCTGCATTACTAATCATTAGCTCCATCCTGGATTTAATGGACGTCCATCAGTCATCCAACTGCTGCAGTTTTAAATTGATAACCTCCATACCTGGTACATTTAGGATATACTGCATGGTTCAATCAGAATCCGAGTCTTCACGCAGCGGGGAATTGCGTTTTGGCCATTTATGAGCACTAGTAGAAGGTGATACAGTCTTTGTTAATATTGCTTTTAGATGTGGGCATTTTTATTTTAATGGAATTTGTATAAGCAAGGTTCTCTTAAATAAATCAGTATAGCAGACGTGATATACCATACAAAAATGACTCGCAGAATAGACTGCACACTACGGCATCACTTGCACTTTGAAGAAGGTTCACTTCACACTCAACGTAACCAGCGCCCTGAGGCCTGAGGGTTTGATGTGCTGCTATAAATGTAAAAATAAAATCATCGGGTAAATCCCATGTCTCAAGTCGTAGATTCCTGTTAAATGAATTACGTTACTGAAATAAATATGGCATATAGAAGCATACGGAGCATCCACCAATATATTAACAGCTCAATAAATATATATAAACTCGTTCCTTGCCAATATATTGCACAGTTAGTGTATAATAAGTTTATGGCCTTTTTTTAGTCAAGGCATACCTGGAATAAAATGATGGTCCTCCTCTTACACTGGTGAAATACCATTAGTAGTTCCCCTCGCCGTTTGAATTTTTGCTGCTATAACGGCACCCCATAGTACTCACTTCCAGTTTCACTTGGTGCGTCACAGAATTCAAGGCCCGTTCTCTTCAGGAAGGCACTGCCAGCTGCACCGGTGGGCCTAGTGCATGCAATGCTGCCGTTACTGTGCTTACTGTACAAGACTTCTCTTCTACCTAGGAATATTAACATCTACGCAAAAGAGCGATGCTGCCCGCACCTCGGGCCACACATATGAATACGCTATAAATGATGATGTTAGCATGGGGTCCCACTGGGCGGGAAAGCAGCCCTTTCACTGACCTCCCTCCCCCCTGGTTCACTACAGTGCCTCAAATGCATCTCGCCTGACTTAAAGCGCCCGGGGTGGGGGGAATGGGGCTGCCCTCTACCCCCTTCTCTACTTTCGTTACTTCTACAGTAACACATTCTGGAATTGTTCTGCACTCCCACTCCCCAGTTTCTACATCCACATATGGCATATTCCTTTTTACTGGCACCCACGCCCTACACACTGAACGCAAACTTTACCTCCAACGCGCATACTCTTCAGGTGAACAAGTCATGTCAATATAACCCCCCTCCCCTGCAAGGTCCACCCAAACCTCTGTGTAATTTTCTGGAACAGGGGGCTGGGAAATAACAGTGTGGTATAAAGGATCAACATCATCTCCATACGGGTTGGGACACATTTCATACTTCCGGCCACCTACAGCAACATCGGTTTGTACTTCAATATTTTTTGTTTTGCGAGGTGCTTTTGGAACCCCAATTAATACCATCATACTTGCGCTATCAGGTGCCACAGTGGCACAGCATTGAAGAACCGGCTGACACGTGCAGAAAATGACCAGGATGAATACAATGATGGGCATTAACATCTTCACGATTGCTCCTAGTCATGATAGGGCCTAGTTGAAAGTCATCCTTAGCCAATCATTGTCCTGAATTCCTGCCTCCTTCTTTGTGTGAGCACCTAGGCCATGGACAGCTGCAATGATGTGGGATAGTGATGCATTTTTCACGTCTTCTGGAGGTACGAAGGTGCAACAGGAATTGCCACATTTTTTTCACACCCCACTCTCCCTCCATTGCTGTTAACATAACATATCAAGCACATATCTATTTTGCAGTGTCATAAGTCTTAGTGCTCGTAACACAACCATGATCACGTCGAACCCATTCTCTGTATCATTTTCAAGCTGGACTAGTTCCCAACCCACTACCTGCAGCTATTTGTCATTGGCCGCCGCATATTCCCCTGGCAAGAGTAGGGAAGCAAAGAACTCAGCTGAGCTGAACAGCCGATATTCTTCTGGTATTTCAGCAAGCAAAGTGGAAGAGTCTTTAGAAATTTAGTACAACCTTTTCATTCTCTGTGTGTGCTAGAATTGTCCTTTTCCTAAGCCGGATGTGAGGCTTGTGCATGGGCAGCAGGCTTTTAGCTTCAGGTTGTATTGTGGGGAAACTCATTGGCCCCTCTACAGGCAGCACTTCCCCCTTCAGGTGCTCTTCTGGGATTACCAATAGTGCTGAATGCAATGTGGCCAGAGAACAACAGCCCCGCAATGATGTTGGGAGGTGCAAGTAAGCTTGACAACCACAGATCCAGTAGTAATCCATCAATGCCGCTGTTCCTTTCTTCATGTCTGCAATCAAGAGTCAAGAGAGTCTTATTACAATGTTTGTTTATGTCAACAGAGTGTACCTTTGCTGCGAAAACATAACTTGTATTTTTCTTCCTTGCGTACTTTCAATGGTTTTTCCATTGTTGCAATCCATGTCAGCTTTGTGATATGCTCTGTACAAATTTGTGAACAGAAGTGGGTCACTCTTGTTATTCTGTCGCTGCTGTATGTTACCAGTCCTTCTGCCAAGCAAGGTAGTGTGCTATCCTGCTAGTTATTGACATATTTCCGCCCCTTCACCAGGGAGAGAGGGAGAAAGAGAGAGAGATATCCTAGAAAAGAAACAAGTATGGAGCTGGCAGCTGAACTTTAAGTAAGGTGCTCAGGGAACAAGTACTGACACCACTGTTTTTGAGACATTGAAGCACCACTCTATTTTATGTAGGTGCCCTACGAACGTCAGAGAGGTGGACCCAGTAGCGCAGCTCCTTCACTTTAACTGTGAGGGGAGTGCAAAACACCATCTCATACGGTCACTGGAACTGGGGATTGTTCTAGCGGTGTACAAAGTTGCGGACGTAGACGTAATCCCCTGGCAACAGTGGTCTAGCCGTTATATGCTCAAGATCTGTTCCCAATGTCTATGCTGAATCGGGTGTCTCTGTATCACGATTCTGGGAGGTGCAATCTGTCAGGAGACATATGGCCCGAGTTAGTGTCGTCAAATAATCCCTGAATTCCTCTCCTAACACCGCTGCAGTCCTATGCGCATCGGAAACTCTTCTCACAGGATACAGGAGTATACATGCGCCGACCAGTAACCACCTCATGAGGCGTCAAGTGATTGACTTTGCTTGGCTGCGTGCCTAAGCTAAAAAGGGTCTGGGGCAGACAGTACACCCAGTTTTTCTTCAAAGTGGTGCGCAATTTAGATAACTTCATCTTGAGGAGGCCATTTATCCTCTCCATAACGCCACCTGCCTGTGGGTGATAAATCAAACACATCCGATGCTTGATACCAAGTAGTGCTGTAACATGCTGGAATAATGCATTGAAGAAATGTGTGCCGTTGTATGATCTCAAGACCTCACACACACTCCAGTGCGGGAACACTTCATGCACCAGAAACCTTGCAGCACACTTGGCATCTGGGTGCACACATGGCTCTGCTTACACCCACATTGAGAAGGGACAGACCACCACAATGAGGTACCTCGATCCATTACAACGTTCCCCCATATCGGCGTAATCTATGTGTAACTCACAGAATGACCTAATAGGGTGGGGCAATGTGCCCCGTAACGTCTGTAGTGCCATCTCTGTGCTAAAACATTGACATCAGTGGTGCTCTCCTGGATATTTGGTCTGAACCAGTCCTCCTGTATGTCTGCAGCTATATGTTGTTTCGAACTATGAGATGGTTAGTGCAATTGTTCAAATGCTACCGCTAGCAATTCCCGGGAGATCCCTGTCTGTCTTCCCAGAGCTAACCTACCTCCATAATAGATCTGTCGGAGACTGCTTACATCATCTTCGTAACCACAACTCCTTCTCCCACTCAGGTGCCCTCCCACAATAATAAAGAAGAACAAGTTACTCTCTTACCTGGTAACATTCTTCGATGGGATGGTCCGATGACATATTCCATATCTATGATATGTGATCACCACAGCTGAGCTGCTTCGGAAAATCTTCGGTGTCTGCGTCCTGCGTCAATGACGTCGATACGCCGCCCTCGAGGACCTCCTCCGACGGATGTTATAAGTAGGACGCACGACGCCCGTAGCCTCAGTTGTAGTTTTTTCCCAGAACGTGTGGCACCAGTCTTCTGCCAGTCTGACACACAAAGCCTTACGGAAACGTAAGCTGCAATCGCATAAGAAGTTCTGTAGCGGGGAAGGCAGGGAGGGAACGATATGGAATACGTCATCGGATCATCCCATCGAAAGAACGTTACCAGCTAAGAGAGTAACTTGTTCTTCGAGGGGATTGGGTCCTCCGACGCATTCCATATCTATGACAGACTCCCAAGGCAGTACCAATGCAAGGAGGTGGGAAAAGAATTTGGAAAACAGAAATTTAGAATGCCCAATCAAATTGCAGAGTAAAGGGCTGCCTTGCCAAAGGCCAGATCCTGCCCACAGATGGAATCGAGGGAGTAGTGACATACAAAAGTATGTACCGAAGCCCAGGTGGCTGCATCACAGATGTTACGAATAGGAACACCCCTCTGTAGGGCAGTAGAGGCAGCCATACCCCTGGTAGAATGGGCCCGCAAGCTGACCGGTGGGTCCTTACCCGCCAAGCGGTAACACTCAGAGATAGCCAAAATAATCCAGCGAGACAAAGTCTGTTTTGTCACAGCTTGTCCCAAACGCTTTCCAGCATAACCAATGAAGAGTTGATCGTCCACTCTGACCCGGGACATGCGTGAAATATAAAAGCTTAACGCTCTCCTAGGATCAAGCCTATGGAGCCTCTCCTCTTCCTTACCAGGATGTGGAGGAGGATAAAACGCCGGAAAAACAACCTTCTGGCCTAAATGAAATTCCGACACCACCTTCGGAAGAAAGGAAGGATGAACTCTAAGGACAACTCTGTCCTTATGAAATACAGTGAAGGGTGGCTTAACTGAAAGTGCCTGTAACTCACTCACTCTGCGAGCGGAAGTGACCGCAACCAAAAATACAGTTTTAAGAGTAAACAGTCTCAAAGGGCATGAATGCAAAGGCTCAAACGGAGCACCCATCAGAAACTTGAGAACAAGGTTCAAATCCCAACCGGGCACCTGGAAAGGTGACGGAGGGAACACATTAGTGAGCCCTTTCAGAAACTGAGAAATTAAAGGAATTTAAAATAGGAACACTCTTCAGACGAGCGCTTAAATATGGACAGCGCCGCCAGGTGACCTTTAACGGTACCCACTTGCAAGCCCCTGTGGGCCAAAGAAAGCAAAAAAGACAGAACCATGGGAATGTCACATGCAAAAGGATCCACATTCTTAACCCTGCACCAGTCACAGAACTTACGCCAACAGCAACGGTACAGGGACTTTGTTGCTGGCCGTCTGGCCGAGAGCAACACCTTCATCACGTCTTCAGGGAGGTCCCAATCCTTATACATCAACCTTTCCGAAACCAAGCGTGAAGGTTGAGGGATCCGACCTCTGGATGGAGAACCTGACCCCCGCCTCCCGTGAGAGAAGATCGTCTCAGCAGGGAAGACGACGTGGAGGGCAGATGGACAAGTCAAGAAGGTCCGGGTACCACGTCCTCCGGGCCTATGCCAGAGCAATGAGGATCATCTAGGAACTGAACCTCTGTAACCTCCGCAGTACTTGCTGGATGACAGGGACTGGAGGAAACGCGTACCGCAGTGGGAATGACCACTCCACCACGAACGCGTCTCCTAACGCTCCTTTTGGAGGAAATTCCTGCGAGTAGAACCTCTCGCACTTCCAGTTGACACTGGAGGCGAAGAGATCCACTTGAGGGGTCCCCCAAAGGGCGAAGATCTCCAGGAGAATCTCCTGAGCCAACTCCCACTCGTGAGAGATCGCGCTCTGCCTGCTCAGAGAGTCTGCCGTCTCGTTTTCATCTCCGGTCAGATTAACTGCCGAGATCGAAACTTCCTGCTGGATTGCCCATAACCAGAGCTGCATCGCCTCCCTGCACAGAGGAAGTGACCCTGCCCCCCCTTTTTGTTGCGGTAGTGCATGGCCACCGTGTTGTCCATCAGGATCAGGACATTCTTCCCTTGCACAGTCGGCAGAAAAGCCTTCAGGGCTAGCCTGACGGCCCTCAGCTCCAACAGATTGATATGGAGTCTGGACTCCGATGGAGACCAACGACCGCTGACTGTCAACTGGTTGGCATGAGCCCCCCCATCCCGTGAGGGATGCATCCGTCACGATCGTCACCCCCGGCAAGGGTAGCCAAAATGGAGCCCCCTTCATCAGATTGTCTTCGACGGCCCACCACAGAAGGTCCTGGGCGACCGAGGACGACACCTAAACAGCGTCCGACATCCTGCCGGAGAACTAAGACCACTGGAGCTTGAGTGCCCATTGCAAAGATGTCATCTGCAACCTGGTCTCTGGCACCAGAAGAATGCAGGATGCCATGAGGCTGAGCAATCTCAAGAACTCGAACGCTGGGAGACTCTGGGCAAGTTGAAACTTGTGCACCATCTGCTGAATGTGATGAGCCCTCAACTGGGGAGGGGACGTGTCGAGCACTGCTCCGATATACTGGAGCCTCAGTTGAGGGAGAAGCCCAGCTTGTGAAGGGAGTGGCAGGTGACCGACAGATGATCCCGGACTTGCTCGGGAGAGCGCGCCCTGATCAACCAATCGTCCAGGTAGGGGTAGACGTGAATCCCCCCCTTTCCTGAGGTGCACTGCCACCACTACCATGAGCTTGGTGAAGACCCTCAGGGCGGAGGTCAATCCGAACGGCAGCACCCGAAACTGAAAGTGCGAGTCCCAACCGCGAACCTCAGGTACTTCTTGTGCTTTGGATGTATCGGCACATGAAAATAAGCGTCCTTGATGTCGAGAGACACCAACCAGTCCTGAAGTTGAAGGGCCTGGAGGACTTGAGAGAGAGTAACCATCTTGAACTTGTCCTTCCTGAGGAGTTTGTTCAAACCGCGCAAGTCCATGATGGGTCTCAATCCCCCGTCTTTCTTGGAAATCAGAAAATAAGGGGAATACCATCCCTTGTTCCTCTCCGTTACAGGCACCAGTTCTATGGCGCCTTTCTCCAGCAGGGATTGAATTTCCTGCGCAAGGAGCGGATCCGGACTCTTCAAAGAGAGATTTCCTGGTAGATTGTCTTGAGGCCTCTGCCGGAAAGGAAGACAGTAGCCGTGGGCTATGATCTCCTGAACTCTACAAGATGCTGCGCCAGCCTTCCCCCAACCGGCGAACCATGGGACATGGCCTCATGACTGAGCTGAATCGGCTGCGGCGTTGCATGAGGGCAAAGAGGCAACAGCCCGAGCGGCCTTCGCACCTCGAGTACCTTGTTTTCCACCTCTGGCACTCCTACGGTGGCCCTTTGACTGGCAGCTCCTCTCGCTTTACCAAAGGATGAGTAATAACGAAAGGAACCTCCCCTCCATTGCTGTCCCCTAGGATGAAAAGGCGGAGGTTGACAAACTGCAGCGCCCAACGACTTCGCTGCAGCTTTTGAGGTCTGCAACCTCTCAAGGCTCTCGTCAGCCTTGCTGCCAAAAAGATGTTCCCCGTCAAAGGGCATGTTGGGGAGCCGGGCCTGCACATCAGGAGCAAACCCCGACTTCCGCAACCACGCAAACCTGCGTATTACGGTGCTCGCCGCCATGGACTGGCTGACGCAATCTGCCATGTCCAACCCTGACTGAACGGCCTCACACATGGCATCCTTGCCATTCTGAACCATGGCAAGGAAACCATCCCGTTCGTCCCCTTCGGGAATATGTTCAGCCGCTAAGGAAACAGTTCCACAGAGTGTGCGTGAAACCTGACAAGGCACATACGGAGTTGGCCGCCTGAAGCGCCATACTCCCTGAAGAAAATACTTTCTTCGCCGAGCCGTCAAAACACTTGTCGTTCCTATCAGGAGGGATGGTAGGATACAACGCCTGCTTTGCCGGGGCTGTAGCCGCCTGCACCACCAAACTCTCCGGAGTGGGGTGCTTGATCAAGTAGCAGGGGTCACTACTGGCTGGGTGGTATTTTCGCGGCAAAGACTTGCCCACTGCCGGGAGACTCTCCGGAGCAGTCCAAGCCGCCGCCACCCTCCTCTGTAGAGCCATATGGAATGGCGGTACCGGGTCAGTTGGTGGACCATGGTCGAGGATATCCGTAAGGTCACCCTGAAGAAAATCCCCTGGGGGAGCAGACCACCCCAAGTACTCGGTGACCCTGGACATAAGGCGCCGGCACAAGGAGTCGGCATGAGTGCCAGGCTCAGGCCTACAAAACTCCACGTCCGGAGAGGTGTCCAGCCCACTGGCATCGTGCAGGGACTGCCGCAGGTCCTCAATTTGGCTATGGCCCGGGAGAATCTCGTCTGGCACCGTATCAGGAACCATGCCATCATCAGAGCTCTCATCCACCTCTGAAATAAACTCAAGATGGCGGTAAGAAGGCACAGAATGTGGAACAAAGCCATGCTTGACCTTGGCCAGAGCCGTTCTAGGGGGTTCCACCGAGCCCCAGGGTACCCCAGTCGAAACAGCCTGGAAAGGCATCGAGTGAATCGATGTTGACGCAAAAACGCGGCGTCGACGCCAAACGCGGCGCCGACTGCATCAATTGCGTTGACACAGGCCTCGAGGCCGTAGCCCCGAGCATGTCCCTCGACAGCCTGGGCGCCGATGGCGTCGACGACTTCTTCAGAGGCGGGGCCTCGAAAGAGTCCCTCGACGACCTCGGCACCACCAGCGTTGACGTCTTCCTCGAAGACACCACAGGTGCACACGGTCTCGAGCGTGTCGAGGACTGGGACCTGGACCGGGCACAACGAGAACGATTCCCCAGATCTGCCTCGGCCACGCCGGTGCGACGAGGATCATCCTGCCCCGGGACCTCTTGAGCTGGTTGATGAGTCGAAGCAGCAACGGCAACGGAGGGAACGCATACAGGAACAGGCCATCCCAGGGGAACGAGAAAGCATCGCCCATGCTCCTCGGCTGGGGAAACCTGCTGGCGAACCTCTGGCACTTGGAGTTTGCCGCCGTCGCGAACAGGTCGATATGGGGTTTGCCCCATCGTCGAAAAAGCCGATCCACTTGGTCCTGACGCAGTTCCCACTCATGGCATGAGCGCAGCTCCCTGCTCAGCGAGTCAGTGATGGTGTTCTTTATCCCTGCTAGGTGGAAGGGCACCAGAAACCTCCCCTGGGCAACGGCCCAATGCAACAGATCCTGGGCCTCCTTGGATAGGGCCGGAGACCTGGTTCCTCACTGCTTCCGGATGTAGAACATTGTGGTGGTGTCGTCACCGTCTCCTGGTGTGCTGGGGTCTGAAAATCTGTGCCCGCTGCGAGATGTGCGCGGGTGCCCTACCACCGAATAGCTTGGCGGAAGACCTCGTTGAGCAGGATCTTGTCTTCAAAGCTGCCCGCCGCTTGCATCCAATGGGTTTCGAGGAACTCCTGTAGAGGACGCATCCGCAGCCTGCATAGGCGCACCAGGTAGATGCAAGAGGACATCATGCCGAGAAGTGACTTGATGGACCGCACCTTGGCCATGTCCGTGGCCAGCAGGCGCTGCACCTTGCCCAGGATAGCCTTCGTCCTTTCCTCCGACGGGGAAGCCAATCGTGCCACTGTTTCGAGCTTGGCTCCCAGAAACAGTGTGACCTGCGACGGAACAAGGTGGGATTTGGGGAAGTTGATGGAGAATCCCAGGTCCGTGAGCAGTTGGACGGTTTTTGCGTTGTGCTCGACGGCGAGCTCCCTTGTCCTTCCCCGGATAAGCCAATCGTCCAGGTAGGGGTAAAACGTGGGTCCCTTGCAGGCGCAGGCGTGCCACCACTGGCGCTAGGCACTTGGTAAATACCCTGGGAGCCGACTTCAATCCGAATGGCAGGGCCTTAAATTGGTAGTGCCGTCCTTGGACTATGAATCTGAGAAACTTTCGGTGTCCTTTTAGAATGGGGATGTGGAAGTAAGCATCCTCCAAGTCCAGCGACGATAGGAAGTCGCCTGCCTCCAGCTGTCCCAGCACGGAGAGTGACCATCCGGAAATTCTGGACCTTGATGTATTTGTTTAACCGACGCAGGTCCAGGATGGGGTGTCAACTACCTGTCATCTTTCTGACAAGGAAGTATCTTGAGTATACTCCGGAGCCCCGGAGCCTCTTCGGGACGAGCTCGATGGCCCCTTTCTTGAGCATTGCCCTTACTTCTAACAGCAGTTGTGGGATGTGATTTTCCTTCCTGGCCACAGGAGAAATTCGGGGGCACTTCTTTAGAAATTCGAGAGTGTGCCCGCGGGCCAGGGCATCCAGCACCCAACGGTCGGTAGAGATGGACTCCCACACGCTGACGAACTTCGCCAGCCGGTCTCCCACCGGGGTGCTCAGGTGGGGACACAACGCTACGGCCGGTTAGGTCCTGCTTGGAGGCGGCCTTTCCACCCTGGCGACGGGGTCCTCCTGACTTTCCGCGCCCTCTGTAGGCCTCTTGTGATGAAGAACGGGCTGCCTAGTGGTACGTCGAGGAGCCACCGCCAAATCCTTTGGAGGCACCTTGCTTGCCTCCGGAGTTCCGAAAGGGCAGCCGTCGTTGCTGCAAAACTCCCAAGGCCTGAGCCGTCTCCGTGTCAGTCTTGAAGTGACTCATCTACGGTCTTTCCAAACAGGTTGTTCCCATCGAAGGGCATGTCCAGAACTCTGGTTTGCACGTCCTGGCGGAAATCTGTTGCCTTGAGCCATCCCCGCCATCAAAGGCAAACACTGTTGCCCAACTGGCGGAACCCGGTGTATGCGATGTCCGTGGCCACCGTTAAGGCGTGGTCCGACGCCACCTCACCTTCCTGTAGGATCCCCAGGGCCTCCGCCCTCTTGTCGTTCGGTAGGAAGTCCAGCAGGGGGGGCGATCTTGTACCACAACTCCCTGTCGTAGCGGGCCCCAATCGCTAGGGCGTTGGCCGCCTTAATTGTCGTTGCCGTGGACGAGACGACTCGTCATCCCATGGCGTCCAGTCACTTTCCCTCGCCGTCAGGTGGGGAGGTTGAAGTTGAAGCCGCTACCCCCGCTGCTTTCTACTTGGCCGCCGCCGAGACGACTTTATCCGGGGTCAGCTGCGCCCTAAGGCACAAAGGGGCGGAATCGGGGACACAGTACTTCTTCTTGTACCGATCCCTCTTGGCAGGCGTCATGGACGGGTTCTTCAGGAGAGCAAGTCCCCCGTCCCAGATGTCGTCAAGCAATGGCACCGCGAGGACAGTCTTCCTCTTGGCCTCGCACCGTTGATAGAGGAAGCCTTCCTTCTTCTGTTCTTCGGGGCAGAGCTGGAAAAGCTCAGATGCCCTGGAAATCATGGCGTGGAAGGAGCCAATTTCGTCGGGCGGGCAGGCCCGAGGGCTTGGTGATGGAAGGCCCATCCGGTCGTCACCACCGTCGTCATCTGTCCCCGTCGTGGCCGTATCTGTTCCTGTGTCATCCCTAGGATCAGGGGAAGGAGATGAAGGCTGAGCGGGCCGTAAGGGCTGGAAGGGTGGTGGGGGGTGAACTATCCTCCGCTTGTTTGGAGGGCTTCCTGATCGGCCCAGTTCTGCTGGGTCATCCGTTGGGGGTAGAGGCAACCCTGTCCTTATCTCCGTGCATAAGGTTTGGATTGCCATCAAAATGGCCACCTTATTGTCGGACACTGGCTGCGATGGGCGCGATGGTTGCTCCTCCTCCACGGGAGCCTCGTCGGCACCACCGTCGCTCTCTTCGTCCGCCTCCCCGGGATTCCTCCCGTGGGACCGGACCGCCTCAGACCTCTTGTTGAGGCCTTGCTCGACTTCAACCAGCTCCTCCTCAGAGGCTGTATCCATGTCCGTGATGCCCACCGGCCCCCCCTCTTTTTCCACTGGGGTCTTCACGGGGGTCTTATCGATGGGCTGAAAAGAGGATTCCCTCCACGGTGGCAGGGAAACCCTGGGCCCCGAGGTCGTCTCCACTGGGGTAGCCTCCACAGGCTTCGCCAGGGCCGCCACAACTCCCTCGATAGAGGCCATAGCCGGGTGAATCAGGGCCTTCACGACTTTTGGTGTGCTTGAGGCCTTCACCTTGGGGGGAGGGTCACGCTTCGCTTCCCCTCTGTTGCTTCCGTCGGGATCGACCAGGGCTTCTCCAGAAGCTTACCCAGGATCTCTGACTTTCTCTTCCCCGAGCCAGAGCGTTGGCTCGTGGTTGATGTTGTCGGTGAAAGTGCGCCCTGCCTGGCAGCCGAGGAGCCTGACCGTTTGGCATTCCCGGTGCCCGCGGACTCACGGTGCTTAGCCTTCTGTTGGGCCCCGTCACCGGAGCGCCCTCAAAGGACTTAGAAGACCGCTCGGACCTCTTCTCACCTACCGCTGGGCTCTTCCCTTCCAGCCAGTTGGTGAGGCGGATTCGCTGATCCCTCATGGTCCACTCCGACATGTTCTTGCAAAATGCGCAGTCCTTCTCCACATGCGTTTTGTCTTCGTGAAGGCAGTAGAGGCATCTAGAATGCTCGTCCTCCTTGAACACATTCTGAAATCCGTATCCAGGGCAGTTCCTGAACAGCTTGGATCCGGGCGTCGAGCTTCCTTTGTCCTGGACCATGTCCATGGGGTAGGCCTCAAGGTCTTCTGGAATCCTCCCAGAAGCGTACTCGACGAAACTTTCGCCCTTGAGGGGTTTAGAAAATTCCAAAACGGGTCCCCGTTGATCGGAAGTAGCAACGGTGGAGCTTGAGGCTCGATTGACTGAAAAAATGAGATTAAACTCTTTGAAAAATCCCAAAATGCAGTAAAAGCTTGAGAGCTATAGCATGAGGACTCCCAACACTTGAACGTGCGGTAAAAATCTGAGAATGGCTGCCAGGGGAGGGGATTAGGGAGAGGGCAGTCATTGGCTGGGGGCAGTATGACCCAGAGACCAGCGATTGGTTACTACTAAGAAAGACAGATCAGAAACGAAACTGATACCGATTTTTCCTTTACCGGGGATTCCCAGCCTGACGACGGGGAATATTCATGAGCATGTGAATCCATGCCAGACCCCATGCTGGAGAGGATGAAACACCCTAGACCTGTACTCCATCGATGCTGGTGCTTCAGGCGGGTGGGTATACGGAGGTGGGGAGCGGTAGCCTGTAATGATGCGGATACTGCGGGGGACCCTACTGCTGTGGGATGGATCCCTATTGTAGCGGGTACATAGCTTGTATTAGTGTTCCCTTTTACGGGATATGGTGTCCAGAGATATAATCCCTTGATCCCTACCTGCACCCCACCTTCGCCTTCTACCTTCCCAAACTTCTGTCTCTGTGCCTCTGCCTCATTACTGTGATCCTCGATACCTTCGAACATACACCAAAGATTGAGGATCTCTTTTCTCTTTTGTAGCTGCTTCCCGTTTTATTTCGCTACTAAAAATGTGGACATTTGTTCCAAAATGCTCTTATTGTGCGAGCCCTGCCATGGGCAGGGCATCCCCCCTCCTCCTGTGTCTGCGATCCACTGCTTATGATATTTATCCACCCTGTTACGATACAGTGGCAGGGCATTATACATGTGCTCTATTGGTGATCCTCCCCCATGCTAGCAACGTCTATTTCTTACTGACCCCGAAATAATCCGTCTAATGCGTTACACACGCTGGCGCTTGCTTGTAACAACTAAAACAAGAAATTCAACCCCCACCCTTTTCTCTCACCCTTCCATACGCAAACACACCGCTCCAAGAGATCGGGAAAACACCACACCACGACTCACATGATTACCGCCCCTTCTGGGGCCTGCTTCTTCACCCACAAAACACTACTACAGCAAACTGAACCAGCGCGCTACACTAACAACCGCTACTTGTTCCAGGCCTACTACTTATATGAGACCACTAGTTTGTATTTCCAAGAACCTCTTTTGAATATTATTCTGCCTCATGGTGCCACCTTCCCTCCCCTTCTGAGGAGGGCATTCCCTTGCCTTACCTTATAATGCCTTACCTTACTGATCAACTAATAATACAAATTTCACCAGCAATAATTCTAACCTCATTTACGTCACATCAATGACCTCGATCTCCACGTTCTCACACTGTTCACACTTCCCCATGCACCTGTCCCATACTTGTTATCTCTTACAAGAGTCTACTCGCATGTGCTTTTTCACCCTCAGAGCCGCGCTCAGCTTCAAAGAGCAGAGAGGACATTTCTTAAAATGGCACCTATTAGACCACTCGGAACACATGTTTTTTTGGAGCGGTCGTTGTAGGTGGGCGCGGCTCCTTCTGCAGAAGCGGCCTGGAAGCCTCTGTAGGTACGGGGGCTCTGGGAGCACGTCTGAGTCACCAACTGAAAGTAAGCTACTGAATGCTCTCACAAGAAAAAATTCACCCCGGTAGGAAAGAAAGGCCCATGTCGATCTTGTAAGGATAACACATTTTAATCTCATGCGCAGATGAGAGCAACAGCAAATAGCTCTGCTGCCAAGAATGTTCTGCCAAAAAGAGGTACAAGCAGAAACATTTGGGAAAGCGCCCCATTTGCTGACCCTCCTCCTCTCTGATTCATTACAGTGCCTCAAATGTATCTCGCCTCACGTTAAAGTGCCTGGGGAAGGCGGATGGGGCTGCCCCCTTCCCAAAACTGTTTTTTAAAGCTTCTGCCCATCATCATTCCTCGCCGGCAACAAGGCGTTCGCACCTTCAGGCGCGGTCCCGGAGCAGGAGACTGCAATAAAGGGCAGCCATTCCCGCCGGCCATTCCAGTCAGCTCCTAACCACGCCCCTTTAACCGCCATTATTATGATTATACAGTTTATCGGCTGCCAAAAAGTTGCTTTCTGGGTTAGCGGAGGGAGGCGCCCCAATGTGATGTCATATGGGGTTTGGGTGCTCCATCAGTACATCGTCTTTCAACTGCTCTTATTTGGGGGCAAGTTCAAAATGTGCCCGGTTGTGGACACCCTCTGCAGCACCCCTCATTATAGAGGGGGTGGAAGCGGAAGAAAAGCATGGAAAAAAGGCATTGCACATATCCCGGTCTCGCGCGTGGAAGGTGCTCAGAGGCAGGAAGCTTCTTTTCATTTTCTTTTTCTTCTGCATCCACCCAATTCTAGTACGGAGTGGGATATCGGCGCCAGAATTCCCACATCGTGCACGGGAATCCCCATGGATATGGCTAGGGTGAACAGATTTCAAAATCAGGGCAACTAACATAAAAGTAGGACTAACTGTTGAAAGTGTCTGTCAAATAAACATAATGTAATTGATTTATCACCATTGAACACTATCTTAAGTTGCAAATGCAGCATAACTTCTGTGCGAGATTGTGCATTCCTGCCTGCCAGCTATGAAGACTCACTACCAAAAACCGGGACCTCCGCAGTTTCCAATGGGAACATAATCTTGCGAAAGGGGGACAGAGCACCAAATTCAGCGACAGTCCAGACAAAACCGGGACGTCTGGTCCCCGTACCTATGGACCCAATTGATTACTGAAAACGCTGCCTCATTTTCAAGCAGTAGGAACACCACAATGGGCTCCATTCCATAGAAGTAAATGTGGGAGCTGGTTTTGCCGACCCCTGCCACATTCATGCCAACATTCAGACGCACCTGGGAGGGCGATTTCGTCAGGGAAATCGGAAGACACAAATGTTGCCATTGTAATGAGGGTTGGCATTTATCCCCTGACATGCAGGTCATTCTTGGCTTCCCACATCCATGTGGTGTGACATTGCCAGCGATGGGACCCTGGCAAACAAACGGAGGGGCAAGAGGGACCTTAGTCCTGGACTCCCAAGAGTTCTTGATCATATCTAAGGAAATTGGTACCACTGTCCCCAACACAATGCCTGCAACCACAGTTCTGGCCAGGTCTCTCTTTCAGAACCGCAAATTCCAGAATGCACCTGGAGGCAACAGGGAAACCCAGACAGGAACCAGAGATATGGACTTATGGCTGGAGTGAGAATTGAATAGAATGTTCCCCTCCCAGATAGCCGACACACCCAACCCACCCTCACCCAACCCACCCCACCCCACCAACCACAGGCAGACTACATGTGAATGGCAGGCAACACAAAATTTACTGAAAGTGAAAAGATACTGCAGGGGACTAGGGGAGGCACAGAACCTCCCCAATCCCAGTTGGAAACAAAACTCACCAGGACATGAGAAGAAACACTTTCAAAACGAGCAGCCAGCCACCACACACATGTAGATTGAAAAGGGGTTGGGTATAGAAGCTTTCTTAAAGACCTCCACGGAAAGTCACGAAGCCCAGGAGTATAGCTTAGCCATAAATGGGAGACAACTAGAATTCCACAACAGGTAGGATGGACTATAAAAGGCAAGCAAGTGCAGAAGAGGTTGAAAGGTGTTTGGTTGAGGGCACAAGCGAACCAAGGGACCAGCAAGGAGAACGTACACGGTGGGGAAGGAGGTATATAGAGAGAAGGAAGGTAAGCTGTTTGGTCTAAGCGGGTGGTACTAACTGGGTTCTGTGTGTGAATGAGACACTGAATAGAAAGCTGAGAGTAGAAAGACGGTTGAGAGTTCATAAAAGTGTGGTGTCTGTAAGCTTGGGTGTTGTTAGGCAGAATCATATGCAGTACCCTTTGGAAACACCACACACAATTAAGACTACAAGTGCAAGTACAAATTCACCTTTGGTACAAGCCTGTACTACAGAGTAAAGTGCTAGCGATGGCTGAGCAGCCAGACTTATCTCAAGAGTAAAGTGAGCAGTATCAGAAGTTATACAAAGGACAGCAATTACTATGATTCAAACAAACACTGACTCAAGGTTTCTGAGTAAAAGAAAATACATTTATTTACACCATCAGTTATAAAACAGTTCACTATTATAAAGCATTAGAAAATCACAATCTTAATATACTACAATAACCCCCAATCAATTCTGGACAGTTAGGCTCAAAATGAAGTGTAAGCAAAATAACACTCCAGCAATTTAAAAGGAAGGAAAAGACAACGTTATCCAAAATCAACAACACCAACAAGTGATAGGCAGGGCAATCTAGAAAAGGATTACTACAACTAGGATTCAAGTCAATAGGCCTGGCCAATTGTTAATGGTTCAGAGTCTTTGCAGAGGATCACATAGTTCAGAGTAGTTCCTGTTTAAGTCTTTGCCAAGAGTTCAAAATGAAGTTGGTCGGAGGAAAAGTTATTCAAAAGAGAAGAGAAGGGCAAGCCTTCGGAGAGGCGAAAGATTTCAAACACTTTTACCGCGGCGGACGGAATGAACGAACAACCAGATTTGAACAGTACCTTAAATGAAGAAGAATGCTGTAGCTGAGGTGCTGATTCCTGGCAGTTCCTGCAGGCTCACTGTTCCTGAAGCGACTGTCGTGGTGACAAGAAGGAGGAGGACTGGAGGGTCCTGCACGACCCAGGGAAGAAGCCAGCAGCAGAGCAAAGTGTTGAATAAAAGGTGCGCTCCTTAAAACCCAAACAGGTTCCATTCCTCCTGGCTATCCGGTTCACTGCAGTGATGCACAGCAAATTCAACCAGGAGAGGAAGGCTGGCGTTTGGTGTTTGGCGAGCTGGTTGGTCACACCAAGCTCAAGGGAAGAAGATTCTGTGCAGATCTTCTCTGTCGTCTGAGTTTCGGGCAATTCAGACCTGCAGCAGGGCTTCACCGGGATGTCCAGTAGTTGCAGCAGTCGTCTCCCTTCAGCTCCTTGTTGGTTCTCTCATTCCAGTGGCGACTCTGCCTTCCAAGTCCCAGAGAACTGCTTTTAAGCATTTTTCCCCCATTCACACAGCCTGGCTGTCAATCACACAGCAGGGTGGCTGTCCCGGTAGGACAGCCACCTAGCCAATCAAACTAGAGTGCGACTTGGGTCTCCAAGGAGACCCTGTGCAGGGGGCCTAAAACCCCACCCTCACATCCTGTCCACCCAGACACTCGGGTGCCTAAGGAGGGCTTCTGTGCAGAAGCCCGCCAAAGGACGGCGCACAAAGGAACCAAACCTGGTTTGCCGCACAGAGTAAAACACGAGAAAGATCTTTACAAAAAGAAATGGTGAATAAACCTGACCGGAACCAAAATAAAATCCATGGGGTCCAGCGGGTTAGAGTGTGAGGCTACTACCATAGCCTCTAACAGTACCGAGGCTATTTTCATAGCACTCAGTAGACTAAAAATGGTAGATACCACTGCCACCAGCCAAATCTTAGAGAAAGGGGAACGAAGTAATGTCCCATGAGAAACAGACAAAAAGGGATAACTATTAACCCTTCCAGTACTCTATGGAAGATAGTTTGTACTGGGTCTGTAAATTTAAAAAGACTAGTAAAGTCAATGGCAAATTTACATGTTCTGGGAGACAGGCGTCAGTCCCAGAAAATGGTGTTTAACAGTGGGAAGTCTAAAAAGACAACCCTGTGTCACTGCACGAAAGGGTCTCTGTGACACACAGTAAAATGATGATGCCTATGGAGTGGGTGAGACTCCATAGTCCATGAGCACAAAATGTCCAACACACAGCAAAACACATGTAAGAGTGTGGAAAAAGGCTCACACTCTATCAGGTGAAAAAAATGAATCCTAGAAATCCAGAAAAGCTGCTGAGGGACTCAACAGGTAAGGGAAATTAACCATTCTGAAGAATTCTCCCTAACATGCGTGTGTTGAGAGGCAAGAACTTATAAAGAGTAGAGGCAGGTGTAGTGGCGGGAGGAGCAAGCACTGTTGGAGAGAGAGAGGAGACCAGGAGGGATAATGATCATCCTAACCGAAGTTGGTACTCATTTATCGACCTCGGAAGGATGAAAGGCTGAGTTGGCCTTGCCGGGATTCGAAACTGCAGGTCACAATTAGATTGCAGCAGCGAGCACTCAACCTGCTGAGCTATCTTACCTATCTAAAGTGCAGAGACAGGAGAGGGACGAGACGGCGGTAAGAACAGGGTTAGGAGTGTGGAGAGGGAGAGAGGCAAGACCAGGAGAGGGGTACATCAAATGCAGGCTGGAGAAAGAAGTCTGAGGGAGCAGTAAAATCAGACGAAGTGTGGTGAAGCAGAGTGAAATGAGGGGAGGAAACCAGGAACATCTGTGGAGGTAACCATTTGAACAGAAAGACAGAACCATCAGGCAAAACTAGTCAGGTCCTATATAGAGCCCCTGAGGGAGCTTGAGAGAGAGAAGGAGGGAGAATGCGAGAGAGAAGGTGACAGCCTCTAGCCACACCTAGGGTAAGAGACAGATACCGACAGTAGGGGTGACCTAACTAGAGTATACAGAATAGAGATGGAAGATGCACTGGTGTGGAATAAGGGACGACTGCTCTAGGGAGCCTTCTTAGATGTTGAGGTAAGCAGCAGGGACCACCCCTAGTCTGAGAAACCCAACTGATTTTGAATTTGATAAATACCTGGTTCTTTTTCTAATAAAAAGCTGAAAATGAGTCCTCTTTAGAGATAGGTATCAATGGTGGTGTCCTGGTGGAATCATTTAGGCTCCAATACAGAACCCACCCACAACAGGGGAAAAGGGGGCAGAGGCACACACAGCCCCTAGGAAAAGATAGATGGCCATTCAGAAGCAGAGGAGTACTGGGTCACAGAGGGTCTGAACCCCGACATGGAAGTCCAGAAACTAAAAGTAGTGCTGGAATTTCTAAGCTTAGGGGTGCCACCTGTTGAATTAGGCAACTCATGGAGGTCAGCAGGATCCAAGAGAATCCTTACTAAAATGGAAGACCCCGGAGCACACGCAGCCATGGCACAAAAGTCCAAATCTAGCAGACTAGGGAAGCCTGGGAATGCTCAAGAAGGCCAGAGAAATCCAACCCAGCAGGGGTGGTCTTAAAGAAATCTTGGCACACCCGTCTCATCAGTGGAGACCCCATTCTCATCGACAAGGCGGGGGGAGACTTTGGAGCCCCATTCGTACAGTCCAAGCAGCGGAAGGGGAGCCAGAGCTCTAGAAGGACGGAACCGACCGCGACAACCATGGAGGACATACTGAGGACCGTGGTGGAGAGTGAACTCATAATGAACCGTCAGCAGCAAGAGATGCTGGCAGCCCGGCATGCTGTGATGGTACAGAGACATGGACATCCAGCAGTAACACCAACAGTGCTCCCAAAACGGAGGCATCGAGAAGACCTGGCAGCCTTTTTCATCCATTCTGAGAGAGTAGCTGAGACCGCTGTGTGGCAAGTAGACAGTTGGGCTTGTTACTTAGCACCACTCCTTACGGGTAAGACTCAGCAAGCTTTCCATGCCCTGAACACCAACAGGAACAACCAATTTCATGAAATAAAAAGGCGTTTTCAAGAAAGGATATGGCATGACCCAAGAACATTACCAGCTGTGGTTGAGAAATGTGCATCTACGCTAGGGTGAGTCACAGAGACAGCTACTCTACAGAGTCCAGGACCTGATGAACAAATGGCTAAGAATGAAGGCCTTTGAGGAAGCCAAGGAAATGTTCATACTGGAGCAGTTTGCCAACTCTGTGCTCCCATACTTACAAAAGGTGGTAAACCAGCTCCACCAGCCCTGATTGGACGACGCCATCCAAAAGGCAACTGCATACCAGCAAGCTATGTCCCAGCGAGAACCCCCTGTGGGTTCTAGGAATTCCTGCCCCGGGGTAAGGAAGTCTTACAGTGCGGATATCGAGCCCTTTACAAACCCCAACTGAGAAGAAGATAGATTTCCTCACCCAAGAGGCCCGGGTCAGACCTAGTATCGTTCCTCGTCCAGAGATGGGACTTTGCGGTTATGCCTTTGAGAAGCATGTCCACATCACCAATATCTGCACTTACAACGAAAAGAGGATCCCATGGACATAGGAATGCTGTAACCAGAGCCCAAAGAAGATTGGACTCCAGAGGAAGGCACAGAGCAGAAGAGAGAACCAAGCGAGCCAGGTGGCCTGTGTTCTGAAGAAAAACAACTACCCGAGGTAGCAACATGGGCAGTCTATTCCATGGCAGAAGGAGACAAAAGGTTTCATGTTCTGCTGATCGTACAAGGTAGAAGAGCCCTAGTATTGGTAGAGTCCGTAAGCAGACGGCCTACCATCAAACCGATCTAATCACCAGCGAAGAACTAGTCCCCAGGACCTCCCCAGGATTCTGTGTGTACCCCGAGGTTCCACCCTCGAGCCCCAGGCTCACGTGTGGGTAGGCATCAAAGGGAGACACCCAAAGATATCTGCCATAATAATGCCAGGGCCTACCTGAGACGGTGTTGATTGGCATAAGCTGCCCCCCACCACATTTGAACACTGACTCGAGTCAATTAGCCCCAGTCTTACAGAGGACAATGCAAGTTTCTAAAGGAAGGCAACACAAACCCTGGGGCCGAAACAAGGAACTTGGAGGCGGGACAGGGACGTATTGGAAAAATACCAAAATGTTTCCATGTTGTGAGATTTTTCAAGCGAAAGACATGGAAACCCACCACAATGGGCTCTTGCTTCGGGCCGCCCATATTTTGCTTTCGCTATTAAAACCTTCCAGGGAATCTCACCATGATGACAAGAGGTTTGTCCTATGCATGCAGAAGTCTAGACAAGCAACAGAACGGTCTAGCCAAGCCTCCACCAGACGCAACCCAAGAGAGGGAGAGAAGCCACCCATCTACCTGCTCCTGCAGTTGTTACGTTGGTCCGGGTCAAAGCGGTCGCCCCATTGCTTGTACAGTGTGTACTCCATTGCATAAATGGAGATATTCCATTTCTAGGGTCCAAGCTGTTCTAGGGTCCAAGGACTTGACAGACGTATCCATGGCCCTTTGCCCGCGCGAAGTCCATTATTTCTGCATCTAGGATTATATCAAGCACCAAGTGTGAACTTACGCCGGGTTAAGATTCTAGCTGCTCATTTTGGGTAATTTTTCGCCCGTTCATGAGAGCCACTAAAATGAACACAAGGGCTTGTGACCATACTCTTGTTTCTGTTCTGTGAAGGTTGCCACAAAAACTACACATCCCTCCACCATTTTGACTCTGGCTTTTCGGCGGTTCTCCCTCAACCACACAGATAGTTGAATTGAGCCACCTGAAAGTTGAGTAGTACGTCTGTGACAGCCGAATCGCCCCCCGTTTTCCTGGTATACTTCCGCCCTCTGCCGTACCCGATGAGTAGCCCTATTGCAGTGTTTAGGTCTTCATAACCGCGCCTAGGCCGGGCTATGGCAAGAAACTGAAATAGACCGAGCCTCCCCGATAGTAGATTCATTTGGTGGATGTCATTGCGTTCCGGATGATGGTAAGTCTTAATGGATTGTGCCATCTGTGGGTAACCTTTTTTATTTTTTAAATGGTTCAGCCTCATCGTTTTGGAATTTGACAGGATATTTCACAGTTTTATTATCTGAATGACTTTTCGTGAGGTTGGTACCATCCCAATATTTGAAGAGTGATGTGGCTCCCATTCCCCCCTCCCCCTCCTTCCATGCTGTGTCCCAGCAGTTACCTTTGGGATTCCCCAAGAGCTGCCATCGTAATCTTCATTTCAGAAATATATAGAAGCACATCTTTTGTGAATAACAATATATTCTTTCCAGCTCCCTAGACCAATAGCATCCTGCCTAATGCCTTCAGCCAGTTTGATGGCCAGGAGGAACAGGAGACTGGGAACCTCCGTCTTGTGCCCTTTTTTAACTTAAATGGTTCCGATAGGATTCCATGCACCCCTTGTACAGCTTAGGTATGGCACTGCCCACTCCTTGGGAAATCCCAAGCCATCCTACCTTTCATGAAGCCAAGCTGATGGCATGCGAAGACTGATGGTCTGCCTGTTTGGCTGTGTGTGGCTCTGGTGGCCATTTCCCAGAAGCTCAGTCAAGAGGTGGCCCAAGTGGATGGCTTTGTGGACACTCTGGAGGAGCCTCTGCATCCGTCCTGGGATTGCTTTCTTCCGCTGCCATCCTCTCTCGACTGGTTTTGGTAAAACCTATCAATCCCTCTCTGGATCTCCAGCCGCTAAAAGCCATCCCACTCCATGGTTCGTCTCCAAGAACCATCCCACTCCTGGTTACTTGTGGCTCTGCCTGTCACCCTCACCCATTATTCCATGACTCAAAACGCCCCCGCCTACTGGTGAATACTCTAGCTGCTCCCATACTTTTTCCAAATTGCAAAGCGCCCAGCAATGTGATTGAGACCGTCATGCTGTGGACACCTTCTGCTTTCGCCAATAAAATATATTCATTGTGATGCAGGATCTATGCCACAGTCTCTGGAAGTCCATCAAATTGGATTTCAAGATATATTTGAAACTACATTTAGAGCGTACTTGCTCTTTGTGACAGACATTGGGCCCTGCGTCTGCTGCCCATGGTCCATTAAGACCCTTCAATGGCGCAAGGATGCCCGCGCATATTTAAAACCACTCGAGAGCTGGGCCGCCCATTAGCTCCCCACCACGCCAGCTCAGGGGAGTCTCTCAAGGTCCCCCCCCGAGCTGATGTGGTGGCACAAGGCGTGGCAGCCGCCTTATTGAAATTAAATGCGTACCGCTCTAGGAGCAGTGCACATTTAATGAAAACAGGAAGGTCGTTCAAATGAGTACCAATTTAGATTGGGTAATAATTGTACATACAAATGTTGTATGTAAAGCGCCACATACATGACAAGTTAGTATTCTCCAGCATGGGGTCTGGCATGGATTCACATGCTCATGAATATTCCCCGTCGTCAGGCTGGGAATCCTCGGTAAAGAAAAAACCAGTATCAGTTTCGTTTCTGATCTGTCTTTCGTAGTAATAACCAATCACTGGTCTCTGCGTCATACTGACCACAGCCAATGACTGCCCTCTACCTAAGCACCGCCTCTGGCAGCCATCTTCAGATTTTTACCGCACGTTCATGTGTTGGGATCCTCGTGCTATTGCTCTCGAGCGTTAGTGCTATTTTTTCGCGCTTTTTACAAAAACTTCGATTCTTTCGGTCAAAAGAGCCTCAAGCTCCACCGATCCTACATCCGATCAACGGGGACCCGTGTCGGATTCATCTGTGCCCCTCAAGGGTGAAGATTTCGTCGAGCTACACTTCGGAGGACTCCAGAAGCTTCTCAGGCCCTGTCTCGGAGATGGCCCAGGAGAAGGGAAGCTCGACGCCCGGAAAGCTGTTCAGGGTCTGCCCTGGATGCCAGCTGCAGAACGTCTTCAAGGAGGACGAACACTCTTTCTGCCTTTACTGCCTTCATGAGGACAAGACGCACGTGGAGAAGGACTGTGCGTTTTGCGGCAACATGTCGGAACGGACCATGAAGGACCGCCATCAACGTCTCGCCAACTGGCTGGAGGGTAAGAGCCCGTCTGGCGAGAAGAAGAAGAAATCCGAGCGGTCTTCTAAGACCTTTGAGGGCGCCCCGGCGACGGGGGCCCAACATAAGGCCAAGCACCGCGAGTCCGCTGGCACCGGGAGCGCCGAACGGTCGGGCTCTGCGGGCGCCAGGCAGGGCGCACCCTCCCCGGCACCATCAACCACGAGCCAACGCTCTGGGTCGGGTAAGAGGAAGGCCGAGCACCCGGCGAAGCTCCTGGAGAGGCCCCGGTCGAGCTCTAAGGCAGAGGAGGAGCGTGGCAGTGCCCCCTCCCTCAAGGATAAGGCGGTGAGCGCACCTAAGGTGGTGAAGGCCTTGATCCATCCGACCAAGCCCTCTATCGAAACGGTCGCGGCGGCCCTGGCTCAGCCTGTGGTGGCTGCACCAGTGGTGGCGACCTCAGGGCCCAGAATCTCCCTGCCTCCTCGGAGGGAGTCTTCCTTTGTGCCCATCGATAGGACCCCCGTGAAACCCTCCGTGGGGAAGAAGAAGGGGGGGCAGGGCGTCGTCGTAGAGTCGGCCTCAACCTCAGAAGAGGAACTGATCGAGGTCTTAAGCCACGGCCTAGGCGTGGAAGAAGGCCAGCCCGTCGGAATGGACCCCGACGCAGGTGACGACGACGACATCGTCGAGGATACCGACGGGGCCCCTGCTCGCCCGTCGGATTCCCCTCTGCCAGCGCCGCAAGACAACTCGGCGGCCATTTTGTTGGCCATACAGTCCTTATGCTCCGAGATAAGGACGAGGCTACCGTTACCGACGGAGGAACCTCTCCCGTCGGGGGATCCAGAACCGGGACCTTCTGGTGTTCCCCCTACCAAGAAAAGAAGGATCCATCCACCACCTCCTTTTCAACCGTCGCGCCCCTTCCAGCCCTCCTCCCCGTCCACCCGAGGGGATGATACGGGGACTGACACGGCAGCGACGGGTACGGACGACGAGGCATACGACGAGGATTTTCCGTCGTCGCCTCCCACCAGGGCCTCTCCGCCCGACGAGATCGGATCTTTCCACTCCATGATCTCCAGGGCTTCCGAGCTTTTCCAACTCTGCCCTGAGGAGAAGAAAAAGGAAGGCTTCCTTTATCAGCGGCGCGAGGCCAAGAGGAAGACGGTCCTCGCAGTGCCTCTGTTGGACGACATTTGGGATGAGGGCCTTTCCCTCCTCAAGAACCCTTCCACGACGCCAGCTAGAAGAGACCGGTACGAGAAAAAGTACCGGGTCCCGGACACGGCCCCCCTATGCCTCCGGGCGCAGCCTACCCCGGACTCCGTCGTCTCCGCGGCAGCCAGGAAGAAAGCGGGGGGGGTGCGGCCTCCACATCGACTTCCCCGCCGGACGGCGAGGGAAAGAAATTGGATACTATGGGGCGTAGAGTCATCTCGTCGGCAGCGACGACGATTAAGGCGGCCAACGCCTTGGCTATCGTGGCCCGCTACGACAGGGAGCTCTGGTACAAGATGGCTCCTCTGCTGGATTTTCTGCCGGACGACAAGAGGGCGGAGGCCCTTGAGATCCTGCAGGAAGGTGAGGTGGCCTCGGACCACGCCATCACCGTGGCGACGGACATCGCCGACACTGGATTCCGCCAGCTGGGCAACGGTGTTTGCCTTCGACGTCGTGGATGGCTCAAAGCTACGGACTTCCGGCAGGACGTCCAGACCAGAGTCCTGGACATGCCCTTCGACGGGAACAACCTGTTTGGGAAGACAGTGGACGATTCCCTTCAGGCCATCAAGGCGGATACTGAGACGGCCCGGGCCCTTGGAGTCCTGCAACGACGGACGCCCTTTCGGAGCGGCGGAGGCAAGGGCGCCTCCAAAGGTTCCGGCGGCGGTTTCGCTTCCTACCGTCAAGCGGCCCGCTCGTCGTCGCAAGAGGCCTACAGAGGACGAGGCAAGTCTAGCGGACCCCGCCGTCGTCGCCAAGGAGGTCAAGGCGGCAAGGCCGCGTCCAAGCAGGATTGAACCGGCCTTGGGGTCGGGCCCCCACCGAAGCACCCCGGTGGGAGGCCGGCTGGCGGGCTTCGTCAGCGTGTGGGAGTCCATCTCCACCGACCGTTGGGTGCTGGACGCCCTGGCGCGGGGCCACGCGCTCGAGTTTCAAAGAAGGTGCCCGCGCGTCCCCCCCGTGGCCAGGAAAGAACTTCACGTCCCTCAACTTCTCCTGGAGGTAAAGGCGATGCTCAGAAAGGGCGCCATCGAACTCGTCCCAAAGAGGCTTCGGGGCTCCGGAGTCTACTCGAGATACTTCCTCGTGAAGAAGAAGACGGGAGGATGGCGCCCCATCCTGGACCTGCGACGTCTGAACAAGTTCATCAAGGCGCAGAAGTTCCGGATGGTCACCCTCCAGCACGTCCTGGGTCAGCTGGAGGAAGGAGACTTCCTATCGTCATTGGATTTGGAGGATGCCTACTTCCACATTCCCATCCTAAAGGGGCACCGCAAATTCCTCAGATTCGTGGTCCAAGGGCGTCATTACCAGTTCAAAGCCCTTCCCTTCGGACTACGGTCGGCACCCAGGGTATTCACCAAGTGCCTTGCACCGGTGGCGGCGCAGCTGCGCCGCGAGGGGATCCACGTCTACCCCTACCTGGACGACTGGCTCATCCGCGCCAAGACGAGGGAGCTCGCCGTGGTCCACACGGCAAGGACCGTCCAACTCCTCACGGACCTGGGATTCTCCGTACTTGACTTTCCACGACACGAGGGTAGTGCTCAGGACGCACCCCTCCTTCATGCCCAAGGTACCGTCGGACTTCCATCTCAACGAACCCTTGGTGTTACCTGTGTTCTTCCCGTCGCCTTCGTCGCCGGCTGAGAGGACTTTGCACTCGCTGGATGTAGCTAGAGCGCTGAAGTTCTACGTGGACCGCACGAAGGGTTTTCGGAAGACGTCACAACTCTTTGTGAACTTTGGACCTGTCAATCAGGGGAAGGCTCTCTCGAAGGCTTCCATCTCCAGATGGCTCTCCGGCTGTATCATGTGCTGTCACCGGTTGGCAAACCGACCGCTGCCTGGCCGTCCGAGAGCCCATTCCACCAGAGCGATCGCAGCTACCATGGCGTTCCTATCTGGTGTGCCCCTGCTGGACATATGCAGGGCTGCTACGTGGAGGTTGACGCACACCTTCACGAAATTCTACTGCGTCGACCGGGATTCCAGGGAGGAGTCCAGGGTCGGCCAAGCAGTGCTGCGCAACCTGTTCGCCTGAGGTGAGCCTGGTGAGGAGGTAAGATGCTTAATGTTGAGTTGATGTGATGCTTAATGTTGAGCCTTTGCCACCTCCCGTGGTTGTGCATGTGTGTACTGCTATGTATTCTTTATTCATGAGCATGTGAATCCATGCCAGACCCCATGCTGGAGAAGGAACAAGTTACTTACCTGTAACTGTTGTTCTCCAGCATGGGTCTGGCATGGATTCACATGCGAACCCTCCCGCCTACCCCTCTGCGGCTCTTCACTTGGTCATACTGCCACTTTACGTGCTTCCAAATCTGAAGATGGCTGCCAGAGGCGGTGCTTAGGTAGAGGGCAGTCATTGGCTGTGGTCAGTATGACGCAGAGACCAGTGATTGGTTATTACTACGAAAGACAGATCAGAAACGAAACTGATACTGGTTTTTTCTTTACCGAGGATTCCCAGCCTGACGACGGGGAATATTCATGAGCATGTGAATCCATGCCAGACCCATGCTGGAGAACAACAGTTACAGGTAAGTAACTTGTTCCTTATATGAACATTATCCAAGTTGTCTCAGGTACTTGTAGCACACATTCTCCCGAGTACTTCTTTAGTGCACAGACCAGAGTATTGCTAGTAGGCTGTGATGGGGGTGGGGATTAAACCTACGCTCCCAATGTGCTGAGCGGTGAGAGGATGACTGTGTGCAGTTCCCAAAATCTCTTGTCCAAATCTACACCCCACTACTGTCCAACCAGAGAATTGGCCCCACCACTCCATCCCCCTCCACCCCTCTAAAATAAGTAGCACTCTAAGCATTGCATTACTGCTAAAGGATTGGTCCTTGAAACACAGTAAAAACAGAGAAGCAGAGGTCTCGTGGAAGGGAAGACTGAAACCCCGAAAAGCAGGAGGGACATTGGGAGTAGGCGACTCAGCAGAAGCCTAGCAAAGACTTCCGTTAGCAGTAAACACTGGCACACACTGGCCGCCAGGGTGCCAGTGAAAGTGCTCACACACTCCCTGGCCTTTATCAAGTGAGTGAAGGAAGAAAGGAAGCGTTCCGGGGCGCCGAACCCGGAAGCACATCCGCGTGGAAGCCGTGAGCGCTCACCTGGCTCCAGATGGATAGATTGCCTGGAGTGGTTAAACAGGAGTGTAATGGTGATACGGGCCAATCGCGTGCACCCAGCCGACTGGCCCCACGTGTCCCATTGTCCACGTGGCCCAGAGAATAAAGAGGAGCTGAGTTTACACTGAGGGGTGGGAGCAGGTGTGTTGCTAGGTCTGGAAAAGATCCGGAGCTACACTCATTTTGGGACTGTTGGGACTGGGGGCTAGCTAGACTTTTCGTTGTAGCCCTTGAGCTTCTATCTGGACTACAACCAAAAGACCCGAGTCTAAAGCCCCCTCAGACCACCAGGGAGTTGTGCCCGCTGGAAGGACCGAGTGATGGAGGGCGAGTAAGCCACAAAGTGTGAGGGGTGGGGGACGAGCGGAGTGGTGTGATGGAAGGGATGATGGTGGCAGAGAGAAGAGGTGAAAGTGTGTTAGGAAGGTTTTTCTACAGCTGTCTGGTGTCGGACGTGAAACCACCTAACTTAAAGCAAGACTACGTTTCCAAACAAAAGAAAGTCGAATCTCTCTAATTTGGTAGCAGTGTCAGAGCAGCCAAGCTGAGGCTGATAGGGGAGTGCAGCTTTCCTCATAGTTTCACCAGAGAATCCAGATAACTGAAAAATAAACACCATAATAAAATAACATGAATTCCTTATAAGGTCAAATAAGTACTATCGCCGGTTACACATAACACATTAGCACGTGGAGATCGTTATTGCCTCGAGCGATAACTTTGTGGCAGGCCATTATTCCACAATATAGACCATTCCCACACCATGACCTGATGGCAGGCACAGGACATATACGGATTAGAAGCAGGGAGAAAGGGAGTCCTGGACGATAATAAAGATACATGTGTGTAGTCATTAGCTGAACCCAATACAGGAACGATCACAGTAATTCCCCAGATCGCCAATGCTTAGAGTTCATGAAACCATGCACACCATATACTGCATTTAGTACCTAGAGGAAGAAAATGCATTAATACCTTCCTGCCCAGGAGCCCATCAAAAGGTAGGAAAAAATGCACTTACAATACTAGAGAAAAAACGGGAAGAGGGTAAAAAATGCCCCAGCACGAGACATCTAGGGCAAGAGATCATGATCAGTTCAAACCACTTCCGAGGGTCCAGGGCTAGGCTCAGAGATATGTGCAAAAGGAGGGCTGGACCAACACAAAATGGCAGCGAATAGGACTAACAGATATGCATGAATACAGAAAGGGCCACCATACTGCCACATTGGGCTTCCAAAGCGGTCCAACAGGCTGCCCTCATAGTGGAGCTGAAACTAAACTTCAGCTACCACCAGCCTTCTCCAAAAGCATGAGTCTAGGATGGTCCTCGGACCCTGGGGCCAAACCAGGTTGCATAACAAGCCCCTCTAACCCAGCATCCATGTGGGCTACAATAGGACAACGTGGCATAAAGGGTGGAGGTGGCAGAGGGACTTCTCTAAAGGTTCCGAAGACCACAAAAAAAGGGAAATAACAAAAACTACAAAGGAAAAAAAGAACAATATTTAGGAGGCCAATGAATTGAATTATGACCCAACAGAGTGATACAATAGTAAGGCAATGAAGGGCGCGAAGGGGATAGGTGATGACTGAGAAAGATCCTCCTGGCATGAAAGGACCCGGGCCGTGACCAATAGAGAGACCTGGCCCAGAATCTGGCCAGTGTGAAGGCCAGAGTTGAGGGAATGGAAGTGCAGGCCTAAATGTGGGCTAAGTTCACTGGATGAATGGGGAAGGCTTGATAATCCTGAAAACTTGTGTTAGAAGAGAAACAAGAGAGAAAGGGGCCATCATGCGTTCACACCGTTCCCTCTTGGATTCAGCAAGGGAGGAACCATGCTGTGGCGCACTGAAGGCATTAGCCTGAGTCCAGAACCAGGAGAACAGAGCCAGGAGGACAGAGCATGTGGTGGGCTCCCACGAGCCTGCGAACACCCTTGACTCGAGGCGTGGGACAATAATTATATGGCCTGCAATCTATCCAGGACAACTGTAGAGGAATGGTGGTCAATATTTGCATGGAGACGGTGGGCGCTGCACCGGTCAGAAGCCTCCAAGTCCAGGAGCAGCAAACGTGACACATGCTACTAAGCAAGGGCCCTGGAATCTTTGATGCGAGTGACTTTGTGGGAACCGTCCTGCTTGAGTTAACCCTGACCACGAGCAGTTGTAGACTATGGAGCTCCAGAAGCACTGTCCCATCTTAGACTAGGCTCAAACCCCTCTGTCACTTGATTGTATTTTTCTTGAACCTGTTATTTTGAGACATATCCCTATGTTGTTACAGCCCCTCTGTGACGGATATAGAGGACTTTTTCCAGCCTCTGTGTTAGATATATATAAACCATTGTTTGTTTGTTTATTTAGAGCATGCGCCAGACCCGTAGGTATCTGCTGCACGCATCCTGTCTTGCAGCAAGCCTTTTGTTCATCTCCTCCCCTGCAACACCTCTAGCCTAGATCCAGGTTGTCCAGCTACTGGAACATAGGAATTTCCTAAGTCACCTCTCGCCAAGTAGTAGCCGCTCCAGCCACAGGGATGACACTTTGGTCCTCTCCTCATCAGTCTTCCTCCCATTGCAAGCTCAGCTCCTTCTTTGGTCTCTGTCCCCCATTATCGGATTATTCTCACACCTTGTTCTCCTTCCCCTTCGTCTCACCTAAATGGATTTCTCAATGTCCGTCTTATTTGTGCCATCTAAACTCACCTCAAACCTGTACCATGCATCTCCTAGCTTCCAGAACCTCCCCACTGCTCCGCATCATGTATCCTGTCTGCACTACATCCAAAAGGTCTCTCAGCACTGACTACCCCTGAAGATGGAACAGGGAGAATGTGACCAGATGAGGGAACAGGCAGATCTTCCGGAGACAAGGGAAGGAAAGATGGCTGCCCTGGGAGTACACACAGAGGAGTAGTGCATTCCAGAGCTCAGGGCCACAAACTGAACAGGGACTTTCAGGGGAAACTCGGTCTTTATCATATCTGCGCTTGCAAGGGGAGGTTCACATTTGGAGAGTTTAGGGATTATATAAGAAGAGCCATTGGTAAAGTAGGCCTGGTGGACAGTGCACAAAACCCGGAAATGGAGATGACGGGAAGCCAATAGAGACGCAGAAGGGCAGGGGAGCCAATAGAGACGCAGAAAGGCAGGGGAGCCAATAGAGACGCAGAAGGGAAGGGGAGCCAATAGAGACGCAGAAGGGCAGGGGAGCCAATAGAGACGCAGAAGGGCAGGGGAGCCAATAGATATGCAGAAGGGCAAGGGAGCCAATAGTGATGCAGAAGGGCAGGGGAGCCAATAGTGATGCAGAAGGGCAGGGGAGCCAATAGAGACGCAGAAGGCTAAGGAAGCCAATAGAGACGCAGAAGGGCAGGGGAGCCAATAGAGACGCAGAAGGCTAAGGAAGCCAATAGAGACGCAGAAGGGCAGGGGAGCCAATAGAGACGCAGAAGGGCAAGGGAGCCAATAGAGACGCAGAAGGGCAGGGGAGTCAATAGAGACACAGAAGGGCAAGGGAGCCAATAGAGACGCAGAAGGGCAGGGGAGTCAATAGAGACACAGAAGGGCAAGGGAGCCAATAGAGACGCAGAAGGGCAAGGGAGCCAATAGAGATGCAGAAGGGCAGGGGAGCCAATAGAGATGCAGAAGGGCAGGAGAGTCAATAGAGACACTCTCTGCCATGCTTGTCCAGGCTTCCGTTCATTGATTCCCCCATTGCCCTTACCACTGGGATTACATCCCTTCTACAATCAAGAGCATAAGAATAGTTCAGGGCTATAAAAGCACCTTCACACTCTGGAAGGAGCGCGTGCGTCCTACAGCAGCACCCCTCCCCGTAAACCTCACACACAAACCAGTATATACTGTAAGATCACTGTCATGACTGTATGTGCTGTCCCCCTCCAACGCTCCCACCTTCCACAACCTTCTCCACCTGGCCGATGTTCTCGTTCATCAAGGATATCAAAACGAGCGCCCCGTGGTGGAAAGGATTGGTCTCCTCCTGTTCATCTAATCGTATAGAGGTTCCAAGAGAAGCAACTATCGTGCCGCGCGACCTGGAACTCTAGGACCTTGGGAGCGGGGGGGGGCATGTGGTGACAGTGGTGGCTGCCCTGATCATTAGCCCTAATAAAGGCGTCTACAGCAGAGCCCTCGTTTGTCGCTTCTTCTCGCTGCATTGTGGCGATGAGGGGCCACATCGTGTGTGGGCCTGTGCAAGCAGAAGCAGGTTGGGCTGGGTGTGCTGACGGTCCAGAGGATCCCATCCACCCGGAACTGAAGTAAGCTGGCGGGGGTGGTGCATGCTCGGATTGCCGTTTTGAAGTAAAATATAAAAAGAAGAGAGGAAAAGGACTGCGCCGTGTGTATTGCTGACATTGGGCACACGAGGGCGACCTCTGACCATAGAAAAGGATCGAATGCAAAATTGTCACAATTACCAGCCATGAGAAAGCCCAAACACCACCACCGTTTTTGGCAACACCCGGCAAGGCTCCTGTAAAATGGGGGTGTGGATCAGGGGAGTCGAGACATTTAGCGGCCCGAGATGGAGGAACTCACAAACCTGAGAAGAAAGGTACGTTGTTAATAAATGCACGGTAGGGCACCACAGTATCCATCGCCTCTATCCTCTCTACAAGCCTTCTCGGAATCTCTGCTCTGCCTCCTCGACTAACCTTGGGGCTCCCCCCCTCCCTGTGCTTCCTCTCACTTCCCTTCCCAATCTCTTCTTGCTCCACTTGCATGGAATTCTCACCCCCACACATCTGAGAAACAGTCCACACAGATCTGATTAAAACCAAATTAAAAGCAAACCGCCTCGCCTCCGAGTTAGCCTCTTAACCTACCTCTCATCTGCCTGCTTGCGAACATGTTCCCTCGCCTCTAAACTACCTCTGACCCTCACTCCCTCCGCCTCCACTAGAGCACTTAATCCATCATGGTTGCATCGCAAGCACAGCTGTCCGTACCGCCTACCTGCACATAAAAATGTCCAATGTTGGTTGTTCTTAATCTATGTAGTGTAAGGGTGCAGAAGTAGATGTGGGAGACAAAGGTGGCATGCTTGTTGGTCCAGTCTTTCATTTAACACAATATAAGGAAGAACCATATCCGTCTCTAGAACTAAGAGATAAGTCTCGTACTTAGGCCCGGTTCACTATCCCTCCAGGGCACTCTCTGGCTCTCTCTGTGGTGTTCTCTCACCCAATATGTCATTATTTGATCTCTCTGTTTAGACCCACTGGGACTAGGAAAATGGTTCTGCACTTCCTCCCAACCAGAGTCTCTGGGGTCTCCCAGTGCCTCCCCAGACCTCCTCCACATACCTTCCAACTTGGTCCAGAAGTGTTCCGGTGCTCGCCCACACCAGTTAGCTTCTCCGGCTTCCCCTGTGCTCTCGTGGTCTGCTCTTGGCTTTCTGCGGCTCCGCCACGCTGGCTTCACTCCACACATCGGGTGTCGCCAGGACCACTCGGATGGCTCCCTTTCTGCCACCGGTCATTGGGTTCCTCAGCGTTCGGGTAAGCCTTGGCTTTTCTCTGCCGTCCCGGTACCTGCCTTCCCAGGCGTTCGGGTCTGCAGCGTGTCCTCTCTGTACGGCTTCACTCCCCACCTGGTGTCAGACTCTGATACTGAGGAGAGTCTTTCATCAGATTTTATGGCAGCTTTACTCTCGAGCCTCAGATAGCTAGCATCTTTGTATTGGTTGAGCGTAGGGCTTGTCACTGCCCTGCTCTTCCTCATGTCAGTAGTTTTGTAGTCCTCCATACTCACTCTTCCTCGTCACAGTATCATCTACATGATATACAGGGCTGCCGTGTATGAGGTAAGTAGTAGAAGAAAGAGGAGACAGAGGGGGGTGGGGGCTTGGGCCCTATTCATACCATTCGATCAACAGTGTCTGGAGGCATGGTGGTTAACATACAACATTCTCCCTCAATAGTCTTCACCTCTCCCTTAGAAGGGACCCCCTCTCATGGGATCCTCTCACTGAGTAACACCCCCAGGGGGACATTCGGGGAGCGGCGTCACCTCCCTAGCCCCACGAGAAGGGTCCCCTTCTAGGGGAGAAGCGACGAGATCGAGAGATTCCTCACAATATGCACTTATGTATTATCCCCGATAACTGTTCCATTTCTCCCCTCCACTACATGGTCAGAATGTCCCTCAAACTCACCCCATTGTAAGAAGCTCCCTGCTTCCCGTCAAATCTGATTTCTTACCTATTGTATGTTCTTTTGTGATCAAAAGAGCATCGTTTCTCCTGTATATAATAAATAAGATTAACACTGTGCTTGGAAAGGCAAACAGTTTTTCATCACCAGCACAGGGTAGAATTAGATGGTCGCAGACCATTAAACATGAAGAGGCTATTATGAGGCTACAAAGGCATTGTGCTATGCAGACAAATGCCATACCAGACACGCACTAGGTTTACATTCGGCGACGAGGTGTGGATGAGCCATTTGAGAAATATGGGGCTTGGTTACGAATATTGGCTGTGGACTGCGAATTTGGTCAGCACATAAGAGACCAAATAGTCGTGCAATGCAACAGCAAAACGATACAGGAAAGATTACGGAGCTGTAGGGATTTGATACTGGACCAGGCAGTGCATATGGCAGAAAGTATGGAGGTGCCAAAGGACAAAGTGGTGAAACCCCATTATGTTCATGTGTAAATAAGAAAGCAGCATGAGCACCAGCAAACAGAGGACGAAATGGCGAGATAAGAGGAGGAGGGGTGTCATGCGCAACACCAGGACACGCTACCAATGTGGTGGCATTGGACACACAACATCCAATAGGATATATCTGGCAGTGGGCAAGAAATGTAGCATATGTACATGCATAGGCCATTTTCCAAAGACATGTCACCTGGTCAGAGAAAGCCAAGTGAATTTTGCAGTGGAAGATGAAACGGAAGGAAACAGGAACACAGAAAACATAGTGTTAATATTTGAATCAGTGCAAGGGGTGAAGAAAAAGGAAGTTTACCACAATGTAATGTCAAAATGTATAGCATGAGTATTTTATCTAAAGAGGAGGGCCTCATTATGGTTCCGGCCGTAACCCTGCTGGTGCTACCGGCAGGTTGCTGCCAAACCCATAAAATATTACCGGCAACTGACTTCCCAGTGCCACCAGGCTATTCCAAGTCCGGCGGCCAGGAAGTCAGGCGCCAGCAATTTCGATAGCCCCAATTCCCATAGAGTCCTATATGGGAATTGGGACATGGAAGCACCGGCACTGTTGATAACAGTGTCGGTGCTCCTGTGAAAACTCTGCGGGTCGGTGTTGTCCCGCCCGGCAGGTCTGACCTGCCGGGCAGAAGGGCACCCGCACTGCAGAACTGTAGTGTTCCAGTCCAGAAACAATGGTGCTGGTAATCTTACCAGCACTGTTGTTTCCAGACTGGCATACTTATAATGAAGCCCATACAGTCATTTGTTTGGTCACAAAAGATGGATGAAAGCATCTATTAGCTCTGCACAGTTTAAAGTTGAGAGGATAACTTATTAAGGATATTTTCACAGAGAGTTGGAATTTTATGGACGATTCGCAGAGGACAACATTTACGTGGTAAGGGGATAAATGTGCTGAGATGGGGATCATAAGTCTGGTTGAAGGTGGTCTTGGGTCCATGCAGTGAAGAGCAAGTATCATCAGTGACTCAGATTTCTGATTTAGAAAGGATCTTGCAGGCTCACAAACCTCTTTTTGAAGACATGTGCAGAAGTCTACAGGGTTTTGTACATCGTATTAGATTTAATTAATTTATTTTAAAATGTTATTGTCAATTTATAAGACGCTTTATACCAGCGAGTGGTTTCTAAGCGTGGGATTGGGATTCAAACCTGTGTTGTGCCGCGTTGTCTTGTTTCCAAGACAAATGTGTTGCCCCTGAGCTATCCTTCCTCCCCAAATTGAAGCAAGGTGTAGTGCCAACGAAGCAAGGAGCGTGTGCGGTGCCTTTTAGCATGCACGAAGAATTTGCAGATCATGTGAACCGTATAGAGAAGGAGCAGACAATTGAATCAATTGAGTCGTCAATGTGGTTATCACCAGTAGTGGTGGCAAGGAAGACAATTAGAGACATTTGGTTGTGTGTGGACCTAAGAGGGCTGAATGTAGCAATCTTAGTGGACTGTCATCCGTTGCCAAAGCTGGAAGATTTGTTAACTAAGATGGCAAATGCTAAATATTTTTCAACACTTGACTTGAGAGCAGCCTACCACCAGAACATATTACACCATGACTATAGGCTACTGACTGTTATTACACCCTGCCTCTAGGCTACTGACTGTTATTACACCCTGACTCATACTACTGACTGCTTTTGTAACACCTGAAGAGGCATTTCAGTTCAGTCAGATGTCATTTGGACTGGCATGCGCTTCACCAATGTTTCAGAGAGTGATGAATGAGATATTCAAGGACATGAAGGAGGCGGTAGCTTTCCAATATGTTTTACTAGTTTTAGGACATAATGAGGAAGAACACAACATGATTTTGAGTGAAGTCTTAAAGAAATTGGAAGAAAGGGGGATGATGCTACAGAAGAGAAAGTGTATGTTGTTAAAAGCAACAGTGGAGCATATGGGTCATGTGATCTCAGCTGAAGGGGCTGAAGTTTGGTTACGGCCATTAAGCAAACACCAAGGCCCCCAGACATAGAGGAGTTGCTATCTTTTATGGGATTAAGTGAGTATTATGCCCCTTTTGCTCCTGGTTATGGCACATCGGTAATGCCTTTGAGAGAGTTGTTATGCAAAGGGGTGAAGTACAAATGGTGAGAGAGAAGTGTGCCAAAAGAATTAAAGGGTGCATTGTGCAAGCTCCATTAATGGAAGTGTTCCGAGAAGGCATACCTTGTGTAATGACGGTAGATGCAAGTGCGTGTGGATTGGGTACTGTGTACCATTCCAAATTGTTGATTGGCCTGAAACAACCTGGATCAAAATAGCAGTAGATTTTATAGTACCCATACATAGACTGAAGCCAGATGAGCGATATGCGCTAATTGTTATAGACTACAATTCTTGGTGGCTTCAGGAAGAATTGATGAAGTACTGATCACTGCTAGTGCGACTGAATGTTTAAGTGACTTGTTTGGGAGAGGGTACTCCTGAAATGTTAGTAAAGGATAATGACATGCAGTTACGTTCAGAGAGATTCAATTGTTCATTAATGAGTTGGGTATAAAAAGTTGGAGAACTGCTCTATATCATCTTCAGGCTAACAGGTTGGTAGGGAGAGCAAATAGGATAATCATGTCATGCATTACATTGCCTATGGCAAATCGCATGCACGTTCACAGAGCTATAAATGGCATGCTGCAGGCATATTGTACCACACCCCCACCCCAATTTTACCCTTTGAATTACTGAGGGAAGGAAAGCAGTATTGAAGTTGCTACCTGTG